>NC_142141.1:1322000-1652500 GCF_024610735.1 Ursus americanus | reverse complement strand
GTTAGGGTTCGGGTTAGGGTTAGGGTTAGTGTTCGGGTTAGGGTTAGGGTTAGGGTTAGGGTTTGGGTTCGGGTTAGGGGTACTGTTAGGGTTAGGTTTTGGGTTAGGATTCGGGTAGGGTATGGGTTATGGTTAGGGTTCGGGTTAAGGTTAGGTTAGGGTTAGGGTTCGGATAGGGTTAGGGTTAGAGTTACTGTTCAGATTCGGGTTAGGGTTTAGTGTTAGGGTTAGGGTCAGGGTTAGGGTTAGGGTTCGTGTTAGGTTTAGGGTTAGGGGTAGGGTTCGGGTTAGGGTTAGAGTTTGGGTTAGGGTTCGGGTTAGGGTTAGGGTTAGTGTTCGGGTTAGGGTTAGGGTTAGGGTTTGGGTTAGGGTTAGGGTTCGGAGAGAGTTAGGGTTAGAGTTACTGTTCAGATTCGGGTTGGGGTTAAGTTTAGTGTTAGGGTTAGGGTCAGGGTTAGGGTTAGGGTTCGTGTTAGGATTAGCATTAGGGTTAGGGTTCGGGTTAGGGTTCGGGTTTGGGTTAGGCTGACGATTAGGGTTAGGGTTAGGGTTAGGGTTAGGGTTCGTGTTTGGGTTCGGGTTAGTGTTAGGGTTTGGGTTAGGGTTAGGGTTTGGGTTAGGGTTCGGGTTCGGGTTAGGGTTAGGGTTAGGTTTAGGTTTTGGGTTTGGGTTAGGGTTTGGATAGGGTTCGGATTAGAGTTAGGGTTCAGATTCGGGTTAGGGTTAAGTTTAGTGTTAGGTTTAGGGTCAGGGTTAGGGTTAGGTTTCGGGTTAGGGTAAGGGTTACAATTTGGATTCGGGTTAGGCTGAGGGTTAGGGTTAGGGTTAGGGATTGGTTTAAGGTTAGGTTTCGAGTTCAACTTGACGTCAGGGGTAGGGTTAGGGTTAGGGTTAGGTTTAGGGGTTTGGTTTCGGGTTCAGGTTCGGTGTTCGGGTTCGGATTCAGGTTCACGTCAGGGTTAGGGTTCAGGTTCTGGTCAGGGTTCTGGTTAGGGCTAGGGTCAGGGTCAGGGTCACGGTTAGGGTTAGGGTCAAGGTCAGGGTTTAGGGATTAGGGTTAGGGTTAGGGTACGGGATAGGGTTAGGGTTATGGTTAGGGTTCGGGTTAGGGTTAGGGTTAGGTTTTGGGTTAGGGTTAGGGTTCGGGTAGGGTTAGGGTTAGGGTTCGGGTATGGGTTAGGGTTAGGGAAGGCTTCGGGTTCGGGTTAGCGTTAGGGTTCGGGTTAGGGTACGGGTTAGGGTTAGGGTTACGGTTAGGGTTCGGGTTACGGTTAGGGTTAGGTTTGGGTTAGGGTTAGGGTTAGGGTAGGGTTAGGGTTAGGGTTAGGGTTCGGGTAGGGTTAGGGTTAGGGTTAGGGTTCAGGTTAGGGTTAGGGTTCAGGTTCGGGTTAGGGTTACTGATAGGGTTAGGTTTCGGGTTAGGGTTAGGGTTATTGTTAGGTTTAGGTTTCGGGTTCGGGTTCATGTTAGGGTCAGGGTTCGGTTTAGGGTTAGAGTTAGGTTTCGGGTTAGGGTTAGGATTAGGGTTAGGGTTAGGGTTAGGGTTAGTGTTAGGGTTAGGGTTAGGGTTAGGGTTAGGGTTACAATTTGGATTCGGGTAAGGCTGAGGGTTAGTGTTAGGGTTAGGGTTTGGTTTAAGGTTAGGTTTCGGGTTCAACTTGACGTCAGGGTAGGGTTAGGGTTAGGGTTAGGATTAGGGGTTTGGTTTCGAGTTCAGGTTCGGTGTTCGGGTTCGGATTCAGGTTCACGTCAGGGTTAGGGTTCAGGTTCCGGTCAGGGTTCGGGTTAGGGCTAGGGTCAGGGTCAGGGTCACGGTTAGGGTTAGGGTCAAGGTCAGAGTTTAGGGATTAGGGTTAGGGTTAGGGTACGGGATAGGGTTAGAGTTACGGTTAGGATTCGGGTTAGGGTTAGGGTTAGGTTTTGGGTTAGGGTTAGGGTTCGGGTAGGGTTAGGGTTAGGGTTCGGGTATGGGTTAGGGTTAGGGAAGGCTTCGGGTTCGGGTTAGCGTTAGGGTTCGGGTTAGGGTACGGGTTAGGGTTAGGGTTACGGTTAGGGTTCGGGTTACGGTTAGGGTTAGGTTTGGGTTAGGGTTAGGGTTAGGGTAGGGTTAGGGTTAGGGTTAGGGTTCGGGTAGGGTTAGGGTTAGGGTTAGGGTTAGGGTTCAGGTTAGGGTTAGGGTTCAGGTTCGGGTTAGGGTTACTGATAGGGTTAGGTTTCGGGTTAGGGTTAGGGTTATTGTTAGGTTTAGGTTTTGGGTTCAGGTTCATGTTAGGGTCAGGGTTCGGTTTAGGGTTAGAGTTAGGTTTCGGGTTAGGGTTAGGATTAGGGTTAGGGTTAGGGTTAGGGTTAGTGTTAGGGTTAGGGTTAGGGTTAGGGTTAGGGTTACAATTTGGATTCGGGTAAGGCTGAGGGTTAGTGTTAGGGTTAGGGTTTGGTTTAAGGTTAGGTTTCGGGTTCAACTTGACGTCAGGGTAGGGTTAGGGTTAGGGTTAGGATTAGGGGTTTGGTTTCGGGTTCAGGTTCGGTGTTCGGGTTCGGATTCAGGTTCACGTCAGGGTTAGGGTTCAGGTTCCGGTCAGGGTTCGGGTTAGGGCTAGGGTCAGGGTCAGGGTCACGGTTAGGGTTAGGGTCAGGGTCAGAGTTTAGGGATTAGTGTTAGGGTTAGGGTACGGGATAGGGTTAGGGTTACGGTTAGGATTCGGGTTAGGGTTAGGGTTAGGTTTTGGTTTAGGGTTAGGGTTCGGGTAGGGTTAGGGTTAGGGTTCGGGTATGGGTTAGGGTTAGGGAAGGCTTCGGGTTCGGGTTAGCATTAGGGTTCGGGTTAGGGTACGGGTACGGGTTAGGGTTACGGTTAGGGTTCGAGTTACGGTTAGGGTTAGGTTTGGGTTAGGGTTAGGGTTAGTGTAGGTTTAGGGTTCGGGTAGGGTTAGGGTTAGGGTTAGGGTTAGGGTTAGGGTTCAGGTTAGGGTTAGGGTTCGCGTTCGGGTTAGGGTTACTGATAGGGTTAGGTTTCGGGTTAGGGTTAGGGTTAGGGTTAGGTTTAGGTTTCCGGTTCGGGTTCATGTTAGGGTCAGGGTTCGGTTTAGGGTTAGAGTTAGGTTTCGGGTTAGGTTTAGGATTAGGGTTAGGGTTAGGGTTAGGGTTAGGGTTCAAGTTAGGGATAGGGTTCGGGTTATGGTTAGTGTTAGGGTTAGGGTTCGGGTTAGGGTTCGGGTTAGGGTTAGGGTTCGGGTTAGGGTTACCATTAGGGTTAGATTTCGGGTTCGGGTTAGGGTTCGGGTTAGGGCTAGGGTTAGGGTTAGGGTTTGGGTTTGGGTTAGGGTTCGGATAGGGTTAGGGTTAGAGTTAGGGTTCAGATTCGGGTTAGGGTTAAGTTTAGTGTTAGGTTTAGTGTCAGGGTTAGGGTTAGGGTTCGTGTTAGGGTTAGGGTTAGGGTTAGGTTTCGGGTTAGGGTTAGGGTTAGGGTTTGGTTTAGGGTTAGGGTTCGGGTAGGGTTAGGGTTAGGGTTAGGGTTAGGGTTAGGGTTCGGGTTAGGGTTAGGGTTACAATTTGGATTCGGGTTAGGCTGAGGGTTAGGGTTAGGGTTAGGGTTTGGTTTAAGTTTAGGTTTCGGGTTCAAGTTGATGTAAGAGTTAGGGTTAGGGTTAGGGTTAGAGGTTTGGTTTCTGTTTCAGGTTCGGGATTCGGGTTCGGGTTCAGGTTCGTGTCAGGGTTAGGGTTCATTTCCGGTCAGGGTTCGGGTTAGGGTTAGGGTCAGGGTCAGGGTCAGGGTTAGGGTTAGGGTCAAGGTCAGGGTTTAGGGATTAGGGTTAGTGTTAGGGTACGGGTTAGGGTTAGGGTTACGGTTAGGGTTCGGGTTAGGGTTAGGGTTAGGGTTTGGGTTAGGGTTAGAGTTCGGGTTAGGGTTCGGATAGGGTTAGGGTTCGGGTTAGGGTCAGGGTAATGATCAGGATCATGGTCAGGGTCTGGGTCAGGGTGTAGGGTTTCGGTTCCAGTTAGGGTACGGGTCGGGTAAGAGACCACAGGGCCCAGGCACAGTCTGAGCCCTTCCCTCATCCCGGTGGTTTTGCTAGCAGGAGTTCAACCCGAACGAACCCAGCCCGGAGACCCCCTGGGGCAAAAACAGCTTACGACGAGCAATATGCTCTTGCTGTGGAAAACCTATCCCAAGAGGGAGTAGCCAGGTAGACAAAATGCCACACACCCAGGTGTAAGACAACATTGCCCAGGCATGGTCTAAGCCCCTCACCTCGTCCCTGTGCTTTTGGGTGCCTGAGGGACACCAGAGGCCCACGGCCCTGAGACCCTTTAGGGAAAAAGCCAGCTTCCAACGGAAACACTTTTCCTGATGTGCGGACCCTATCACAACTGGTTTTGGCAAGGTAAAGCAAATGCTATCCACTTCTCTGGAAGAAACCACAGTGCCCACCCATGTTCTAAGCCCTCCCAACCTCACTGGGCTTCTGGCAGCAGGAGGGAAAAGAGAGGAGCAGAGCAATGGGACCCGTTTGACAAAAACCGGCTTCCTACGAAAAAGTCTTTCTTCACGTGCAGAAATGCTCCCAAGTGCCTGTGGCAAGGTGAAGGAAATGCCATACACTGACCTGTAAGAGACCACAGGGCCCAGACACAGTCTGAGCCCTTCCCTCATCCCGGCGGTTTTGCTAGCAGGAGTTCAACCCCAAGGAACACAGCCCGGAGACCCCCTGGGGCAAAAACGGCTTCTGAGGAGCAATATGCTCTTGCTGTGGAAAACGTATCCCAAGTGGGGGTAGCCAGGTAAACAAAATGCCATATACCCAGGTGTAAGAGACAACATTGCCCAGGCATGGTCTAAGCCCCTCACCTCGTCCGTGTGCTTTTGGGAGCCTGAGGGACACCCCAGGCCCACGGCCCTGAGACCCGTTGGCAAACAGCCAGCTTCCAACAGAAACAGTTTTCCTGAGGCGCAGACCCACCTATGGTTTGCGTTAGCCCCCAGGAGGCCGTCAGGCCCAATCCCCTGGCTGTGTGGCGCGCGTTGGTGGGGGCCGAGGGGACTGAGCTGGCGAGCGGGACAGTGGGCCCACAGGTTTTGACGTGGGGGACTTTGAAGATCCTCAGGGGCTAGGAGGGCCCTGTCCCTTCTCCAACCCCCTATGACCGGTGAGCCCCCTAGAGGCCCAGGTGGCGTGGGGCTGCAGGGTGAGTATGTCGCTGGGTCTTGGGTCCCCAACCTCCGCCGCTGTGGCGCCAGGCACCTTGGGTAGGGCCCCTCAGGAGCCCACTTAGATTTAGTGTTAGCCCCCGGGAGGCCGGCAAGCCCGACCTGCTGGATTTCCGGCGAGCAGAGGGGCAGCCCAAGATGAGGGCGCTGAGGACTGCGAGCGTGGGCCCAAGCGTTTTGGCGCTGGGGGCCTTCAAAAGTCGTCAGGGTCTCGGAGTGCCCTGCACATTCTCCTGCTCTGAATGACCGGCGGCGCCAATAACGGCCTGAGTGGCGGTGGGGCGAATGGTGAGTCCAGCGCTGGGGCTCGGGGGTCCCAATCCCTGCGGTTGCAGTGCCAGGCTCCTTGGGAGGGGCCCCTCAGGGCAGAACAAGGGTTAGGATTAGCCCCCAGGAGGCCAGCAGGAAGGATCCACCGGCGGTGTGGCTGGGGGGGGGTGCGGTGGGGGGGGTGGGCAGCCGGAGGGGAGGGCGCTGGAGAGCGGAGCGTAGCCCCAAGTGTTTGGGCGCAGGGGGCCTTCGAAGCTCCCCGGGGGCTCGGAGGGCCCTAGCCTTTCACCCCCTCTGAATGACCGGCGGCGCCCCTAGCGGCCCGGGTGGCGGGGGGCTGCAGGGTGAGTCCAGCGCTGGGGTTTGGAGGTTCCCAATCCCTGGCGTTGGGGCGCCAAGCCCCTTGGGATGGGCCCCTCGGGGACCCACCTAGGGTTTGGGTTAGCCCCAAGGAGGCCTTCAGGCCCAATCCCCTGATGTGTGGCTCGCGGTGGGGCGGACCGAGGGGAGGGAGCTGGCGAGCGGGACCGTGGGCCCACAGGTTTTGGCGCGGGGACTTCTAAGGAGGTCGGGGGCTCGGAGGGCCCTGCCCCTTCTCCCGCCTGAATGACCGGCGGCGCCCCTAGCAGCCCGGGTGCCAGGGGGCTGCAGGGTGAGTCCGGCCCTGGGGCTAGGACATCCAGGATCCCAGGCATGGCCGCGCAAGACCCTTTGGGAGGGGCCCCTCCGGGACCACCCTAGGGTTAAGGTTACCCCCAGGTGGCCGGCAGGTCCGATCCGCCTGCTGTCTTTCGAGTGGAGGGGCCGGTTGAGGTGAGGGCGCTGACTAGTGGGAACGTGGGCCCAAGAGCTTTGGGGCGGGGGGCCATCGAAGTCGGCGGGGGCTCAGAGGGCCCTGCCCTTTCTCCAGCCCTGAATGAGCGGCAGCGCCCCTAGTGGCCCAGGTGGTGGAGGGGCAGCAGTGTTAGTCTTGCCCTGGGGCTCGGGGGTCCCCAATGCCCGGAGTTGCGGTGCCAGGACCCTTGGGAGGGGCCCCTCGGGGCCCACCTAGGGTTAGGATTAGCCCCCAGGACGCCGGCAGGAAGGATCCACCGGCGGTGTGGCGAGCCGGGGGGCAGGCCGAGGGGAGGGCGCTGGAGAGCGTGAGCGTAGGCCCAAGTGTTTTGGCGCAGGGGGACTTCAAAGCTTGCCGGGGGCTCGGAGGGCCCTACCTGTTCTCCCGCCCTGAATGACCGGCGGTGCCTGAAGTGGCCCAGGTGGCGGGGGGCTGCAGGGTGAGTCCAGTGCTGGGGTTTGGAGGTTCCCAATCCCTGGCGTTGGGCGCCAAGATCCTTGGGATGGGCCCCTCGGGGACCCACCTAGGGTTTGCGTTAGCCCCCAGGAGGCCGTCAGGCCCAATCCCCTGGCAGTGTGGCGCCCGGTGGGGCGGGCTGAGGGGTCGGAGCTGGTGAGCGGGACCGTGGGCCCACAGGTTTTGGCGTGGGGGCCTTCGAAGATCCTCAGGGACTAGGAGGGCCCTGCCCCTTCTCCCGCCTGAATGACCGGCGGCGCCCCTAGCGGCCCCGGTGGCGGGGGCTGCAGGGTGTGTCCTGCCCTGGGGCTAGGACGTCCAGGATCTCCGGCGTGGCTGTGCAAGGCCCCTTGGGACGGGCCCCTCGGGGACCAACCTAGGGTTAGTGTTAGCCCCCAGGAGGCCGGCAGGTCCGATCTGCCTGCTGTGTTTCGAGCGGAGGGGCAGGTTGAGGTGAGGGCGCTGACTAGTGGGAACGTGGGCCCAAGGGTTTGGGGCGGGGGGTCCATCGAAGGTCGGCGGGGGATCGGAGGGCCCTGCCCCTTCTCCCTCCTGAATGACCGGCGGCTCCCCTAGCGGCCCAGGTAGCGGGGGGCTGCGGGTAAAGTCCAGCGCTCGGTCTCGGGTCCCCAATACCTGGCGTTGGGGCGCCAGGCCCCTTGGGTGGGGCCCCTCAGGAGCCCACCTAGAGTTCAGGTTAGCCCCTAGGAGTCCCGCAAGCCCGATCTGCTGGATGTGCGGCGAGCGGAGGGGCAGGCCGAGCTGAGGGCGCTGAGGAGTGGGAGCGTGGGCCCAAGCGTTTTGGCGCGGGGGGCCTTCGAACGTCGTCAGGGGCTCGGAGTGCCCCGTCAGTTCTCCAGCGCCCCTAGTCGCCCAGGTGGTGGAGGGGCAGCAGTGTTAGTCTTGCCCTGGGGCTCGGGGGTCCCCAATGCCCGGAGTTGCGGTGCCAGGACCCTTGGGAGGGGCCCCTCGGGGCCCACCTAGGGTTAGGATTAGCCCCCAGGACGCCGGCAGGCAGGATCCACCGGCGGTGTGGCGAGCCGAGGGGCGGGCCGAGGGGAGGGCGCTGGAGAGCGGAGCGTGGGCCCAAGTGTTTTGGCGCAGGTGGTCTTCGAAGCTCCCCGGGGGCTCAGAGGGCCCTACCCGTTCTCCCCCCCTGAATGACCGGCGGCGCCCCTAGCGGCCCGGTTGGCGGGGGGCTGCAGGGTGAGTCCAGCGCTGGGGTTTGGAGGTTCCCAATCCCTAGCGTTGGGGTGCCAAGATCCTTGGGATGGGCCCCTCCGGGACCCACCTAGGGTTTGCATTAGCCCCCAGGAGGCCGTCAGGCCCAATCCCCTGGCTGTGTGGTGCACGGTGGGGCGGGCCGAGTGGACGGAGCTGGCGAGCGGGACCGTGGGCCCACAGGTTTTGGCGTGGGGGCCTTCGAAGATCCTCAGGGGCTAGGAGGGCCCTGCCCCTTCTCCCGCCTGAATGACCGGCGGCGCCCCTAGCGGCCAGGGTGGCGGGGGCTTCAGGGTGTGTCCGGCCCTGGGGCTAGGACGTCCAGGATCCCGGGCGTGGCAGCGCAAGGCCCCTTGGGAGGGGCCCCTCGGGGACCAACGAGGGTTAGGGTTAGCCCCCAGGAGCCCGTCAGGCCCAATCCCCTGGCTGTGTGGCACGCGGTGGGGCGGGCCGAGGGGACGGAGCTGGCGAGCGGGACCGTGGGCCCACAGGTTTTGGCGTGGGGGACTTCGAAGATCCTCAGGGGCTAGGAGGGCCCTGCCCCTTCTCCCGCCCCGTATGACCGGTGGGCCCCCTGTAGGGCCGGGTGGCGGGGGGCTGCAGGGTGAGTCCGGCGCTGGGTCTCGGGTCCCCAACCTCCGCCGCTGCGGCGCCAGGCACCTTGTGTGGGGCCCTTCAGGAGCCCACCTAGAGTTAGTGTTAGCCCCCGGGAGGCCGGCAAGCCCGATCTGCTGGATGTGCGGCGAGCAGAGGGGTAGGCCGAGCTGAGGGCGCTGAGGAGTGGGAGGGTAGGCTCAACCGTTTTGGGGCGGGGGGGCCTTCGAAGGTTGCCTGGGGCACAGAGGGCCCTGCCCATTCTCACGCCCTAAATGACCGGCGGGCCCCCTAGCGGCCCAGGTGGCGGGGGGCTGCGGGTACAGTCCAGCGCTTCATCTCGGGTCCCCAATCCCCGGCGTTGGGGCGCCAGGACCCTTGGGTGGGGCCCCTCAGGAGCCCACCTAGAGTTAGGGTTAGCCCCCAGGACTCCCGCAAGCCCGATCTGCTGGAGGTGCGGCGAACGGAGGGGCAGGCCGAGCTGAGGGCGCTGAGGAGTGGGAACGTGGGCCCAAGCGTTTTGGCGCGGGGGGCCTTCGAAAGTCGTCAGAGGCTCGGAGTGCCCTGCACGTTCTCCCACTCTGAATGACCAGCGGCGCCAATAACGGCCTGGGTGGCGGTGGGGCAGAGGGTGAGTCCAGCGCTGGGGCTCGGGGGTCCCAATCCCCGGCGTTGCGGTGCCAGGCCCCTTGGGAGTGGCCCCTTGGGTGCCGAACAAGGGTTAGGATTAGCCCCCAGGAGGCCGGCAGGCAGGATCCAGGGGCGGTGTGGCGAGCGGGGGGGGGGGGGGGCGGCCGGAGGGGAGGGCGCTGGAGAGCGGAGCGTGGGCCCAAGCGTTTTGGCGCAGGGGGCCTTCAAAGCTCCCCGGGAATTTGGAGGGCCTTACCCGTTCTCCCCCCCTTAATGACCGGCGGCGCTCCTAGTGGCCCTGGTGGTGTGGGGCTGCAGGGTGAGTCCAGCGCTGGGGTTTGGAGGTTCCCAATCCCCGGCGTTGGGGCGCCAAACCCCTTGGGATGGTCCCCTCGGGGACCCACCTAGGATTTGCGTGATCCCCAGGAGGCCGTCAGGCCCAATCCCCTGACTGTGTGGCGCGCGGAAGGGCGGGCCGAGGGGACGGAGCTGGCGAGCGGGACCGTGGGCCCACAGGTTTTGGCGTGGGGGCCTTCGAAGATCCTCAGGTGCTAGTAGGGCCCTGCCCGTTCTCCCGCCTGAATGACCGGCGGCGCCGCTAGCGGCCCCGGTGGCGGGGGCTGCAGGTTGTGTCCGGCCCTGGGGCTAGGACGTCCAGGATCCCGGGCGTGGCTGCGCAAGGCCCCTTGGGAGGGGACCCTCGGGGACTGACCTAGGGTTAGGGTTAGCCCCCAGGAGGCCGGCAGGTCCGATCCGCCTGCTGTGTTTGGAGCGGAGGGGCAGGTTGAGGTGAGGGCGCTGACTAGAGGGAACGTGGGCCCAAGCGCTTTGGGGCGGGGTGGGCCATCGAAGGTCGGTGGGTGCTCTGAGGGCCCTGCCCCTTCTCCCGCCTGAATGACTGGCGGCGCCCCTAGTGCCCAGGTGGTGGAGGGGCAGCAGTGTTAGTCTGGCCCTGGGGCTCTGGGGTCCCCAATCCCCAGTGTTGCAGCCCCAGGCCCCTTGTCTGGGGCCTCTCGGGGACTACCTAGGGTCAGGGTTAGCAAGCAGGATGCCGGCAGGCCCGAAATGCCTGCTGTGCAGTGAGTGGAGGGGCGGGCCGAATGAGGAGCCGGCGAGCGGGAGCCTGGGCCCAAACATTTGGCGGGGGGGCCTTCGAAGTTAGCCCGGAGCTCAGAGGGCCCTGCCAGTTCTCCCGCCCCACATGACCGGTGGGCCCCCTAGAGGCCCAGGTGGCGGGGGGCTGCAGGGTGAGTCCAGCGCTGGGTCTCGGGTCCCCAACCTCCGCCGCTGCGGCGCCAGGCCCCTTGGGTGGGGCCCCTCAGGAGCTCACCTAGAGTTAGTGTTAGCCCCAGGGAGGCCGGCAAGCCCGACCTGCTGGATGTGCGGCGATCAGAGGGGTAGGCTGAGCTGAGGGCGCTGAGGAGTGGGAGCAAGGGCCCAACCGTTTTGGCGCAGGGGCCTTCGAAGTTCATCAGGGTCTAGGAGGGCCCTGCTCCTCCTGCTTGAATGAACAGCGGCGCCTCTAGCGGCTGGAGTGGAGGGGGCCTGCAGGGTGATTCCACCGCTGGGGTTCAGTGGTTCCCAATCCCCAGCATTGGGTCGCCAAGCCCCTTGGGAGGGTCCCATCGGGGACCAACCTAGGGTTCACGTTAGCCCCCATGCAGCCGGCAGGTGCAATCCGCCTGCTGTGTTTCGAGCGGAGGGCGGGTTGAGGTGAGGGCACTGACTAGTGGCAACGTGGGCCCAAGCGCTTTGGGGCGGGGGGCCATCGAAGGTTGGCAGGGACTCAGAGGGCCCTGCCCTTACTCCAGCCCTGAATGAGCGGCAGCGCCCCTAGTGGCCCAGGTGGTGGAGGGGCAGCAGTGTTAGTTTGGCCCTCGGGCACTGGGGTCCCCAATCCCCAGCGTTGCAGCCCCAGGCCCCTTGTCAGGGGCCTCTCGGGGACTGACCTAGGGTTAGGGTTAGCAAGCAGGATGCCGGCAGGCCCAAAATGCCTGCTGTGCGGCGAGTGGAGGGGCGGGAGGAGTGAGGACGCTGGCGAGCAGGAGTCTGGGCCCAAACATTTTGGCGCCTGGGGCCTTCCAAGCTCGCTGGTGGCTCAGAGGGCCCTGCCCCTTCTGCCGCCCTGATGACAGTCGGCGCCAGTAACGGACCGGGTGCCGGTGGGGCGGAGGGTGAGTCCAGCGCTGGGTCTCGGGTCCCCAATCCCATGCGTTGGGGCGCCAGACCCCTTGCGAGGGGTTCCTAAGGAGCCCACCTAGAGTTAGGGTTAGCCCCCAGGAGACCTGCAAGCCCGATCTGCTGGATGTGCAGCGAGCGGAGGGGCAGGCCGAGCTGAGGGCGTTGAGGAGTGGGAGCGGGGGCCCAAGAGTTTGGCGCGGGGACCTTCGAAATGCGCCAGGGGCTCGGTGTGGCCTGCACATTCTCCCGCCCTGAATGAGCAGCTGCGCCAATAAAGGCCCGGGTGGCGGTGGGGCGGAGGGTGAGTCCAGCGCTGGGGCGGGGGTCCCCAATCCCTGGCATTGCGGTGCCAGGCCCCTTGGGAGGAGCCCCTTGGGGGCCGACCTAGGGTTAGGATTAGCCCCGAGGAGGCCGGCAGGCAGGATCCATGGGCGGTGTGGCGAGGGGGGGCGGGGCGAGGGGAGGTCGCTGGTGAGTGGGAGCGTGGGCCCAAGTGTTTTGGCGCAAGCGGCCTTCGAAGCTCGCCAGGGGCTCGGAGGGCCCTACCCGTTCTCGAGCCTGAATGACTGGCGGCGCCGCTAGCGGCCTGGGTGGCGGGGGACTGCAGGGTGAGTCCAGCGCTGGGGTTCGGAGGTTCCCAATCCCCAGTGTTGGCGCACCAAGCCCCTTGGGATGGCCCTTCGGGTACCGACCTAGGGTTAGGATTAGCCTCCAGGAGTACGGCAGGTCCGATCTGCCTGCTGTGTTTCGAGTGGAGGGGCGGGTTGAGGTGAGGGCGCTGACTAGTGGGAACGTGGGCCCAAGCGCTTGGGGAGCGGGTGCATCGAGGGTCGGGGGGGCTGGGAGGGCCCTGTATGTTCTCCTGCCCTGAATGAGCGGCAGCGCCCCTAGTGGCCCAGGTGGTGGAGGGGCAACAGTGTTAGTCCGGTCCTGGGGCACTGGGGTCCCCAATCCCCAGCGTTGCATCCCCAGGCCCCTTGTCAGGGGCCTCTCGGGGACTGACCTAGGGTTAGGGTTAGCAAGCAGGATGCCGGCAGGCCCGAAATGCCTGCTGTGTGGCGAGTGAGGGGCGGGCGGAGTGAGGGCGCTGGCGAGCAGAAGCCTGGGCCCAAACATTTTGGTGCAGGGGGCTTTCGAAGGTCCCTGGGGTCTCAGAGGGCCCTGCCTGTTCTCCCCCCTGAATAACCGGCAGGCCCCCTAGCGGCCCAGGTGTGGGGGTCTGCAGGGTGAATCCGGCGCTGGGTCTCGGGTCCCCAATCCCTGGCGTTGGGGTGCCAAGCACCTTGGGATGGGCCCCTCGGGGACCCACCTAGGGTTTGGCTTAGTCCCCAGGAGGCCATCAGGCCCAATTCCCTGGCTGTGTAGCGCGCATAGCGGCGGGCCAGGGGAGGGAGCTGGCGAGCGGGACCGTGGGCCCACAGGTTTTGGCGCTGGGGCGGCCTTCGAAGGTCATCAGGGGCTTGTAGGACCCTGCCCCTTCTACCGCCTGAATGACCGGCGGCGCTCCTAGCGGCCCGGCTGGCAGGTGGCTGCAGGATGAGTCCGGCCCTGGGGCTAGGACGTCCAGGATCCCGGGCATGGCGGCGCAAGGCCCCTTGGGAGGGGCCCCTCGGGAACCAACCTAGGGTAAATGTTAGCCCCCAGGAGGCCGGCAGGTTCGATTCGGCTGCTGTGTTTCTAGCGGAGGGGCGGGTTGAGGTGAGGGCGCTGACTAGTGGGAACGTGGGCCCAAGCGCTTTGGAGCAGGAGGCCATCGAATCTAAGGGGGCTTGGAGGGCCCTGCCCGTTCTCCCGCCGGGAATGAGCGCAGCGCCCCTAGTGGCCCAGGTGGTGGAGGGGCAACAGTGTTAGTCCGGTCCTGGGGCACTGGGGTCCCCAATCCCCAGCGTTGCATCCCCGGGCCCCTTGTCAGGGGCCTCTCGGGGACTGACCTAGGGTTAGGGTTAGCAATCCAGATGCCGGCACGCCCTAAATGCCAGCTGTGCGGCGAGTGGAGGGGCGGGCAGAGTGAGGGCGCTGGCGAGCAGGAGCCTGGGCCCAAACATTTTGGCGCCTGGGGACTTCCAAGGTCTCTGGTGGCTCCAGGGGCCCTGCCGGTTCTGCCACCCTGATGACAGGCGGCGCCAGTAACGCCCCGGGTGGCGGTGGGGCGGAGGGTGAGTCCAGCACTGGGTCTCGGGTCCCCAATCCCAGGCGTTGGGGCGCCAGGCCCCTTGCGAGGGGCCCCTAAGGAGCCCACCTAGAGTTAGGGTTAGCCCCCAGGAGGCCTGCAAGCCCGATCTGCTGGATGTGCAGCGAGCGGAGGGGCAGGCCGAGCTGAGGGCGTTGAGGAGTGGGAGCGGGGGCCCAAGAGTTTGGCGCGGGGGCCTTCGAAATGCGCCAGGGGCTCGGTGTGCCCTGCACATTCTCCCGCCCTGAATGACCAGTGGCGCCAATAAAGGCCCGGGTGGCGGTGGGGTGGAGGGTGAGTCCAGCGCTGGGGCAGGGGTCCCCAATCCCTGGCATTGCGGTGCCAGGCCCCTTGGGAGGAGCCCCTTGGTGGCCGACCTAGGGTTAGGATTAGCCCCGAGGAGGCCGGCAGGCAGGATCCATGGGCGGTGTGGCGGGGGAGGGGCGGGCCGAGGGGAGGTCGCTGGTGAGTGGGAGCGTGGGCCCAAGTGTTTTGGCGCAAGCGGCCTTCGAAGCTCGCCAGGGGCTCGGAGGGCCCTACCCGTTCTCGAGCCTGAATGACTGGCGACGCCGCTAGCGGCCCGTGTGGCGGGGGGCTGCAGGGTGAGTCCAGCACTGGGGTTCGGAGGTTCCCAATCCCCAGCGTTGGGGCGCCAAGCCCCTTGGGATGGGCCCTTCGGGAACAGACCTAGGGTAGGATTAGCCTCCAGGAGTACGGCAGGTCCGATCCGCCTGCTGTGTTTCGAGCGGAGGGGCGGGTTGAGGTGAGGGCGCTGACTAGTGGGAACGTGGGCCCAAGCGCTTTGGGGAGCGGGTGCATCGAGGGTCGGGGGGGCTGGGAGGGCCCTGTATGTTCTCCTGCCCTGAATGAGCGGCAGCGCCCCTAGTGGCCCAGGTGGTGGAGGGGCAGCATCGTTAATTGGCCCTGGGGCTCGGGGGTCCCCAATCCCCAGCGTTGCAGCCCCAGGCCCCTTGTCAGGGGCCTCTTGGGGACTGACCTAGGGTTAGGGTTAGCAAGCAGGATGCCGGCAGGCCTGAAATGCCGGCTGTGCGGCGAGTGGAGGGGCGGGCAGAGTGAGGGCGCTGGCGAGCAGGAGCCTGGGCCCAAACATTTTGGCGCCTGGGGCCTTCCAAGGTCGCTGGTGGCTCAGAGGGCCCTGCCCATTCTGCCGCCCTGATGACAGGCGGCGCCAATAAGGCCCGGGTGGCGGTGGGGCGGAGGGTGAGTCCAGCGCTGGGTCTCGGGTCCCCAATCCCAGGCGTTGGGGCGCCAGGCCCCTTGCGAGGGGCCCCTAAGGAGCCCACCTAGAGTTAGGGTTAGCCCCCAGGAGGCCTGCAAGCCCGATCTGCTGGATGTGCAGCGGGCGGAGGGGCAGGCCGAGCTGAGGGCGTTGAGGAGTGGGAGCGGGGGCCCAAGAGTTTGGCGCGGGGGGTCCTTCGAAATGCGCCAGGGGCTCGGTGTGCCCTGCACATTCCCTCGCCCTGAATGACCAGCGGCGCCAATAAAGGCCCGGGTGGCGGTGGGGCGGAGGGTGAGTCCAGCGCTGGGGGGGGGGGCAATCCCTGGCATTGCGGTGCCAGGCCCCTTGGGAGGAGCCCCTTGGTGGCCGACCTAGGGTTTGGATTAGCCCCGAGGAGTCCAGCAGGCAGGATCCATGGGCGATTTGGCGAGGGGGGTGGGCGGGCCGAGGGGAGGGCGCTGGTGAGTGGGAGCGTGGGCCCAAGTGTTTTGGTGCCGGCAGCCTTCGAAGCTCGCCAGGGGCTCAGAGGGCCCTACCCATTCTCGAGCCTGAATGACTGGCGGCGCTCCTAGCGGCCCGGGTGGCGGGGGGCTGCAGGGTGAGTCTGGCGCTGGGGTTCGGAGGTTCCCAATCCCCAGCTTTGGGGCGCCAAGCCCCTTGGGATGGGCCCTTCGGGGACCGACCTAGGGTTAGGATTAGCCTCCAGGAGTACGGCACGTCCGATCTGCCTGCTGTGTTTCGAGCGGAGGGGCGGGTTGAGGTGAGGGCGCTGACTAGTGGGAACGTGGGCCCAAGCGCTTGGGGGAGCGGGTGCATCGAGGGTCGGGGGGGCTGGGAGGGCCCTGCCCTTTCTCCAGCCCTGAATGAGCGGCAGCGCACCTAGTGGCCCAGGTGGTGGAGGGGCAGCAGTGTTAGTTTGGCCCTCGGGCACTGGGGTCCCCAATCCCCAGCGTTGCATCCCCAGGCCCCTTGTCAGGGGGCTCTCAGGGACTGACCTAGGGTTAGGGTTAGCAAGCAGGATGCCGGCAGGCCCAAAATGCCTGCTCTGTGGCGAGTGGAGGGGCGGGCTGAGTGAGGGCACTGGCGAGCAGGAGCCTGGGCCCAAACATTTTGGCACCTGGGGCCTTCCAAGGTCGCTGGTGGCTCAGAGGGCCCTGCCCGTTCTGCCGCCCTGATGACAGGCGGCGCCAATAAGGCCCAGGTGGCGGTGGGGCGGAGGGTGAGTCCAGCGCTGGGTCTCGGGTCCCCAATCCCAGGCGTTGGGGCGCCAGGCCCCTTGCGAGGGGCCCCTAAGGAGCCCACCTAGAGTTAGGGTTAGCCCCCAGGAGGCCTGCAAGCCCGATCTGCTGGATGTGCAGCGAGCGGAGGGGCAGGCCGAGCTGAGGGCGTTGAGGAGTGGGAGCGGGGGCCCAAGAGTTTGGCGCGGGGGCCTTCAAAATGCGCCAGGGGCTCGGTGTGCCCTGCACATTCTCCCGCCCTGAATGACCAGTGGCGCCAATAAAGGCCCGGGTGGCGGTGGGGTGGAGGGTGAGTCCAGCGCTGGGGCGGGGGTCCCCAATCCCTGGCATTGCGGTGCCAGGCCCCTTGGGAGGAGCCCCTTGGTGGCCGACCTAGGGTTAGGATTAGCCCCGAGGAGGCCGGCAGGCAGGATCCATGGGCGGTGTGGCGAGGGGGGTGGGCGGGCCGAGGGGAGGGCGCTGGTGAGTGGGAGCGTGGGCACAAGTGTTTTGGCACAAGCGGCCTTCGAAACTCGCCAGGGGCTCGGAGGGCCCTACCGGTTCTCGAACCTGAATGACTGGCGGCGCCCCTAGCGGCCTGGGTGGCGGGGGGCTGCAGGGTGAGTCCAGCGCTGGGGTTCGGAGGTTCCCAATCCCCAGCTTTGGGGCGCCAAGCCCCTTGGGATGGGCCCTTCGGGGACCGACCTAGGGTTAGGATTAGCCCCCAGGAGGCCGGCAGGTCCGATCCGGCTACTGTGTTTCGAGCGGAGGGGCGGGTTTAGGTGAGGGCGCTGACTAGTGGGAATGTGGGCCCAAGCGCTTTGGGGCAGGGGGCCATCAAATGTCAAAGGGGGCTTGGAGGGCCCTGACCGTTCTCCCGCCGGGAATGAGCGGTAGCCCCCCTAGTGGCCCAGGTGGTGGAGGGGCAACAGTGTTAGTCTGGCCCTGGGGCACTGGGGTCCCCATCCTCAGCGTTGCATCTCCGGGCCCCTTGTCAGGGGCCTCTCCGGGACTTACCTAGGGTTAGGGTTAGCAAGCAGGATGCCGGCAGGCCCGAAATGCCAACTGTGCGGCAAGTGGAGGGGCTGGCGGAGTGAGGGCGCTGGCGAGCAGGAGCCTGGGCCCAAACATTTTGGTGCCTGGGGCCTTCCAAGCTCGCTGGTGGCTCAGGGGGCCCTGCCCGTTCTACCGCCCTGATGACAGGCGGCGCCAATAACGGCCCGGGTGGCGGTGGGGCGGAGGGTGAGTCCAGCGCTGGGTCTCGGGTCCCCAATCCCAGGCGTTGGGGCGCCAGGCCCCTTGCGAGGGGCCCCTAAGGAGCCCACCTAGAGTTAGGGTTAGCCCCCAGGAGGCCTGCAAGCCCAATCTGCTGGATGTGCAGCAGGCGGAGGGGCAGGCCGAGCTGAGGGCGCTGAGGAGTGGGAGCGGGGGCCCAAGAGTTTGGCGCGGGGGGCTTCGAAATGCGCCAGGGGCTCGGTGTGCCCTGCACATTCTCCCGCCCTGAATGACCAGTGGCGCCAATAAAGGCCCGGGTGGCGGTGGGGCGGAGGGTGAGTCCAGCGCTGCGGCGGGGGTCCCCAATCCCTGGCATTGCGGTGCCAGGCCCCTTGGGAGGAGCCCCTTGGTGGCCGACCTAGGGTTAGGATTAGCCCCGAGGAGGCCGGCAGGCAGGATCCATGGGCGGTGTGGCGGGGGAGGGGCGGGCCGAGGGGAGGGCGCTGGTGAGTGGGAGCGTCGGCACAAGTGTTTTGGTGCAGACAGCCTTCGAAGCTCGCCAGGGGCTCGGAGGGCCCTACCCGTTCTCCAGCCTGAATGACTGGCGGCGCCCCTAGCAGCCCGGGTGGTGGGGGGCTGCAGGGTGAGTCCAGCGCTGGGGTTCGGAGGTTCCCAATCCCCAGCTTTGGGGCGCCAAGCCCCTTGGGATGGGCCCTTCGGGGACCGACCTAGGGTTAGGATTAGCCTCCAGGAGTACGGCAGGTCCGATCCGCCTGCTGTGTTTCGAGCGGAGGGGCGGGTTGAGGTGAGGGCGCTGAGTAGTGGGAACTTGGGCCCAGGCGGTTTGGGCAGCGGGTCCATCGATGGTCCCTTGGCTGTGAGGGCCCTGTAAGTTGTACTGCCCTGAATGAGCGGCAGCGCCCCTAGTGGCCCAGGTGGTGGAGGGACAGCAGTGTTAGTTTTGCCCTGGGGTCGGGGGTTCCCCAATCCCCAGCGTTGCAGCCCCAGGCCCCTTGTCAGTGGCCTCTCGGGGACTGACCTAGGGTTAGGGTTAGCAAGCAGGATGCCGGCAGGCCCGAAATGCCGGCTGTGCGGTGAGTGGAGGGGCGGGTGGAGTGAGGGCGCTGGCGAGCAGAAGCCTGGGCCCAAACATTTTGGCGCAGGGGGTTTTCGAAGGTCGCTGGGGGCTCAGAGGGCCCTGCCCGTTCTCCCCCCTGAATAACCAACGGACCCGCTACCGGCCCAGGGGCTGGGGGGCTGCAGAGTGAGTCCGGCGCTGGGTCTCGGGTCCCCAGTCCCTGGCGTTGTGGCCCCAAGCACCTTGGGATGGGCCCCTCAGGGACCCACCTAGGGAATGGGTTAGCTCCCAGGAGGCCATCAGGCCTAATCCCCTGGCTGTGTAGGGCCCTCCCCCTTCTACCGCCTGAATGACCGGTGGCGCTCCTAGCGGCCCGGGTGGCAGTTGGCAGCAGGGTGAGTCCGGCCCTGGGGCTAGGACGTCCAGGATCCCGGGCATGGCGGCGCAAAGCCCCTTGGGAGGGGCCCCTCGGGAACAGACCTAGGGTTAGGGTTAGCCCCCAGGAGGCGGGCAGGTCCTATCCGGCTGCTGTGTTTCGAGCAGAGGGGCGGGTTGAGGTGAGGGCGCTGACTAGTGGGAACGTGGGCCCAAGCGCTTTGGGGCAGGGGTCCATCGAATGTCGAAGGGGGCTTGGAAGGCCCTGCCCCTTCTCCAGCCCTGAATGAGAGACAGCGCCCCTAGTGGCCCAGGTGGTGGACGGCAGTAGTGTTAGTTTGGCCCTGGGGTTCGGGGGTCCCCAATCCCCAGCGTTGCAGCCCCAGGCCCCTTGTCAGTGGACTCTCGGGGACTGACCTAGGGTTAGGGTTAGCAAGCAGAATGCCGGCAGGCCCGAAATGCCGGCTGTGCGGTGAGTGGAGGGGCGGGCGGAGTGAGGGCGCTGGCAAGCAGAAGCCTGGGCCCAAACATTTTGGCGCGGGGGGCCTTCGAAGGTCGCTGGGGGCTCAGAGGGCCCTGCCCGTTCTCCCCCCCTGAATGACCGGCGGCGGCTGAAGCGGCCCGGGTGGCGGGGGGCTGCAGGGTGAGTCCAGCGCTGGGGTTTGGAGGTTCCCAATTCCCGACGTTGGGGCGCCAAGCCCCTTGGGATGGGCCCCTCGGGGACCCACCTAGGGTTTGCGTTAGCCCCCAGGAGGACGTCAGGCCCAATCCCCTGGCTGTGTGGCACGCAGTGGGGCGGGCCGATGAGACAGAGCTGGCGAGCGGGACGGTGGACCCACAAGTTTTGGCGTGGGGGCCTTCGAAGGTCCTCAGGGGCTAGGAGGGCCCTGCCCCTTCTCCCGCCTGAATGACCGGCGGCGCCCCTAGCGGCCGGAGTGGCGGGGGGGCTGCAGGCTGATTCCACCGCTGGGGTTCAGTGGTTCCCAGTCCCTGGCGTTGGGTCGCCAAGCCCCTTGGGAGGGGCCCCTCGGGGACCCACCTACGGTTCAGCTTAGCCCCCAGGAGGCCGGCAGGTCCAATCCGCCTGCTGTGTTTCGGGCGGAGGGGCGGGTTGAGGTGAGGGCGCTGACTAGTGGGAACGTGGGCCCAAGCGCTTTGGGGCGGGGGGCCGTCGAGGGCAGCGGGGGCTCAGAGTTCCCTGCCCCTTCTGCCGCCCTGAATGAGCGGCAGCGCCCCTAGTGCCCAGGTGGTGGAGGGGCAGCAGTGTTAGTCTGTCCCTGGGGCTCGGGGGTCCCCAATCCCCAGTGTTGCAGCCCCAGGCCCTTTGAAAGGGGCCTCTCGGGGACTGACCTAGGTTCAGGGTTACCAAGCAGGATGCCGGCAGGCCCGAAATGCCCGCTGTGCAGCAAGTGGAGGGGCGGGCAGAATGAGGGCGCTGGCGAGCGGGAGCCTGGGCTCAAACATTTGGCGGGGGGTCCTTCGAAGGTAGCCGGGAGCTCAGAGGGCCCTGTCCGTTCTCCCGCCCTGTATGACCGGTGGGCCCCCTAGAGGCCCAGTTGGCGGGGGGCTGCAGGGTGAGTCCGGCGCTGGGTCTCGGGTCCCCAATCTCCGGCGCTGAGGCGCCGGGCCCCTTGGGTGGGGCCCCTCAGTAGCCCACCTAGACTTAGTGTTAGCCCCTGTGAGGCCGGCAATCCCTACCTGCTGGATGTGCGGCGAGCAGAGGGGTAGGCCGAGTTGAGGGCGCTGAGGAGTGGGAGCGTGGGCCCAACCGTTTTGGCGGGGGGCCTTCGAAGGTCATCAGGGGCTAGGAGGGCCCTGCTCCTTCTCCCGCCTGAATGACCGGCGGCGCCCCTAGCGGCCGGAGTGGAGGGGGGCTGCAGGCTGATTTAACTGCTGGGGTTCAGTGGTTCCCAATCCCCGGCGTTCGGTCGCCAAGCCCCTTGGGAGGGGCCCCTCGGGTACCCACCTAGGGTTCAGCTTAGCCCCCAGGAGGCCGGCAGGTCCAATCTGCCTGCGGTGTTTCGAGCGGAGGGGCGGGTTGAGGTGAGGGCGCTGACAAGTGGGAACGTGGGCCCAAGCGCTTTGGGGCGGGGGGGCCATCGAAGGTTGGCGGGGGCTCGGAGGGCCCTGCCCCTTCTCCCGCCTGAATGACCGGCAGCGCCCCTAGCGGCCCAGGTGGCGGGGGGGCTGCGGGTACAGTCCGGCGCTCTGTCTCGGGTCCCTAATCCCCGGAGTTTGGGCGCCAGGCCCTTTGGGAGGTGCCCCTCAGGAGCCCACCTAGAGTTAGGGTTAGCCCCCAGGAGGCCGGCAAGCCCTATCTGCTGGATGTGCGGCGAGCGGAGGGGCAGGCTGAGCTGAGGGCGCTGAGGAGTGGGAGCGTGGGCCCAAGCGTTTTGGTGCTGGGGTCCTTCGAATGTCGTCAGGGGCTCGGAGGGCCCTACCCGTTCGACCCTGAATGACTGGCGGCGCCCCTAGCGGCCCGGGTGGCGGGGGGCTGCAGGGTGAGTCCAGTGCTGGGGTTCGGAAGTTCCCAATCCCCAGCGTTGGGGCGCCAAGCCCCTTGGGATGGGCCCTTCGGGGACCGACCTAGGGTTAGGATTAGCCTCCAGGAGTACAGCAGGTCCGATCTGCCTGCTGTGTTTCGAGCAGCGGAGGGGCGGGTTGAGGTGAGGGTGCTGACTAGTGGGAACGTGGGCCCAAGCGCTTTGGGGAGCGGGTGCATCGACGGTCGGGGGTGCTGGGAGGGCCCTGTGAGTTCTCCTGCCCCGAATGAGCAGCAGCGCCCCTAGTGGCCCAGGTGGTGGAGGGGCAGCAGTGTTAGTTTGGCCCTGGGGCTCAGGGGTCCCCAATCCCCAGCGTTGCATCCCCGGGCCCCTTGTCAGGGGCCTCTCGGGGACTGACCTAGGGTTAGGGTTAGCAAGCAGGATGCCGGCAGGCCCGAAATGCCGGCTGTGCGGGGAGTGGAGGGGCGGGCGGAGTGAGGGCGCTGGGGAGCAGAAGCCTGGGCCCAAACATTTTGGCGCAGGGGGCCTTCCAAGGTCGCTGGTGGCTCCAAGGGCCCTGCCCGTTCTCCCCCCCTGAATAACCGGCGGGCCCCCTAACGGCCCAGGGGCTGGGGGGCTGCAGGTTGAATCCGGCGCTGGGTCTCGGGTCCCCAGTCCCTGGCGTTGGGATGCCAAGCACCTTGGGATGGGCCCCTCGGGGACCCACCTACGGTTTGGCTTAGTCCCCAGGAGGCCATCAGGCCCAATCCCCTGGCTGTGTAGCGCGCGTTGCGGCGGGCCAGGGGAGGGAGCTGGCGAGCGGGACCATGGGCCCACAAGTTTTGGCGCTGGGGGGGCCTTTGAAGGTCGTCAGGGGCTTGTAGGGCCCTGGCCCTTTTACCGCCTGAATGACCGGCAGCGCCAATAATGGCCCGGGTGGCGGTGGGGCGGAGGGTGAGTCCAGCGCTGGGTCTCGGGTCCCCAATCCCCGGCGTTGGGGTGCCAGGCCCCTTGCGAGGGGCCCCTAAGGAGCCCACCTAGAGTTAGGGTTAGCCCCCAGGAGGCCAGCAAGCCCTATCTGCTGGATGTGCGGCGAGTGGAGGGGCAGGCCGAGCTGAGGGCGCTGAGGAGTTGGAGCGTGGGCCCAAGCATTTTGGTGCGGGGGGCCTTCGAATGTCGTCAGGGGCTCGGAGTGCCCTGCATGTTCTCCCGCTCTGAATGATCGGCGGCGCCAAGCCTGGGTGGCGGTGGGGCGGAGGGTGAGTCCAGCGCTGGGGCTCGGGGGTCCCAATCCCTGGGGTTGCGGTGCCAGGCCCCTTGGGAGGGGCCCCTTGGGGCCGAACTAGGGTTAGGATTAGCCCCCAGGAGGCCGGCAGGCAGGATCCATTGGCGCTGTGGCGAGCAGGGGGGCGGGCCAAGGGGAGGGCGCTGGAGAGCGGGAGCGTGGGCCCAAGTGTTTTGGCGCAGGGGGCCTTATGTCTAGTTTCATATCATTGCGGTTGGACAAGATTTGAAGCAGAAGGTGAAGAGAGCATTCAGATGAAAGGTTTCTTTCCTGGAGGGTTTTCTGAGGGCAGACCATGAGTTCACTGGGGATGGAGGATGGTTTTGTGAGACGGGGGTTGGGGTTAACCCTTGTTAGAATTACTGACTACTACCATGCAGGCTGTGTGCTACTGTTCACACCATAGTCCTGATGGACTTGTACTTCATTAGAAATATTTTCTAGGAGGTGTAGGCATAGCCTTCTCTAAAAGAAAGGTGCCATGTGGGTTTATGGAATGACCCCAGGTCAGCAACCAGGATGTATGGTATTGTGGGGGATCAGAAACAGGCTTTCTGTGGGAAGTGACAGAAATGGGGTATGGTGAGCTCCATGACCATAGGTGACGTCCCGAGTGACCCACTGGGTGTTGGGTTCTGTGGATCTGTCTCATCAGGTGCTGTGGAATTCAGGGACACCCTCCTGTCTGTGGATTTGTATGGAGACAGGTAGGCATCAGTGTCTGGCCAGGCACGAGGGTCGCACTGGACCACCACCAGAGGCGCAGCGTGCGGGGGAGCCACTGCTTGGTTTCCACGAAAGCTGACCAGGGTCTGTGACTGTGATTCCTAGCAGCTGCAAGGGGAGAGGAGGCCGGGGGTGGTGCACACTTCCTAGAGTTGTGGTCAGGACTAGTCTGGAACCGACTGAAGTCAGCCACACCTGGCACAGAAGGCACCCAGTCAGTGTAGCTGTGGGCACTGCTCCGATGGTACTTCAGGCTGGCTCAATGCTGCCACCTCCTGCTTTTCATCATCATCTTCAAGGTCATGTGCCTCTGCTCTTGCCCCATGGCCTCCGGGGTATTGTCCGTCCTCCATCTGGCCCTCGTCCCTGGTGCCCTGTGCAGTCCGATGCCAGGTAGCCTTCTCGAGACAAACATCTGGCCCTGATGGAATACTTCCATGGATCTCGTGTGATGCGAGGTTGATGCCCTGCCCTGGAAGAGGGCTGCAGTTTCCCAATCAGGAGAGCCATGTCTCCCTTTTCAGCATGGCCTCCCCTCCCCTCAGTCTTCTTCAGGGAAACTCTCCCAATTCCTGAGACAACAGCTCTGAACTTAAAAATGAATGTTATTTTACATATCTCTATGCCTTAGTTCATCTATGGCATGTCTTTCAACCCCGTTAGTGGTTTTTTTTTTAGCAGTTCTGAAGGGCTGTCTGCTCAAGGAGGGGATAACCTGGGTGGGGCAGCTTTCTCTCTCATCTCCCTCAGCATGTCTCTGAGCCCTGGGGACAGCTGTCCCACTGAGGATTGAGGGACCCGAGACAGCCCATCCTGAGCCCAGGCTGTGTCAGCTCATAGACTGATGCGTGTCGGAGCGGTGGGCAGATGGCATGGGCCAGGGGCAGGCAGTGTCTCCTTCTCATTCCTTCCCTCCCTTCCTCCCAGAGGTAGCTCAGAGCAGCCTTCAACCCCTGCATCTCCAGATCCTTTGACCTGTGCCTCATGTGTTCAGCTGGTGACCTTGGAGTTTCGCATGGATTCTACCTCCCGTACCCTCTCCCGTAGCAGTTCCTGGATCAGGGGAGGGTTCCGACCCTTGTCTGTTTTTGATCTTCTTCCTGTCCCGCACCAAGCCCACCCACCTTTGCATCTTCCATGTATGTGCTTGGAAGCACGCCCATCCACAGGGAACCTATTAGCCAAATGGATCCAGGCAATGAACATTGAAGTAGAGATCCAGGATCCATAATAAACCTGCTCTGAAACCTGTCCCAAAGTCTGTGACTCTCTCACACTGAAACAGAAACAATAATAGCTTTCTGGACTGTGAAGTGACATGTGTCTCTACTTCCAATCTTGAATGCATAGGTGGTGAGCCTGGACAGAAAAGGACCATGGCTCCCGTGGGCTGGGATCCACGGTAAGAGCTCAGTTAAATATGAATTTGAGGCATGGAGTGAATAATTATTGTAGAGTGAATCCTCCCAAGTAGGGCTTATGCACATTGCACAGGAAAAGTTTTTTCAAAGAGGTTCCTGAAAGAGAAATATTTTTAAAAAATTTATTTTAATTCCAGTAGAGCTAACATACAGGGTTACATTCGCTTCAGGTGTACAATAGAGTGATTCAGTAATTCTATATATTACTCAGTGGTCATCAAGAAAAGCGTCCTCTTAATCCCCTTCATCTATTTCACTCATCCCTCTATCCACCTCCTCTCTGGTAACCATCCGTTTGTTCTCTATTGTTAAGAGTTTGTATTTTGGTGCGTCTCCTTTTTCTCTTTTAGTTATTCATTTTTGTTTGTTTCTTCAATTCCCCATAAGAGTGACATCGTATGGGATTTGTCTTTCTCTGACTGACTGATTTTATTTAGGATAATACTCTCTAGCTCCATCCATGTGTCTGCAAATGGCAAGGTTTCATTCTTTTTCAAGCCGAGTAATACTCCATTGTGTGTGTGTGTGTGTGTGTGTGTGTGTGTGTGTGTGTGTGAGTACACACATCTATCATCTCATTTGTCAATTTCTCTACAGACACTTGGGTTGCTTCCATATTGTGATATTGTAAATAATGGTGCAAGAAACATAGGGGTGCACGTATCCTTTTACGTTACTGTTTTCCTATTCTTTGGGTAAATACGAGTAGTGTGATTGTTGGATCGTAGGGTAGTTCTATATTTAATTTTTTGAGGAACCTTCATACTGTTTTCCACGGTGGCCACCACAGTTTGCATTCCCACCCACAGTTCGCTAGGATTCCCCTTTATCCACATCCTCCCAACACCTGCTCTTTGTTGTGCTTTTGATGTTAGCCATTCTGACAGGTTTGAGGTATTACCTCATTTTCCTTTGGATTTACATTTTCCTGATGATGGGTGATGGTGAACATCTTTTCACGGGACTGTTGGCCATTTGTATTTCTTCTTTGGAGAAATGTCTGTCCATGTCTTCTGCCTATTTTTTAACTGGAGTATTTATTTTTTGGGGGGTCGAGTAGTATCAGTTGTATATGTTTTGGACACTATCCCTTCATTGCATATGATCTTTGCAAATATCTTCTCCCTTTGAGTAGGTTGTCTTATTATTTTTACATTTTCATTGTTCTTCTGCCATGTGGAAACTTTTTATTTTGCTGTATTCCCAATAGTTTATTTTTGCTTTCATTTCCTTTGCCTCAGGACACAGTCTAGAAAAACGTTGGTATGGTCCATGTCAAGAAGTTACTGTCTTCCCTCCTGTAGGATTTTTATGGATTCAGGTCTCATATTGAGGTCTTGAAACTGTTTTGTGTTTGTCTTTATTGTGTAAGAAAGCAGTCTAATTTCATTCTTTTGTGCGTAGCTGTGTAGTTTTCCCAACACCATTTGTCGTAGAGACTGTCCTTTTCCCTTTTGATATCGTTGCTTGCTTTGTGGAAGATTCATGGACCATATAATTGTGGGTTTCTGTCTGAACTTGTATCCTGTTCCTTTGGTCGCTGTGTCTATTTTTGTGCTGTACTCTCTTGTTAGGATGACTGCAGCTTTGTAGTATAACCTGAAATCTGAAATTGTGAGTCCTCCAGCTTTGTTTTTCTTTTCCACATTGCACTGGCTGTTTGGAATCTTTAGTGGTTCCATATAAATGTTTAGGATTGTTTATTCGAGGTCTTTTGTTCTTTAATTTAAATTCAATTAGCCAACTTACAGTACACCATTAGTTTCAGATGTAGTCTTCAATAAATTTTCAGTCGTGTGTAACACCCAGTGCTCATTGTATCGTGTGACCTCCTTAATGCTACTCACCCAGTTACCCCCCCCAACTTCTCCTCCAACAATCATCAGTTTCTTATGATAGTTAAGAGTCCATCATGGGTTTTCTCCCTCTCTGATGACTTCCCATTCTATTTTCCCTTCCTTCCCCTATGGTCTTCTTCCTTGTTTCTGATATTCCACATAGGAGTGAAAGCATATGATCATTGTCTTTCTTTCATTGGCTTATTCCACTCAGCATAATACCCTCCAGCTCCACTCAGGTCGGTGTGATGGTAAGTATTCATCCTTTCTGATGGCTGAGTAATATTCCATTATATATATGATCCACATCTTCTTTATCCATTCATCTATCCATGGTCATCTGCACTCCTTCCACAGCTTGTCTATTATGGATATTGCTGCTATGAACTCTGTGGTGCATGTGTCCCGTCTTCACTACCTGTCTCTTTGGGGTAAATACCCACTAGTGCAATTGCTGGGATATAGGGTAGCTTTATTTATAACTTCTTGAGGAAACTCCGTACCATTTTCAAGAGTGGCTTCACTGAACTGCATTCATACAGGGGTGTAAGAGGGTTCCCGTTTCTCCACATCCTCTCCAACATGTATAGTTTCATGTCTCCTTTTTTTTAGATATTTGGCCTCGTGTGATATGGCATGTATAGGGGTTTAGATTTGCATTTCCCTTAAGCGAGGTGATATGAAGCATTTATGCATGTATCTTTTGGTCACCAGTACTTCGTCATCAGTGAAGTGACTTCACATTTTAATCCATCTCAAGAGCTAAAGCTGGGTAAGGCACTGAACCTGGATAATGCCATCAGTTGGAAGTGTGGAGAATTTCAAAAGATCTCCGTGGAGAGCAAGTTCCAAGTTCAGTGTGAAGCTACTAATTGGATCCAGGGACATCTCTGAAAGTGGGGGTTGCCTGGGATGGGCTGAAGGGGGACCCTCTGATTTTACTATGAATCCTTGCTGCAGCCCCAAATGACAGTTTCCTGCTGTGGGGCAGGCTGAGTCCTCTAGTCGTGCAGAGGTGAGCCCAATGCCTGGTGCCTTGGAGGCAGGCAAACGGGGAGGGACCCTCAGCAGAAGACCCAGGGTTAGGTTAGGCCTCAAGGACAGCAGGTCTGAACTGCCCAGTGCTCAGAGAACTCTCATGCCGAGTGAGATGAGGGCACAAGGGCGGATGAGTGTGAGCCTTGGGTTTCATCCGGAAGGGCCCACAAAGGTCGGGGTTCACCAGAAAGGGCTCTCAGGGTGTGCCCCAATTCTCTTGCCCTGACTGCTCTTTGTGCACCAAAATGGTACAGTTTACTGTGGGCTGCAGGCTGAGTCCTACGGTGGGGCTTGGGTGTCCCCAATCCCCCGGAGTGTGGTGCCAGGACCCTGGGGAGGGGCCCCTCTCTGCCCAACCTAGGGTAAGGGTTAGGGTCCAGGAGCCCGGCAGGGACAATCTGCAGGCTGTGCGGTGAGCTTTGTGGAGGGCTGAGAGGAGGCCATGGGGGTGGGTGAGCATGGGCCTCAGGGTTGGGGCACGGGGGGCTGCCAAAGGTGGGGACGGGCTCCCAGGGCCTCCCCAAGTTCTTGTGCCCTGTAGGCTCCATAGAGCCCCAAGGGGCAATGTTTCCTATCGGGTGGCAAGCTGAGCCCCCGGTGGGGTATAGGTATCCCAATTCCCTGGGGCTGTGGTGTAAGGCTCCTGGGGAGACCCCCACACCCGCGGCCGACCTAGGGCTAGGTTTAGGCCCCAGGAGCCCCGCAGGCCCGATCTGCTGGCTGTATGTCGAGCTACACGGGCTGAGGTGACGGTGTGGGGAGGGTGAGCATGGGCCTCAGGGTTGGGGTGTGGGAGGCCGCCGAAGGTCGCTGGTGGCTCAGGAGTGCCCTCCTGGTTCTCCCGCCCTGAATGCTCTATGGCCTCCCAAGGCACACGGTTTCCTGTGTGGTGGCAGACTGAGTCCTGCTGTGGGGCTCAGGTGTCCTGAATCCCCGTGGCTGTGGCTCCAGACTCTTGGGGAGGGGCCCCTCCACAGATGAACTAGGGTTAGGGCTGGGGCCCAGGAACCTCACAGGCCAGATCTGCCCACTATGTGGCAAGCTCCGCCGCGGGCTGAGGTGAGGGTGCAGGGTTGGGTGAGCATGGGCTTCAAGGTTGGGTTTAGGGATCACTGAAGTTCCCCGGGGGCTCTGGGGGCCCTCCTGGTTCTCCCGCCCTGAATGCTCTACAGCCTCCCAAGGGGCACGGTTTCCTGCGGGCTGGCAGGCTTTGTCCTGCAGTGGGGCTCAGGTGTCCCCAGTCCCTGGGGCTGCGGCACCGGGCCCCAGGGGAGGGGCCGTACCCAGCCAACCTAGGGTCAGGTCTAAGCCCCAGGAACCCGGCAGGCCTGATCTGCCGGCTCTGCGATGAGCTCGGTGGCAAGCTGAACGGAAGGTGTGGGGCAGGATGAGCGTGGGCCTCAGGGTTGGGGTATAGGGGGCCGCCGAGGATCGCTGGGGGCTCAGGGGGGCCCTACCAATTCTCCTGCATGGGATGCTCTGTCGTGCCGCAAGGGGCATGGTTTCCTGAGGGGTGGCAGGCTGAGTCCCGTGGTGGGGCTCAGGTGTACCCAACCCCGGGGGTTAGGGTACGGATTAGGGTATGGGTTAAGGTTAGGGTATGGGTTACGGTTAGGGTATGGGTGAGGGTAGGGGTTAGAGTTAGGGGAAGGAGAGGGTACGGGTTAGGGTTGGGTTTAGGGGTTACAGGTTAGAGGTTATGCGTTAGGGTACAGATAAGGGTTTAGGGTACGGGTTAGGGTTTAGGGTTTGGGGTTAGGGTGGGGTTAGGGTTGGAGTATGGGTTACGTTTAGGGTATGGGTTAGGGTTAGGGTACGGGTTAGGGTACGCATTAGGGTACGGTTTAGGGTACGTGTTAGGGTACGGCTTAGGGTAAGTGTTGGCGTACGGATTTGGGTACGGTTTAGGGTACGGGTTAGGGTTAGGGTATGGGTTAGGGTTAGGGTACAGTTTAGGGTTATGGTACAGGTTGGGTTACGGTTTAGGGTTGGGGTTAGGGTACGGGTTAGGGAACGGGTTAGGGATAGGTATAGGGTATGGTTTAGGGTTAGGGTATGGGTTAGGGTACGGGTTAGGGTACAGGTTAGGGTTAGGTATGGGTTAGGGTATGGGTTAGGGTCCGGGTTTGGGATAGGGTACGGGTTATGGTATGGGTTAGTGTACGGGTTAGGGTATGGGTTAACGTTAAGGGAAGGATACTGGTTAGGGTTAGGGTACGGGTTACGGTTTAGGGTTTAGGGTTATAGTTAGGGTACGGGTTAGGGTTAGGTTACGGGTTGGGTTAGGGTACGGGTTATGGTATGAGTTAAGGTATGGGTTAGGGTCAGGGTTTAGGGTTTAGGGTTAAGGTTAGGGTTCAGGTTAGGGTACGGGTTAGGTTTAGGTTTAGGGTTAGTTTACAGGTTAGGGGTAGGGTTAGCTGAAGGGGTAGCGTTAAGGGGAGGGTTAGGGTTTGGGGTTTGGGGTTAGTGGTTAAGGTTAGGGTTTATTGTTTAGGGCTTCGGGATTAGGGTTAAGGTTTATGGTTTAGTGTTAATGTTAGGGTTTAGGGTTTAAGGATTAGGGTTTAGGGTTAGATTTAGGGTAGGGTTAGGGTTAGGGCAAGGGTTAGGGGTTATGGTTAGGGTTAGGGTTAGGGGTTAAGGTTTAGGGTTTAAGGTTAGGGGTTAGGGTTAGACCTCAGTAGGCCAGCAGGCCCGATGCACCGTCTGTGCGGCAAGCAGAGGAGTGGGCCTAGGTGAGGGTCCCGGCGAGCGGGAGTATGGTATCCAGCGTTTTGGAGTAGGGGCCTTTGAACGTCGCTAGAGGCTCGGAGGGCCCTGCCCGTTCTCCCGCCCTGAATTACCGGCGATGCCCCTAGCGGCTCCATTCACGGTTGGGCAGCAGGGTGAGTCCCACGCTGCGGCTCGGTGATCCCCAATCCCCGGCGTTGCAGTGCCAGGCCCCTTGGGAAGGGCTCCTTGTGGGCCGACCTAGGGTTAGATTTAGCCCCCATGAGGCCAGCAGGCGTGATCCTCTGGCTAGGCGGCTAGAGGTGGGCGGGCCAAGGTGGAGGTGCTGGGGAGCGTGATGGTGGGCCCCAGCATTTTGGGGTGGGAGGCTTCAAATGTCGCCGGTTTCTCCACGGCCCTGTCCGTTCTCCCACCCTGAATGACCGGTGGTGCCCCTAGCGGCCCGGGTGGCTGCACTGTGGAGGGTGAGTCCAGCTCTGGGGCTTGGGGTACCACATCCCCGGCGTAGTGGCACCAGGACCCTTGGGAGGGGCCCCTGGGGCGACGACCTAGGGTTAAGGTTAGCCCCAAAAAGACCGTCAGGCCCAATCCGCACACTGTGCGGCGAGTGGAGGTGCGGGCCGAGGTGAGGGCGCTGGGGAGAGGAAAAGTGGGCCCAAGCATTTTAGCGCAGGAGTTCTTCGAAGGTCGCCGGGGGCTCAGAGGGCCCTGCCCCTTCTCCCTCCTTGAATGATCGGCGGCGCCCCTACTGGCCCAGTTGGCGGCAGGGCGGCAGGGAGAGTCTGGCACTGGGGCTCGGGTGTCCCCAATCCCCGGTGTTGTGGTGCAAGGCCCCTTGGGAGGGGCCCCTCGTGGGCCGACCAAGTGTTAGAGTTAGCCCCCAGGATGCCAGCAGGCCTGATCTGCCAGGTGTGCGGCAAGCGGAGGGGCGGGCTGAGATGTGGGTGCTAGTGAGCAGGAGTGTGGGCCCAAGCGTATTTGCAAGTTGGCCTTCGAAGGTCGCCAGGGGCTCGAAGGGCCCTGCCTGTTCTCCCGCACTGAATGACCGGCAGCGCCCCTAGCAGCTCGGGTGGCGTTGGGGCAGCAGGGTGAGTCCGGCGCTGGAGCTCAGGGGTCCCCAGTCCCTGGCATTGCTGCGCCAGGCCCCTTGGGAGGTTCCCCTCGGGGGCCAACCTAGGGTTAGGGTTAGCCCCCAGGAGGCTGGCAGGCCCAATCCGCTGGCTGTGCAGCCAGCAGAGGGGCTGGCTGAGGTGAGGGCGCTGGTCAGCGGGAGCATGGGCCCAAGCATTCTGGCTCCTGGGGCCTTAGAAGTTCACTGGGACTGGGAGGGCCCTGTCCATTCTCCCGCCCTGAATGACCGGTGGTGCCCTAGCGGCCTGGGTGCTGGCGGGGATGCAGGGTGAGTCCGGCGCTGGGGCTGGGGGTCATCAATCCCCGGTGTTGTGGCGACAGGCCCCTTGGGAGGGGCCCTTTGGGGGCCAACCTAGGGTTAGGGTTAGCCCCCAGGAGGCCGGTAGGCCTGATCCGACAGCTGTGTGTTGAGCAGAGGGCGGGCCAAGGTGAGCAAGCTGGCGAGCAGGAACATGGGCCCAAGCGATTTGGTACGGGGGGCCTTCGAAGGTCGCCGGGGGCTCAGAGGGCCCTGCCCATTCTACCGACCTGAATGAGTGGCGGCGTCCCTAGCGGCCGGGTTGGCAGCAAGGCGGCAGGGTTTGTCTGGCGCTGGTGCTGGGGGTCCCCAAGCACCGGTGTGGCAGTGCCAGGTCCCTTGGGAGGAGCCCCCAGGAAGCCGACATGCGCAATCCGCCGGCTGTGCAGTTTGCAGAGGTGCAGGCCGAGGTGATGGCGCTGGCGAGCGGGAGCATCGGCCCAGGAGTTTTGGCGCGGGGTCCTTCAAAGGTCGACGGAGGCTTGGAAGGCCCTGCATGTTCTCCCTCCGTGAATGACCGGCGGCGCCCCTAGCGGCCCGGGTGGTGCCGGGGCGGCAGGGTGAGTCCGGCGCTGGGGCTGGGGGTCATCAATCCCCGGTGTTGTGGCGACAGGCCCCTTGGGAGGGGCCCCTCGGGGGCCGACCTGGAATAGGTTTAGCCCCCAGGAGGCAGGCAGGCCTGATCCCCCGGCTGAGCGGGGTGTGGAGCGGTGGGCCAAGGTGAGGGTGCTGGGGAGCGGGTGCGTGCGCCCAAGCATTTTGGCGCAGGGTAACTTCAAATGTTGCCGGGGTCTCTGAGGGCCCTGCTCATTCTCCCGCGCTGAATGACCGGTGGTGCCGATAGCAGCCCAGATGGACGCAGGGCGGCAGGGTTAGTCCAGACCTGGGGCTCGGGGGTCCCCAATCCGTGGCGTGGTGACGCCAGGCCCCTTGGGAGGGGCCCCTCAGGGGTTGACCTAGGGTTAGGGTTAGCCCTCAGGAGGCCGGCAGGCCCAATCCGCCAGCTGTGCAGCAAGCAGTGGGGTGGGCCGAGGTGAGGGCACTGGGGAGCAAGAGCATGGGCCTAAGCCTTTTGGTGCGGGGGGCCTTCGAATGTCGCCGATGTTTCGGAGGGCCCTACCCGTTCTCCCAACCTGAATAACCGGCGGCACCCCTAGTGTCCCGGTTGGCGGTGGGGTGGCAGTGTGAGTGTGGCGAAGGGGCTCCGGGGACCCCAGTCCCCAGCGAGGCGGCACCAGGCACCTTGGGAGGGGGCCCACCGGGGCTGACCTAGGTGTAGAGTTAGCCCCAAGGGGGCCGGCAGGCCAGATCTGCCAGCTGTGCGGTGAGCGGAGGGGTGGGCCGAGGTGAGGGCACTGGCGAGTGGGAGCGTGGGCCCAAGAGTTTTGGCAAGGGGGCTTTCGAAGTTTGCTGGGGGCTCGGAGGGCACTGCACGTTCTCCCGCACTGAATGACCGGCGGCACCCCTAGAGGCCAGGGTGGAGGCGGGGCTGCAGGGTGAGTCTGGCGCTAGGGCTAGGGCATCCCCAATCCCTGGCGTGGCGACATCAGGCCCCTTGGGAGGGGCCCCTTGGGGGCCGACGTAGGGTTTGGAGTTAGTTCCCAGGAGGCCGACAGGCCCGATCCACCAGCTGTGTGGAGAGTGGAGTGGCGGGCCAAGGTGAGACGCAGCGGCAGGGTGAGTCCACAGCTGGGGCTTGGGGGTCTCAATCACTGGCGTGATGGCGCCAGGCACTTGGGAGGGGTCCCTTGGGGGCTGACCTAGGGTTAGTGTTAGCTCAAAGGAGGCCAGCAGGCCCGATACGCCGGCTGTGTGGAGAGCGGAGTGGTGGGCCAAGGTGAGGGCTCTGGGGAGCGGGATCGTTGGCTGAAGCGTTTTTGCACGGGGGGCCTTCCAATGTCATCAGGGGCTCGGAGATCCCAGCCCGTTCTCCCGCCCTGAATGACCGGCGCCGCCCCTAGCAGCCCGGGTGGTGGTATGGTGGCAGGGTGAGTCTGGCGCTGCTGCTGAGCGTGCCCAAGCACAGGAGTGGCGGCTCCAGGACCCTTGTGAGGGGCCCCTCGGGGGCTGACACAGGGTTTGTGTTAGCCCCCAGGATTTCGGCAGGCCTGATCTGCCAGCTTTGCGGCGTGCAGAGGGGCAGGCCGAGGTGAGAGTGCTGGCAAGCGGGAGCGTGGGCCCAGGCGTTTTGGCGTGGGGGCCTTCAAAGATCGAGGGTGGCTCAGAAGGCCCTGTACGTTCTCCAGCCCAGAATGACCAGCAGCGCCCCTAGTGGCCCGGGTGGTGGCAGGGCAGCAGGCTGCATCTGGCGTTGTGGCTCAGGAGTCCCCAATCCTTGGTGTGGCAGCGCCAGGCCCCTCGGACGGGCCCCTCTGGGGCCGACCTAGGGTTAGTGTTAGCTCCTAGGAGGCCGACAGGCCCGATCCGCCAGTGGTGCGGCGAGCGGAGGGGTGGGCCGAAGTGAAGGCGCTGGCGAGCGGGAGCGTGGGCCCAAGCGTTTGGCGCGGGGGGCCTTTAAAGATCGCCAGGAGCTCATAGAGCACTGCCCTTTCTCCCGCCCTGAATGATCTGCGGCGCCCCAGGCGGCCCGCAAGGCGGCGGGGCAGCTGGGTGAGTCTGGCGCTGGGACTCAGGGGTCCTCAATCCCCGGTGTTGCGGCGCCAGGCCGCTATGGAGGGGCCCCTCGGGGGCCGACCTAGGGTTAGGGTTAGCCCCCAGGAGGCCTGCAGGCCCAATCCGCCGGCTGTGTGGTGAGCAGAAGGGCGGGCCGAGGTGAGGGCGCTGGGCAGCAGGAGTGTGGGCCCAAGCGTTTTGGCGCAGGGGGATTTCAAATGTCGCCAGGAGCTCGGAGGGCCCTGCCCGTTCTCCCATCCTGAATGACTGGTGGCGCCCCTAGAGGCCTGGGTGGCGGCGGGGCAGCAGGGTAAGTCCTGCGCTGGGGCTCGAGGGTTTCCAATCGCCGGCGTGGCGGCACCAGTCCCCTTCGTAGGGGCCCCTCGGGCCCGATGTAGGGTTAGGGTTAGCCCCCAGGAGGCCGGCAGGACCGATCTGCCAGCTGAGTGGCAAGCGGAGGGGAGGGCCAAGGTGAGGGTAATGGCAAGCGGGAGCATGGGCCCTAGCATTTTGGCACAGGGGGCCTTCAAAGGTCGCCAGGGGCTCGGAGGGCCCTTCCCGTTCTCCAATCCTGAATGACCTGAGGCGCCCCTAGCGGCCTGGGTGGTGGCGTGGCGGCAGAGTGAGTCCGGCACTGGGGCTCGGGCATCCCCAATCCCTGGCATGGTGACGCCAGGCCCCTTGGGAGGGACTCGTCTGGGGCCGACCTAGGTTTAGGGTTAGCCCAAAGGATGCTGGCAGGCCCGATCTGCTGGCTGTGCAGCAAGCGTAGGGGCGGGCCGACGTGAATGCGCTGGCGAGTGGGAGCGTAGGCCCAAGCGTTTTGGACCGGGGGTCCTTCGAAGGTCACCGGGCCTTGGATGGCCCTTCCCGTTCTTCCGCTCTGAATGAGGACGGCGCCCCTAGTGGGCCGGGTCACGGAGGGGCGGCAGGGTGAGTCCGGTGATGGTGCTCGGGGGACCCCAATCCCCGGCGTAGCTGCGCCAGGCACCTTGGGTGGAGCCCCTCGTGGGCCGACCTAGGGTTAGGTTTAGACCCTAGGAGGCCGGCAGGCCCGATTCGTCGGCTGTGCGGTGAGCGGTGGGGCGGGCCAAGGTGAGGGTGCTGGAGAGTGGGAGCGTGGGCCCAAGCGTTTTGGCACGGGGGGCCTTCGAAAGTCGTCGGGGGCTCGGAGGGCCCTGCCCATTCTCCCGCCCTGAATGATCGGCGGCACCACTAGCAGCCCGGTGGGGGCGGGGTGGAAGGGTGAGCCTGGCACTGGGGCTCGGGGTTCCCCAATCCCCAGCGTTGCGGCGATAGGACCCTTGGGATGGGCCCCTCGGGGGCTGACCTTTGGATAGGGTTAGCCCCCAGTTGGCTGGCAGGCCCTATCTGCCGGCTGTGCAACGATCGAGGGGCGGGCTGAGGTGAGCACGCTGGCAAGCGGGAGCATGGGCACAAGCATTTTGGCGCAGGGGGCCTTCGAATGTCACCGGGGGCTCAGAAGGCCCTGCCCGTTCTCCCGCCCTGAATGACCGGTGGCACCCCTAGTGGCCGGTGTGATGGCAGGCCGGCAGGGTGAGTCTGGAGCTGGGGCTCGGGGGTCCCCAATCCCCGGCGTGGCAGCGCCAGGCACTTGGGAGTGGTTCCTCGGGGGCTGACATATGGTTAGTGTTAGCCCAAAGGAGGCCGGCCGGCCTGATCCGCCGGCTGTGCAGCGAGCAGAGGGGTGGGCTGACGTTAATGCGCTGGCAAGCGGGAGCGTGGGCCCAAGCGTTTTGGCATGGGGGGCCTTCGAAGCTCACCAGGGGCTCGGAGAGCCCAGCAAGTTCTCCCGCCCTGAATGCCCGGCGGCGCACTAGCGGCCAGGGTGGTGGCGGGGAGGCAGGGTGAGTCCAGAGCTCGGGCTCGGGGGTCCCCAATACCCGGCGTGGCATTGCCAGGCCCCTTGGGAGGGGTCCCTCGGGGGCCGAGCTAGGGTTTTCGTTAGCCCCAAGGAGGCCGGCAGGCCCGATCCGCCGCCTCTACAGCATGCAGAGGGGCTGGCCGAGGTGAGGGCACTGGCGAGCGGGACCGTGGACCCTAGGGTTTTGGCGCCAGGAGACTTCGAATATCGGCGGGGGCTCAGAGGGCCTTGCCCGTTCTCCCTCCCTGAATGAACGGCGGTGCTCCTAGCAGCCTGGGTGGCGCCGGGGTGGCAGGGTGTGTCCGGCGGTGGGGCTTGGGGATCCCAAATCCCTGGCGTGGTGGCGCCAGGCCCCTTGGGAGGGGCCCCTCTGGGGCCGACCTAGCGTTAGGGTTAGCCCCCAGGAGGCTGGCAGACCCGATCCGCCGGCTCTGCCGCATGCGGAGGGGCTAGCCGAGGTGAGGGCGCTGGTGAGCGGGAGCATGGGCCCAAGCGTTTTGTCGCGGGGGACCTTCGAAGGTTGCCGGGGGCTCCGCAGGCCCTGCCCGTTCTAACGCCCTGAATGAGGACGGCGCCCCTAGCGGGCCGGGTGGTGAGGAGCGGCAGCGTGCGTCCGGCGGTGGGGTTCAGGTGTCCCCAATCCCCAGCATGGCGGCGCCAGGCCCCTTGGGAGGGGCTCCTCTGGGGACGACCTAGGTTTAGGGTTAGCCCATAGGAGGCCAGCAGGCCCGAACCGCCGGCTGTGCGGTGAGCAGAGGGGCGGGCCAAGGTGAGGGCGCTGGCAAGCGGGAGCGTGGGCCCAGGCGTTTTGGCATGGAGGGCCTTCCTTTTTCGCTGGGGGCTTGTAGGGCCCTGCCCATTCTCACACCCTAAATGACCGGTGGCGCCCCTAGCGGCCAGAGTGGCGGCGTGTCAGCAGGATGAGTCTGGAGCTGGGGCTCAGTGGTCCCCGATCCCCGGCGTGGTGGCTCCAGGCACTTGGGAGGGGTCTCTCGGGGGCCGACCTAGGGTTAGGGTTAGCCCAAAGGAGGCCGGGGCCCGATCCGCCCGCTGTGTGGCGAGGGGAGGGGTGAGCCGAGGTGAGGGCGCTGGTGAGCAGGAGCTTAGGCCCAAGCGTTTTGGTGCGGGGGGCCTTCGAAGGTCATCGTGGGCTCAGAGGGCCCTGCTGGTACTCCCTCCCTGAATGACCGGTGGCGCCCCTAGCATCCCGGGTGGCGGCGGGGCGGCAGGGTGAGTCTGGAGTAGGGCTCAGAGATCCAAATGCCCCGGCGTGGTGGCGCCTGGCCCCTTGGGAGGGGTCCCTCGGGGGCTGACCTAGGGTTAGGGTTAGCCCAAAGGAGGCCGGGGCCTGATCCGCCGGCTGTGCAGAGAACGGACGGGTGGGGCGAGGTGAGGGCGCTGGCGAGCGGGAGCATGAGCCCAAGCGTTTTGGCGTGTCGGGCCTTCGAATGTCACCGGGGGCTCAGAGGGCCCTGTCCGTTCCCCAGCCCCGAATGAGGACGGTGCCCCTAGCGAGCCGGGTCGCAGCGGGGCAGCAGGGTGAGTTCAGCCCTGGTGCTTGGGGGTCCCCAATCACCCACGTGGCGGTGCCAGGCCCCTTGGGATGGGCCCCTCGGGATCCGACCTCGGGTTAGGGTTAGCCCCAGGAGGCCGGCAGTCCCGATCTGCCAGCTGTGCAGTGAGCGGAGGGGCGGGCTGAGGAGAGGGTGCTGGCGAGCAGGCGCTGGGGCTCGAGGGTCCCCAATCCCCGGCGTGGCATCGCCAGGCCCCTTGGGAGGGGCCCCTCGTGAGCAGACCTAGAGTTAGGGTCAGTTCCCAGGAGGCTGGCAGGCCCGATCCGCTGTCTGTGCGGCAAGAGGGGGGGTGGGATGAGGTGAGCACGCTGGCATGCGGGACCGTGGGCCCAAGCGTTTTGGCGCAGGGGGCCTTCGCAGGTCACCGGGGGCTCACAGGGCCCTGGCCGCTTTCCCGCCCTGAATGACCAGCAGCGCCCCTAGCGCCCCGGGTCGTGGTGGGGCGGCAGGGTGAGTCCAGCGCTGGTGCTCGAGGGTCCCCATGCCCCAGCGTGGCGGAGCCAGGCCCCTTGGGAGGGGCCCCTCGGGGGCTGACGTAGGGTTTGGTTTAGCCCCCAGGAGGCTGGCAGGCCTGATCCGCTGGCTGTGTGGCATGCGGAGGGGCTAGTCTAGGTGAGGGCGCTGGCGAGCGGTTCTGTGGGTCCAAGCGTTTTGGCGCGGGGGTCTTCAAATGTCGCCCGGGGCTCTGAGGGCCCTGCCCGTTCTCCCGCCCTGAATGAGGACAGCGCCCCTAGCGGGCCGGGTCACAGCGCGGAGGCAGGGTGAGACTGCCGCTGGTGCTCGGGGGTCCCCAAGCCCCGGCGTGGCGGAGCCAGGCCCCTTGGGAGGGGCCCCTCGGGCGCCGACGTAGGGTTTGTGTTAGCTCCAGGAGGCCGGCAGGACCTATCCGTCGGCTGTACTGTGAGCGGAGGGTGGGTCGATGTGAATGCACTGGCGAGTGGGAGCATGGGCCCAAGCATTTTGGCGAGCGGGCATTCGAAGCTTGCCGGGGGCTCGGAGAGCCCTGCCCGTTCTAACGCCCTGAATGACTGGCGGCGCCCCTAGCAGCCCGGGTGGTGGCGGGGCGGCAGGGTGAGTCAGTCGATGGGGCTCAGGGGACCCCAATCCCAGGTGTGGTGGCGCCAGGCACCTTGGGAGGGGCCCCTTGGGGGCCAACCTAGGTTTAGGGTTAGCCCCCAGGAGGCCTGCAGGCCCGATCCGCCAGCTGTGTGGCAAGTGGAGGGACGGGCCGAGGTGAGGGCGCTTGCGAACGGGAGCTTGGGCCCAAGCGTTTTGGCGCGGTGGGCCTTCAAAAGTCGCCGGGGGCTCGGAGGGCCCTACACGTTCCCCAGCCCCGAATGAGGACGGTGCCCCTAGTGAGCCGGGTCGCAGCAGGGCGGCAGGGTGACTTCGGCCCTGGTGCTCGGGGGTCCCCAATCACCCGCGTGGCGGCACCAGGCCCCTTGGGATGGGCCCCTCGGGAGCCGACCTAGGGTTAGGGTTAGCCCCAGGAGGCCGGCAGTCCCGATCTGCCGGCTGTGCAGTGAGCGGAGGGGCGGGCTGAGGAGAGGGTGCTGGCGAGCAGGAGCATAGGCCCAAGCGTTTTGGAGCGGGGGTCTTCGAAGGTCGCCGGGGCTCGGAGAGCCCTGCCCGTTCTCCCACCCTAAATAACCGGCGGCGCCCCTAGCAGCCTGGGTGGTGGCAGGGCAGCAGGGTAAGTAATGCACTGGGCTTGAGGGTCCCCAATCCCCGGCGTGACATTGCCAGGCCCCTTGGGAGGGACCCCTCGTGAGCAGACCTAGAGTTAGGGTTAGTTCCCAGGAGGCTGGCAGGCACAATCCGCTGTCTGTGCGGCGAGAGGGGGGGCGGACCGAGGTGAGGGCGCTTACTAGCAAGAAGCGTGGGCCCAAGCGTTTTGGTGCGGGGGCCTTCAAAGGTCACCAGGGGCTCGGAGGACCCTGCCCGTTCTCCCGCCCTGGATGACCGGCGGTGCCCCTAGAGGCCCAGGTGGCAGCGGGGCGGGAGGGTGAATCCGGCGCTGGGGCTTGTGGGTCCCAAATCCCTGGCGTTGCAGCACCAGGCCCCTTGGGAGGGGCCCCTCAAGGGCCGACCTAGGGTTAGGGTTAGCCCCCAGGAGACCGTCAGGCCCAATCCGCCAGCTGTGCAGCGAGCGGAGGGTGGGCCGAAGTGATGGTGCTGGCGAGCGGGAGCGTGGGCCCAAGGGTTTTGGTGCAGAGGGCCTTCAAATGGCGCCGGGGGCTCGGAGGGCCCTGTCCGTTGTTCTGCCCTGAATGACCGACGGCTCTCCTACCGGCCCGGGTGGCGGCGGGGCGGCACGGTGAGTCCAGCGCTGGGACTCGGGGGTCACCAATCCCAGGCATTGCAGCGATAGGCCCCTTGGGAGGGGCCCCTTGGGGGCCGACCTGGTGTTTGGGTTAGCCCCCAGAAGGCCGGCAGGCCCGATCCGCCAGCTCGCGGCGAGCGGAGGGGCGGCTGAGGTAAGGTGCTAGCGAGCAGGAGCATGGGCCCAAGCTTTTTGGCACGGGGGGCCTACTAAGGTCGCAGGGGCCTCGGAGGACCCTGCCAGTTCTCCAGCCCTGAATGATGGGCGACGCCCCTAGTGGCCCAGGTGGTGGCGGGGCAGCAGGGTGAGTCCGGAGCTGGGGCTGTGGGGGCCCAATCCCTGGTGTTGCGGTGCCAGGTCCCTTGGGAGGGGCCCCTCGGGGGCCGACCCAGGGTTAGCGTTAGCCCCCAGGAGGCCAGCCGACCCGATCCGCCAGCTTGTGGTGAGCGGACGGGGGGTCGAGGTACGGGCGCTGCGAGCGGAAGCGTGGACCCAAGTTCCTTGGTGCGGGGGGCCTTCGAAGGTCGCCGGGGGCTCGGAGGGCCCTGCCCGTTCTCCCGCCCTTAATGTCCGGTGTTGCCCCTACCGACCCAGTTGGCAGAAGGGCGGCAGGGTGAATCCGGCGCTGGGGCTGGGAGGTACCCTATCCCCGGCGTTGTGGGTCCAGGCCACTTAGGAGGGGACCTTAGGGGGCCGACCTATGTTTAGGGTTAGCCCCCAGGTGGCTGACAGGCACTATCCGCCTCCTGTGCGGCAAGCAGAGGGCCTGGCCGAAGTGAGGGTGCTGGCGAACGGGAGCATGGGCCCAAGCGTTTTGGCTCTGGGGGCCTTCAAAAGTCACCGATAGCTCGGAGGGCCCTACATGTCCTCCCGCACTGAATGACCAGCGGCACCCCTACCGGCCCGGTTGGCAGTGGGGCAGCAGGGTGAATCCGGCGCTGGGGCTCAGGGATCCCCAACCCCCGGCGTTGTGGTGCTAGGCCCCTGGGGAGGGGCCCCTAAGGGGCCGACCTAGGGTTACGGTTAGCCCCAAGGAGGCCGGCAGGCCGATCTGCTGGCTGTGCAGAGAGCGGAGGGGCAAACCGAGGTGAGGGCTCTGGTGAGCGGGTGCGTGAGCCCAAGCGTTTTGGCGAGGGGGTCTTCGAAGTTCGCCGGGGGCTCGAGGGCCCTGCCCATTCTCCCGCCCTCAATGACCTGCGGCGCCCCTAGCTGCCCGGATGTCGGAGGGGTGGCAGGGTGAGTCCGGCGCTGGGGCTTGGGGGTCCCCCATCCCCAGTTTGCGGCGCCAGGCCCCTTGGGTGGGGGCCCTCGGGGACAGACCTAGGGATAGGGTTAGCCCCCAGTAGGCCGGCAGGCCCGATCCACCCGCTGTGCGGCGAGCGGAGGGGCGGGCTGAGGTGAGGGCGCTGGCGAGCAAGAGCTTGGGCCCAAGCGTTTTTTCGCGGAGGGCTTCGAAGGTCGCTGGGGCCTCGGAGGGCGCTGCCCGTTTTCCTGCCCTTAATGAACGACAGCGCCCCTAGTCGCCAGGGTGGTGGCAGGGGGGCAGGTTAAGTCCAGCGCTGGGGATCGGGGGTCCCCCATCCCCGGCGTTGCGGCGCCAGGGCCCTTGGGAGGGGTCCGTCGATGGCCGACCTAGGCTTAGGGAGATTCCCCAGGAGGACGGCAGGCCCGATCCGCCAGCTCTGCGGCAAGCGGAGGGGCAAGCTGAGGTGAGGGCACTGGGGAGCGGGAGCGTGGGCCCAAGCGTTTTGGCGCGGGGGGCCTTCGATGGTCGCCGTGAGCTCTGATGGCCCTGCCCGTTCCCCCGCCCTTAATGACCGGCGGCACCCTAGCGGCCAGGGTGGCGGTGGGGAGGCAGTGTGAGTCCGGAGCTGGGGCTCAGGATTCCCCAAGCCCCGGCGTGGCGGTGCCAGGCCCCTTGGTGGGGCCCCTCGGGGGCCGAAGTAGGGTTTGGGGTTATCTCCCAGGAGTCCGGCAGGCCCGATCTGCCCACTGTGCGATGGGCGGAGGTGCGGGTCGAGTTGAGGGCGATGGCGAGCGGGAGCGTGGGCCCCAGTGTTTTGGTGCCCTGAGCCTTCGAATGTTGCCATGGCTCGGAGGGCCCTGCCCGTTCTCCCGCCCTGAATGACCGGCGGCGCCCCTAGGGGCCAGTAGGGGAGGGGCGGTAGAGTGCGTCTGGCACTGTGGCTCAGGGGTCCCCAATCCCCGACGTTGTGGCACCAGGCCTTTGGAAGGGGCCCCTCGGGGTCCGACCTAGGGTTAGGGTTAGCCCCCAGGAAGCAGGCTGGCCTGATCCGCTAGATGTTCGGTGAGCGGAAGGGCGACCTGAGAAGAGGGCGCTGGCGAACGGGAGCGTGGGCCCAAATGTTTTGGTGCGGGAGGCCTTCTAAGGTCAGCGGGGGCTCAGAGGGCCCTGCCCTTTCTTCTGCCCTGAAATTCTGGCAACGCCCCTAGCGGCCTGGGTGGTGGTGGGGCAGCAGGGTGAGTCCGGCGCTGGGCCTGGGGTTCCCCAATCCCCGGCATTGCGATGCCAGGCCCATTAGGAGGGGCCCCATGGGGACAGACCTAGGGTTAGGGTTACACCCAGAAGCCCGGCAGGCGGGATCTGCCAGCTGTGTGGCGAGAGGAGGGGTGGGTCGAAGTGAGTGCGCTGACAAACAGGAGCGTGAGCCCAAGCGTTTTGGCGCGGGGGGCCTTCAAAGGTCGCTGGGGGCTCGGAGGGGCCTGCCAGTTCTGCCGCCCTGAATGACCGAGGGTGCCCCTAGCAGCCCGGGTGATGGCGCGGGGGCAGGGTGAGTTCGCAGCCGGGGCTCGGGTTCCCCGATCCCTGGCGTTGCTGCGCCAGTCCCCTTGGGAGGGGCCCCTCTGGGGCCCAGCTTGGGTTAAGGTTAGCCCCCAGGAGGGTGGCAGGCGCGATCCGCCAGCTCTGCGGCGATTGGAGTGGTGTGCTGAGGTGAGGTCGCTGGCGACCAGGAGCGTCGGCCCAAGCGTTTTGGCGCGGATGGCCTTCGTAGTCGCCAGAGGCTCGGAGGGCGCTGCCCGTTCTCCCGCCCTGAATGACCGGCGGTGCCCGTAGCGGCCCGGTTGGCGACGGGACGGCAAGGTGAGTCCAGCACTGGGGGGGGTCCCCAATCCCCGGCGTGGCTGCACCGGACACTTGGAAGTGGTCCCTCGGGGGCCGACCTAGGGTAGGGTTAGCCCAAAGGAGGCCGGCAGGCCCGATCCTCCAGCTGTGCGGCGAGCAGAGGGGCAGGTTGAGATGAGCGATTTGTCGAGTGGGAACATGGGCCCAAAGTTTCGGCGTGAGGGGCCTTCGAATTTTGCCAGGGACTCAGAGGGTCCTGCCCGTTCTTCCGTCCTGAATGACCGATGGCGCTCCTCACGGCACTGGTGGCAGCGGGGCGGCAGGTTGAGTCCAGTGCTGGGTCTCGGGGGTCCCCAATGCCCGGCTTTGCGGCGCCAGGCCCCTTGGGAAGGGCCATTTGGGGGCAGACCTAGGGTTAGGGTTAGCCCCCAGGAGGCCCACAGGCCCGATCCACCGGCTGTGCAGTGAGCGGAGGGGTGGTCCGAGGTGAGGGCGCAGGTGAGCAGGAGCTTGGGCCCAATCGTTTTGGCGCGGGGGGTCTTCGAAGGTCGCCAGGGGCTCGGAGGGCCCTGCCCATTTTCCCGCCCTGAATGACTGACGGCACTCCTAGCAGCCCAGTTGGCGGTGGGGCGGCAAGGTGAATCCCGCGCTGGGGCTCGGGGTCAGCAATCCCAGGCGATGTGGCGCCAGGCCCCATCCATCGGAGGGGCCCCTCGGTGGCCGACCTACGGTTAGGTTTAGCCACCAGAAGGCAGGCTGGCCCGATCCGCCAGCTATCCGGTGAGCGGAGGGGCAGGCCAAGGTGAGGGCGCTGGCGAGCGGGAGCCTGGGCTCAAGCGTTTTGGCGCAGGGGCCCTTTGAAGGTCGCCGGGGGCTCCAAGGGCCCTGCCCGTTTTCCAGCCTTGAATATCCGGCCGCACCCCTAGCGGCCCAGGTGGCGGCAGGACGGCAGGGTGAGTCCGGCGCTGGGGCATGGGGGTCCCCAATCCCCGGCGTTGTGGTGCCAGGCCCCTTTGGAGGGGCCCTTTGGGGACCGAACTAGTGTTAGGGTTAGCCCCCGGGAGGCCGGCAGACCCTATCCGCCAGGTGTGCGTCGAGTGGAGTGGCGGGCCGAGGTGAAGGAGCTGGCAAGCGGGAGTGAGGGCCCAAGCGTTTTGGCGTGGGGGGACTTCGATGGTCGGCAGGGGCTCGGAGGGCCCTGCCCGTTTTCCCGCCCTGAATGATCGGCGGCGCCCCTACCAGCCCGGGTGGCAGCGGGGCAGTAGGGTGAGTCCAGCGCTGGGGATCGTGGATTCCCAATCCCCAGCGTTGCGGCGCCAGGCCCCTTGGGAAGGGCCCCTAGTGGGCTGAACTAGGGATACCAATAGTCCCCAGGAGGCCAGCAGGCCCAATCCGCTGGCTATGCGACTAGCGGAGGGGGGGGGGCGAGGTGAGGGTGCTGGCGAGCGGGAGCATGGGCCCAAGCGTTTTGGCGAGGGGGGCCTTCGAAAGTCGCAGGGGGCTCAGAGGGCCCTGCCCATTCTCCCGCCCTGAATGACTGACAGCGCTCCTAGCGGCCAGGGTGGCGGTGGGTCAGCAGGGTGAGTCCAGTGCTGAGGCTTGGGCATCCTGAATCCCTGGCTTGCGGCACCAGGCCCCTTGGGAGGGGCCCCTCGGGCGCCGACTTAGCGTTAGGGTTAGCTCCCAGGAGTCGGCAGGCCCGTATGCAGGCTATGCAGCGAGCGGAGGGGTGGGCCGAGGCAAGGGTGCTGGCGAGCAGGAACATGGGCCCAGGCGTTTGGCGCAGGGGGGCTTCGATGGTCGCTGTGGGCTCGGAGGGCCCTGCCCGTTCTCCCGTCCTGACTGACTGGCAGCGGCCCTAGAAGCCCGGGTGGCGGTGGGGTGGCAATGTGAGTCCGGCGCTGCGGCTCGGGGGTCACCAATCTCCGGCATTGTGGCACCAAGCGCCTTGGGAGGTACGCCTCGGGGGCTGACCTAGGGTTAGAGTTAGACCTCAGGAGGCCGGCAGGCCCAAAACGCCAGCTGTGTGGCGAGCAGATGGGCGAGCCGAGGTGAGGGCGCTGGCGAACGGGAGCGTGGGCCCAAGCGTTTTGGCGCGGGGGGCCTACGAAGGCCCCAGGGGCCTCGGAGGTCCCTGCCTGTTCTCCCTCCCTGAATGACCGGCGGCACCTGTAGCGGCCCGGGTGGTGGCGGGGCTGCAGGGTGAGTCTGGCGCTGGGGCTCGGGGGTCCCCAATCCCCGGTGTTGCAGCAATAGGAACCTGGGATGGCCCACTCGGGGGCCCACCAACGGTTAGGGTAACACCCAGGAGGCCGGCAGTCCCGATCCACTGGCTCTGCAGCGAGCGGAGGGGCGGACCGAGGTGAGGGCGCAGGCGAGCGGGAGCAAGGGCCCAAGCGTTTTGGCGCGGGGGGCCTTCGAAGGTCACCAGGGGCTCGGAGGGATCTGCCCATTCTCCCTCCCTGAATGACCGACGGTACTCCTAGCGACCCAGGTGGCGGCGGGGCGAGACCTTCAGTCCGGCGCTGGGGCTCGGGGGTCCCCAATCCCAGGCATTGCGGTGCCAGGCCCCTTTGGAGTGGCCCCTCAGGGGCCAACCTAGGGTTATGGGTAGTCCCCAGATGGAGGGCAGGCCTCGTCCACCGGCTCTGCGGCGAGCAGAGGGGCGGGCCGAGGTGAGGGCGCTGAGGAGCAGGAGCGTGAGCTCAAGCATTTTGAATGGGGCGGCCTTCGAAGGTCGCCGCGGGCTCGGAGGGCCCTGCCCGTTCTCCCGCCCTGAATGACCAGCGGCACCCTTAGCGGCCCGGGTGTCAGTGTGGCGGCAGAGTGAATCCGGCGCTGGGGCTCGGGGGTCCCTAATACCTGGCGTTGCCCCGCCAGGCCCTTTGGGACGGGCCCCTCGGTGGCCAACCTAGGGTTAGGGTTAGCCCCCAGGAGGCTGGCAGGCTCGATCAGCCCATGTGCAGTGAATGGAGGTGTGGGTCGAGGTGAGATAGCTGGCGAGCGGGAGCGTGGGCCAGAGCATTTTGGCTTTGCCTTGGGGTGCCTTCAAAAGTCACAGGTGGTTCGGAGGGTCCTGCCCGTTCTGTCGCCCTGAAGGACTGGCAACGCCCCTAGCTCCCCATGTGGCGGTGGGGCGGCAGGGTGCATCCGGCGCTGGGACTTGGGGGTCCCCAATCAATGGCATGCGGCGCCAGGCCACTTGGGAGGGGCCCCTCGGTGGTGACCTAGGGTTAGGGTTAGACCCCAGGAAGCCAGCAGGCCCGATCCGCCAGCTCTGCACCGAGCGTAGGGGTGGGCCGAGGTTAGGGCGCTGGCGAGCAGAAGCGAGGGAGCCAGAGTTTTTGCGCAGGGGGCCTTCGAAGGTCACAGGGGGATCGGAGGGCCCTGCCCGTTCTCCCTTCCTGAATGACTGGCTACGCCCCTAGCGCCATGGGTGCTTGCGGGGTGGCAGAGTGAGTCCAGCACTGGGGCTCGGGTTCCCAAATCCCCGGCATTGTGGTGCCAGGCTCCTTGGGAGGGGGCCCTCGGGGGCCGACCAAGGGTTAGAGTTAGCCCCCATAAGGCCGGCAGGCCAGATCCTCTGGCTGGGCGGTGAGAGGTGGGCGGGCCGAGGTAAAGGCGCTGGGGTGCGGAATTGTGGGCCCCTGCATTTTGGGGTGGGAGGCTTCAAATGTCGCCGGTTTCTCCAGGGCCCTGTCAGTTCTCCCGCCCTGAAGGACCGGAGGCGCCCCTCGCGGCCTGGGTGGCAGCGTTGTGGGAGGGTGAGTCTGGCTTTGGGGCTTGGGCTTCCAGAACCCTGGCGTAGTGGCACCAAAACCCTTCGGAGGGGCCCCTGGGGGGCCGACCTAGGGTTAGGGTTAGCGCCCAGGAGACCGTCAGGCCCAACCGCACACTGTGCGGCGAGCTGAGGTGCGGCCCGAGGTGAAGGCGCTGGGGAGCGGGAGCGTGGGCACCAGCGTTTTGGCACTGGGAGCCTTTGAAGGTCACCAGGGACTCAGAAGGCCCTGCCCTTCTCTCGCCCTCTATGACCCGCGGCGCCCCTAGCGGCCCAGGTGGGGACAGTGTGGCAGGGTGAGTCTGGCTCTGGTGCTCTGAGTCACCAATTCCCAGCATTGCAGAGCCAGGCCGCTTGGGATGTCCCCTCAGGCCCGACCTAGGGTTTTCGTTAGCTGCCAGGAGCCCGGCCGGCCCTATCCATCGGCTCTGAAGCAAGCGGTGGGTTGGGCCTAGGTGAGGGCGCTGGGGAGCAGGATCCTGGGAGCCAACGTTTTTGCGCGGGGAGCCTTCAAAGGTCAGCGTGGGCTCGGAGGGCCCTGCCCGATCTCTTGCCCTGATTGACCGGCGGGGCCTCTAGTGGCTCGGGTGGCTGAAGGGCAGCAGGGTGAGTGCGGCACGTGAGCTCGCGGTCCCCATCCCCAGCATTGCGACGCCAGGCCCCTTGGGAAGGGCCCCTCGGTGGCCGACCTATGGTTAGGGTTAGCCTCCAGGAGGCCAGCAGGCCCGATACACCGCCTGTGCGTCGAGCGGAGAGTTGGGCCGAGGTGAGGGTGCTGGTGAACATTAGCCTGGGCCCAAGCCGTTTGGTTCGGGGCGCCTTCGAAGGTCGGCGGGGGTTCGAAGGGCCCTGCCTGTTCTCCCACCCTGAATGAATGGCGGCGCCCCTAGCGGCACCTGTGGGGCGGGGTGGCGGGGTGCATCCAGCGCTGGGGCTTGGGGGTTCCCAATCCCCAGCGTTGCGGGGCCAGGCCTCTTGGGAGGGGCTCCTCGTGGGCGGACCTAGGTTTAGAGTTAGCACCCAGGAGGCCAGCAGGCCCAATCCTCTGGCTGGGCGGCGAGAGGTGGGCGGCCCGAGGTAAAGGCGCTGGCGATCGGGAGCTTGGGCCCCTGCATTTTGGCGCAGGAGGCTTCAAATATCGCCAGTTTCTCCAGGTCCCTGTCCCTTCTCCCGCCCTGAATGAGCGGCGGCGCCCCAAGCGGCCCGGGTGGTGATGGTGCTGCAGGGTGAGTCTGGCTCTGTGGCTCTGAGTCACCAATCCCCAGCGTTGCAGAGCCAGGCCCCTTGGGTTGTGCCCCACGGGTCCTACCTAGGATTTCAGTTAGCCCCCAGGAGCCTGGCAGGCACTATCCACTGGCTCTGCAGCAAGCGGAGGGGCTGGCCGGGCTGACGGCGCTGGGGAGCAGGAGGAATGGAGCCAATTTTTTTGCACGGGGGGTCTTTGAAGGTCAGCGGGGATTCCGGGGGCCCTGCCCATTCTCCCACCCTGATTGACCAGTGGTCTCTAGCGGCTCGGGTGGCTGAAGGGCAGCAGGGTGAGACCGGCACTTGGGCTCGGGGTCCCCATCCGCAGCGTTGTGACACCAGGCCCCTGGGAAGTGCCCCTCGGGGGCCGAACTATGGTTAGGGTTAGCCCCCAGGAGGCTGGCAAGCCCGATACACCACCTGGGCATCGAGAAGAGAGTTGGGCTGAGGTGAGGGTGCTGGTGAATATGAGCCTGGGCCCAAGTGTTTTGATTTGGGGCGCCTTTGAAAATTGGCGGGGATTCGGAGGGCCCTGTCCATCCTTCCAAGGTGAATGAACAGCGGCGCCCCTAGCGGCCCAGGTGGGGAGGGGCGGCAGGGTGCATCGGGCGCTGGGGCTTGGGGGTCCCCAATCCCTGGCGTTGCGGCACCAGGCCCCTTGGGAGGGGCCCTTCGGGGGCCAACCTAGAGTTAGGTTTAGCCCCTAGGAGGCAAACAGGCCCTATTCGCCAGCTGTGTGGAGAGCAGAGTGGCAGACCTAGGTGAGGGCGCTGGTGAGTGGGAGGGTGGGCCTGGGCGTTTTGGCCTGGGGGGCCTTTGAAGGTCCCCATGTCTCGGAGGGCCCTGCCCGTTCTCCTGCCCTGAATGAACGGCAGTACCCCAAGCCCACGATTGTCGGCTGGGCGGCAGGTGAGTCAGGTGCTGAGGCTTGGGGTCCCCAATCCCCGGCATTGTGGCGTCAGGCCCCTTGGGAGGGGCCCCTCGGGTCCGACCTAGGGTTAGGGTTAGCCCCCAGGTGGCTGGCAGGCCCGATCCGCCTGCTGTGCGGGGAGCGGAGGGGCGGGCCGAGGTGAGGGCGCTGGGGAGTGGAAGCATGGGCACCAGTGTTTTGGCTCCAGGAGCCTTTGAAGGTCACCGGGAACTCAGAAGGACCTGCCACTTCTCTCACTCTGAATGACCGGCGGCGCCCCTAGCTGCCCAGGTGGCGACAGTGTGGAAGGGTGAGTCCGGCTCTGGGGCTCTGAGTCACCAATCCCAAGCATTGCAGAGCCAGAACCCTTGGGATGTGCCCCACAGGGCTGACCTAGGTTTTCAGTTAGCCCCCAGGAGCCCGGCAGGCACTATCCACTGGCTCTGCAGCAAACGGAGGGGCGGGCCGAGGTGAGGGCGCTGGGGAGCGGGAGCGTGGGCACCAGCATTTTGGCGAGGTGAGCCTTTGAAGGTCACCGGGGACTCCGAAGGCCCTTCCCTTCTCTCGCCCTGAATGACCGGCGGTGCCCCTAGAGGCCCGGGTGGCGACACTGGGGCAGGGTGAGTCTGGCTCTGGGGTCTGAGTCACCAATCCCCAGCGTTGCAGAGCCAGGCCCCTTGGGATGTGCCCCACGGGGCCGACCTAGGGTTTTCATTAGAACCAAGAGCCCGGCAGGCCCTATCCAATGGGTCTGAATCAAGGGGAGAGTTGGGCCGAGGTGAGGACGCTGGTGAACATGAGCCTGGGCACAAGCATTTTGGTTCTGGGCGCCATCGAAGGTGGGCGGGGGTTCGGAGGCCCCTGCCAGTTCTCCCACCCAGAATGAATGGCGGCGCCCCTAGCGGGCCCTGTGGGGCAGGGTGGCAGGGTGCACTCGGCCCTGGGGCTTGGGGGTCGCCAATCCCCGGCATTGCGCTGCAAGACTCCTTAGGAAGGGACCCTCAGGGGCCGTCCTAGGGTTAGGGTTAGTGCCCAGGAGGCTGGCAGGCCTGATCCGCCGGCTGTGCGAGGAGTGGAGGTGTGGGCTGAGTTGAGGGGGATGCAGAGCGGGAGCGTGGGCCCCAGCGTTTTGGCACCCTGGGCCTTCGAATGTTGCCATGTCTCGAAGGGCCCTGCCCATTCTCCTGCCCTGAATAACCAGCGGCGCCCCTAGCGGCTCCATTGGCAGTGGGGCTGCAGGGTGAGTCCTGAGCTGCGGCTCAGGGATCCCCAATCCCCAGCATTGTAGGGCCAGGCCTCTTGGGAGGGGCTTCTCATGGGCCGACCTAGGGTCAGAGTTAGCACCCAGGAGGCCAGCAGGCCCAATCCTCTGGCTGGGCGGCAAGAGGTGGGCGGGCCGAGGTAAAGGCGCTGGTGAGTGGGAGCATGGGCCCCTGCATTTTGGCGCGGGAGGCTTCAAATGTCGCCGGTTTCTCCAGGGCCCTGTCCATTCTCCCGCCCTGAATGAGCGGTCACGCCCCTAGCGGCCCGGGTGGCGGCGTTGCGGCAGCGTGAGTCTGGTTCTGGGGCTTGGGGTCCCAGATCCCTGGCGTATAGGCACCAGAATCCTTGGGAGGGACCCTGGAGGGCCGACCTATGGTTAGGGTTAGCCCACACAAGGCCGGCAGGCCGGATCTGCCCTCTGTGCAGGGAGCAGAGGGGCGGGCCAAGGTGAGGGCGCTGGGGAGCGGGAGCGTGGGCACCAGGGTTTTGGCGCGGAGAGCCTTCGAAGGTTGCCAGTGGCTCGGAGGACCCTGTCCATTCTTGCGCCCTGAATGACCAGCGGCGCCCCTAGTGGCCCGAGTGGCAGCAGGGAGGCAGGGTGAGTCTGGCGATGGGGCCTATGGTCCTAGTCCCAGGCTTGGTGGCGCCAGGCCCCTTGGGAGGGGCCCCTCTGGTTCCTGCCTAGCTTTAGGGTTACCCCCAGGAGTCCGGCGGCCTGATCCGCTGGCTGTGCATTGAGCGGAGGGGCGGGCCGACGTGAATGCGCTGGCGAGCGGGAGTGTGGGCCCAAGCGTTTTGGCGCGGGGAGCCTTCGAAGGTCACCGGGGGCTCAGAGGGCCCTGCCTATTCTCTCGCCCTGTGAGGACGTTGCCCCTACCGGGCCGGGTCATGGCGGGGTGGCAGGGTGAGTCTGGAGCTAGGGCTCGTGGGTCCCCAATCCCCAGCGTGGTGTCGCCAGGCACTTGGGAGTGGTACCTTGGGGGCCTACCTAGGGTTAGGGTTAGCCCAAAGGAGGCCGGCAGGCCCATTCTGCCAGCTGTGCGGCGAGAGGAGTGGTGGGCAGAGGTGAGGGTGCTGGCGAGCGGGAGCGTGGGCCCAAGCGTTTTGGCGTGGGGGGCCTTCGAAAGTCGCCGGGGGCTCAGAGATCCATGCCCCTTCTCCCGCCCTAAATGAGTGGCGGTGCCCCTAGCAGCCCGGGTGGCGGTGGGGCGGCTGGGTGAGTCTGGTGCTCATGCTCGTGGGTCCCCAATCCCCGGCGTGGCGGAGCCAGGACCCTTGGAAAGGGCCCCTCGGGGGCCGACCTAGGTTTAGGGTTAGCCCCCAGGAGCCCAGCAGGCCCTATCCGCCAGCTGTGTGTTCGAGCGGAGGGGCGGGCTGAGGTGAGGGCAATGGTGAGCGGGAGCGTGGGCCCAAGCCTTTTGGCACAGGGGGCCTTCGAAGGTCACGGGGGGCTCAGAGGGCCCTACCCCTTCTCCTGCCCCGAAGGACCGGCAGCGCCCCTAGCAACCCGGGGTGGCGGCGGGGTGGCAGTGAAAGTCCAGCACTGGGGCTGGATTGTCCCCAATCCCCGGCGTGATGGCGCCAGTCCCCTTGGGAGGGGCTCCTCAGGGGCTGAACTAGGGTTAGGGTTAGCCCCCAGGAGGCTGGCAGGCCCGATCTGACGGCTGTGTGGCGAGCGGAGGGTGGGTCCCAGGTGAGGGCAATGGTGAGCGGGAGCGTGGGCCCTAGCATTTTGGCGTGGGTTGCCTTCGAAGGTTGCAGGGGGCACGGAGGGCCCTGCAAGTTCTCCCACTCTGAATGAGGATGGCGACCCTAGCGGGCCGGGTCTCGGCAGGGCAGCAGGGTGAGTCCGGCGTTGGTGTTCGGGGGTCCCCAATCCCCAGCGTGTTGGTGCCAGACCCCTTCGGAGGGGCCCCTTGACAGCCAACCTAGGGTTAGGGTTAGACCCCAGGAGGCCGCCAGGCCCGATCTGCTGGTTGTGCGGCTTGCGGAGGGGCTGGCCGAGGTGAGGGCACTGGTGAGCAGAAGCGTGGGCCGAAGCATTTTGGCACGGGGGGCCTTCAAATGTCACCGGTGGCTCGGATGGCCCTGCCCATTCTCCCGCCCTGAATGACCGGCGGTGCCCATAGTGACCCGGGTGGCAGCGGGGGCATGGTGAGTCCGGCGCTGGGGCTCAGGAGTCCCCTTTCCCCGTCGTTGCGGCACCAGGCCCCTTGGGAGGGGCCACTAGGGGGCCGACATAGGTTTAGGGTTAGCCCCCAGAAGGCCCACAGACCCGATCCACCAGCTGTGTGGCGAGCGGAGGGGAGGGCCGAGGTAAGGGCGCTGGCCAGCGGGAGCGTGGGGCCAAGCGTTTTGGTGTGGGGGGCCTTCGAAGGTCGCAGGTCGCTAGGAGGGCCCTGCCTGTTCTCCCTCCCTGAATGAACGGCGGCGCCCCTAGCGGCCCAGGTGGCGGTAGGGCGGGAGGGTGAGTCCGGCGCTTGGGCTCGGGATTCCCCAATCCCTGGTGTTGCGGCAATAGGAACCTGGATGGGCCCCTCGGGGGCCCACCAATGGTTAGGGTAACACCCAGGAGGGCTGGAGTCCAGATCCACTGGCTCTACAGCGAGTGGAGGGGCGGACCGAGGTGAGGGCGCAGGCGAGCGGGAGCATGGGCCCAAGCATTTTGGCACTGGGGGCCTTCGAATGTCACCAGGGGCTCGGAGGAATCTGCCCGTTCTCCCTCCCTGAATGACCGACGGTGCTCCTAGCGGCCCGGGTGGCGGGGGGGCGACATGGTGAGTCCGGCGCTGGGGCTCGGGGGTCCCCAATCCCAGGCATTGCGGTGCCAGGCCCCTTCGGAGGGGCACCTAAGGGGACAACCTAGGGTTCTGTGTAGCCACCAGGAGGAGTGCAGGCCTCATCCGCCGGCTCTGTGGCGAGCGGAGGGGTGGGCCGAGGTGAGGGCGCTGAGGAGCAGGAGCGTTTTGGATGGGGGGGCCTTCGAAGTTCGCCACGGGTTCAGAGGGCCCTGCCCGTTCTACCGCCCTGAATGACCAGCGGCACCCCTAGCGGCCCGGGTGGTGATGGGGCGGCAGGGAGACTCCGGCGCTGGGGATCGGGGCTCCCTAATACCCGGCGTTGCAGCCTCAGGCCCCTTGGGACGGGCCCCTCGGTGGCAGACCTAGGGTTAGGGTTAGCCCCCAGGAGGCTGCCAGGCTCGTTCCGCCCATGTGCGGTGAATGGAGGTGTGGGTTGAGGTGAGGTAGCTGGCGAGTGGGGGCATGGGCCAGAGCATTTACGCTTTGGCTTGGGGTGCCTTCGAAGGTCGCAGGAGGCTTGGAGGGTCCTGCCTGTTCTGTCGCCCTGAAGGACTGGTGACGCCCCTAGTGCCCCATGTGGCGGCAGGGTGGCACGGTGCATCCGGCGGTGGGACTTGGGGGTCCCCAATCCCTGGCATGCAGCGCCAGGCCACTTGGGAGGGGCCCTTCGGGGGCAACTTGGCATAGGGTTAGCCCCCAGGAAGCCCACAGGCCCGATCCGCCAGCTCTGCCGCGAGAGGACGGGTGGGCCGAGGTTAGGGCGCTGGGGAGCAGGAGCGAAGGAGCCAGAGTTTTTGCACAGGGGCCTTTGAAGGTCACAGGGGGATCGGAGGGCCTTGCCCGTTCTCCCTTCTTGAATGACTGGCAACACCCGTAGCGCCCTGGGTGCTTGCGGGGTGGCAGAGTGAGTCCAGCACTGGGGCTCGGGGGTCCCAAATCCCCAGCATTGTGGTGCCAGGCTCCTTGGGAGGGGCCCCTCGGGGGCCGACCTCAGGTTAGGGTTCTTCCACAGGAGGCCGGCAAGCCCGGCGCTAAGAGGCTCTGGCAATGTAACAAAAATGCCATACACTTATCTGAAAGAAATAACAGTGTACAGGAACCCTCTTAGCCCTAACATCATCCTTTGTGAATATGGAAGCCAACCCCAAAGTGCTCGTGGAAGTCTGACGAAAGGGCTAAGCACTTTTCTCTGAGTTACCACACTGTACAGGGAAAGACCAATGTACATCATCTTTCACGAGTAGGAAGCATTAATGAAAACGTTCTGGAATTTCGAGGACTCTGACCCATCCTTATTGGTAATAAACCATCGTGTACAGGAAAACACCTTCAACTCTCATCAGCCTCCTCAATCCTGATTCCGATTCAACTTTGGGTGTGTAGGACTAGGGAAATGTCCACATCTTATTGCTAAGAAAAACGATGTCAGGGTAATGCCCTTCAAGTCACCTCAGCCTTCCTGAAGACGGAAGCAGGAATCAAGGTGGTTATGTTACCATGAGGTAAGGAAGATGAGCATATAAGTGAGAAACAACAGTGGGCAGGACCTCTCTTCCAACGAACAGTATCTTTGCTTAATGTTGAATCCCTATGGTAAGTGGTTGTGGGCATTTGTGAGGTCAAAATCTTAAGTGTTTTGTAAAACCTCTTGGCCATTCACAGATGAGACTAAGGTAGTTGGGGACTCCTAGGCAGTGATTTGTCCACTGTCAAAAATATGAAAAGATAAAAGAGACAGATGAGGTCTCCTCAGGCATTGTCCTTTATCCTCATCCTCCGTGAGGATGGCCATCTCTGGACAGCTCAGTGGCAGGGTCTCATTCACAGTGGGGGCATCTGTTCCTCACAGACATCAGGCAGGGAAATGGATTTGGTTCTCTGTGCCAGCCCAGCCACAGCTGAGTGTCACAGCACCCTCTCGTGGGCTCATAAGAGTTTCACTGTCACCAGGCAGGTCATTGTATTTGATAAACCACTGTGAGAGTTTGCAATGGCCTTCATCTGCAACCTCCTAGAAGCAAATGCTGGTCTCTGGTACCATGTGAAGTCATGTGAAGGCATTGTGAGAAAGTGTCCTTTTGCTTAAGGAAAACATGACTGGGGCTCCTGGCTGACTCAGCCAGTTAAGCATGTGCCTTTGGCTCAGGTTATGATCCCAGGGTTCTGGGATCGAGCCCGGGCTCCCTGCTCAGCAGGAAAGGAGGTAGGGAAATAGCTTAAAACCCACAGAGAATGTGAATAAACGGGAGTGAGATGGAACTTGGTCTGTGTTTTGCTTTAGGGATTGGAAGTTAGTTTTTTCTCAATTGTGATTGTTCTTGAAACTGAAAAGCTGTATTGGTTTTTTTTTTTACCTTTAATTTTTTTCTAATAATAATTTTTTATTTTGATATGTTAGTCACTATACAGTATTTCCTTAGTTTTTGATGTAGTGTTCCCTGATTCATTATTTGCATATAACACCCAGTGCTCCATGCAATATGTACCTTCCTTAATACCCATCACTGGCCCATCCCAATCCCCCACCCCTCTCCCCTCTGAAGCCCTCAGTTTGTTTCCCAGAGTCCATAGTCTCTCGTGGTTCATTCCCCCTTCTGTTTAGGGTCCATTGTCTAAAGGGACAGACAGTGGAAGTTCACCAAATATAAGATCGAAATTTCATTGTTCATTATAGATGCCGCCAAGTAGTTCCCAGACATTTCATTCTACTGTAGTAATTCATTATACCTGTGCAGGTGCACGTGGAAGACAATTGATGCATGTAGAGTGGTAATAAAACACGCCCCTCAGTAGTAGAATAATAGAGGATGCACATGTGTAAAATTATTCGACTACAGCTTCCATGCTTTCCCTTTGGTTCCTTATTATCTATGAAATTGGACAATTTTTGTTCTCTAGGCCTAAAACTCATTGTCAGTATTCAGAGTTTTTCAATGCTGATCTTCTCCTGTAAAAGTTACCAAAAACCTAAAATATGTATGAACTTTAAAAAATGCTATATTGAAAATTACAGCAGGGAAGTTCAATTTTGTGAATATTGTGTCAATGGATCTCTATTTTGACATCAGTGTTCATTAGAAATGATGACATTTCATGTGAGTATAAATATCAATGTGTAAAAGAAAAGGTAGGAAGAACCTTGAATGTTTAAGTAATTGGTGAAATGACAGGTGTGTGTGTGTGTGTGTGTGTGTGTGTGTGTGTGTGTGTGTGTGTAATTGATTTTCAGTGAATGGTTCAGCTTCTTGTAGGACCTCCGAGAGAGCCCAGGTGAACCTTTCAATGGGTTGGTATCTGTTTTCAGAACATGGGAATCTCTTAGTCCAATAGTCAATCAGGCAAGCTTTGAGGTCTTGAAGAGTTTCAGTCCTCAGCGATGGTGTTGCAGACCCTTGTGAGCAAACCCTAGGGTATGCTCAGAGCCCTCATTAGCTGGTACCACGGTGTGACGATGTCAGACAGCATTTCCCAAAGAAGTACCTCTTGAGTCTCTGTCCTTGTCAGTTCCCTACACTTCCTTACACTAGTTATGTGATCAGTGTGTTTCAGGATAATCCCCACATGTGAGTTTTGCTATTTCCTACTAGTCCTATCTGTTTCTCATCTTCTTCTTTTATGGTAGGGGTTGGGAAGCAACCTGTGTGGTGTAGGAAGGGGTGTGGTAGTTGTCTGCCTTCAGAGAACCGAATGATGCCTAGAAATTGTACTGTAGTTTGAGGTCAATTGTCCACCCTCTGAGTGTCAGGAATTCCATCACTTTACTTTGATGCTAGTCTGTTCTTCAAGCTTCCTCAGAAATAAGGACGTCATCCATCTAGGGAATACTGGTTTGTGTGTATGTTTTCATTTTAGGAAAGGCCTTGCTGTTCCTGAAAATAATACTGCAGAGCACCCTTTCCTGTTCTTATTGGCCATCAGTCAATCTTTTGTGAAATATTCGTTTATAAATAGACTTTCTATGGTTGATGAGCAGGAATTCTTTATTGACAAGTCTTTGTCAGTGTGTGTATTGCAAATCTTTACTTCCCAGAATGCGGTTCACTTTTTCATTTTCTTATGGTCATAAGATAAGGAGAAATGTCACATTTTTATGAAGTCCCACTGAATTCTTTTAAATGGTTAGTGCACCCTATGTCCTACCCAAAGATTGACAGGTTCTACGTTTTCTTTCAGAAACTGTCCAATGGGAAGCTACAATCCATCTCAAATTTATAAATTGCATTTTTAATTCTAATAGGGTATTTATAGACTGTTTTGGATTTTCTATGTACACAATCGTATTATCTGTGAATAATCACAATTATCCCCTCAATTCTTATACTTTTTGTTTTTCTTGCCTTCTAACACTGGTAAATTCTCCGATGCACCGTTGAATAGAGCAGCATTGTTTGAAGATTTTAATATACCTTTCTCAATATCTGACAGAAAAAGCAGACAAAACATTGGTAAAAAATGTGACCTAATTGACATATAGGGAACATTCCATAATAAGTGCAGAATACATTATTTTCAAGTGGTCATAGACTCTTTACCCAAATAGATGATAGGTGGGGCCACGAATCAAGTCTACAAATGTTAAACCCTGAAATTAACTAGATTCTATTCTTAGACCACAGGGGAATTGAGCCACAGTCATAGAGAAAAGAAAACCAAGAAGTCCTTCAATGTTTAAAATTAAATGGAACTTTTCTACATATCCTAAAGGTGAGAGAGGGAATCTCAATGGAAATTCTGAACCTTTTCTACATGAGGGCTCACACACAATGATACTTTATTTGTGAAGAGCATTATAATAATCTAGATAGGAGTTGAGCCTTAAGTCAGAGTTCTGCCTGCCCCAGCCACACCTGGCCGCATTGGCCTGTGGTCCCCCTCAGCTGTCCTTTCTGGTGGCCCTGAGCTAAGGGGGTCAACATGGCCATATGGAAATGGGAAGCTCCCCACTCATAGTGATGACGGTGCCCCCTTCCCAGCTGCCCTTTTTTGGTGGCTCTGAGCTAAGGGGGTCAACATGGCCGTATGGAAATTAGAAGCTCCCCACTCTTAGTGATGACGTTGCTATCGTATCATACTCACCAGTCCAACATGATTTCTGAGTGAACTATGACACAAGAGTGACTTCTTGTCCTTCCTTCAGGTTTGAAAATCATCTGGTGAGTCATCTATTAGGAATGTGGATTCAACATGTGTTCTTTCTTCTGGAAAAGAAATAGACCCAATAGCAATTTTGGCTTCCTGAGCACCTGATCTTGAGAGACATCATACTGGCTCTTTGTAGCATTCTGCCTCTTAAACTTCAAACTAGGTATAGATATTTTTAGGCACATTTTCAGGTGGTTAGACAGGGACTCGGATGATATGAGTCACAGAGGATTTTAGTGTCAGAAACCTAAGTGGGATCCCCAAATTGACTCCAAATCCCTTGTTGTTCCATACAGGGTACTATTTCCCTCTTATCTCTGGTCTTCTCGATCTGGAAACCTATCAAGTATCAGGATTTTCTTGTCATGTGGACAACTGGAACAAATTCAGCGGGCCTTTTCACCTCTGCCCATGGTGATCATTAAGATCATTATCTCAGTGGAGGACCTCTGGGTAAGATACTCAAAGATCCTTAGGGATAGAGACAGTATAATATTTTTCTGGTATTAAAGTTACTGAAAACAACTATCTTTTTTAGTCGATTCAGGCTCTGGTATGTTCAGAGGGTGCTGTAAAACTGGTCTGAAATAGTGTTTAAAAACACTCAGCTCAGCCTCTTTACAACAGGAGCCAATGCTTATAAACATGGCTAAAATATTGTCTTATCTATGATGACTTCACAGCCATCGTAGTGTTTATATGGTATGACTGTGACTTACATTAGTCAACATTTGCAGAGAAAGAACTTAGGGCATCCAGGGGGCACTTCATGTTGAAATTAGTTTGTGACAACGAGCTACTGTGTTTTATTCTGCAGTCCAAGGGAATGGTGCCAGACATCTCTAAGGTGTCTAGCAGTTCTACAATTCTGATTTTAAGTGGTCTGTGTGCTTCAGCGATTTGGGCAGGAGAAGGGCAGGAGTCCAGAGACTGTGAACATTTCTGTTACCTGTGCTGACCATGGAGCAGGCAGGCTTTTGTGGGTATCATTTTGATTTCTTGGTACTCTTGTGAAAGGTGTTTTTGTCTCAAATTCCTCCATTTAGGAGTAATTACAATGATAAAAGGAATTTTTATCTTATATCATCTTTGGGCCCTGATCCTGGGCTCCCAGGGAAGCTATCCTTCAACATTTTACCAGCTCAAAATGGCTGGGCAAAAACCTCAAAGCATGGGCCCTATTTCTACCCCAAGCACATGTTGTACATCTGCTTCGAGGAGAAAACAATAACCAAAAAATGCCAACATAAATATAAGAAAAAATAAAGAACCTCTTTGGCTCCCATAAGATTAAGGTCATACTGACATGTACATACTGAAAACATAAGAAAGAATCTGTCACTTTCTGGATCTAAGAAGATCCTCATTGTGGTGTGTAACTCTGTATGTAAAACAAAACAGAAAAAAATATATAAGCCTGCCCCAAATGTTCCTTCCCCGGAGCACTCCCTTCTTGGTGAAGATTGTGTCTCCCAGACAGTTGTCCTGACTTGGGTTTGAATAAAGGTCTCTTCCTTTCTCTCTAAAATGTTTTTAAAAGTTCATTCACGCAGTGTCGACAATAACAGTGTTTTCTATTTAAGTGAGAAATAAATGTTTCACTCTAGTTGCATTGGGAATAGACGAATTGAGGGTTTCTTTAGAAGAGTAAGTCTGCCTTCCAGAAAAGGCAAGCTCATTGGTCTATTGAGAATGAAGATAATTACTGCTAAACAACAAGTATGTGTTGCCCCTTCGCCCAGAAACCAAAGCAGGTGTGCAGGCTTTAGGTCAGAGGTGCCTTCTTCTCCCAGCTGACAGCACTTCTTGCTCTGGCTCCAAGACACCCGAGGTTTTGAAGGTCAGCATCAGAGTCAGCGAGGCAGCTTGTCACAGGACGCCAGTGTTTAGAGAAAGCACAGGTATGTTTAGCAAAATGTCCTAACTATGTCAGGGCTGGAGGTAAAACCTCTCATTATCCCAAAACCTCCTGGGCTTTTCTCTTTTCTCTAGTGGAGCCACAAAGTAAAATTGAAGTAGCTGTCAGCATTCTGGGTTTGGTGCAAGAATTACTTAGTTTCCGTGCTGGTAGAACTTTGCAGGGAATCACAATTTCTCTGTCCATTTATTGCTTACAAATGTATTTTGACCATCTGTTTCCTAAGAACCCTCTTTTATTAGAAAGGGGAGGTGAGATTCACTCTGTGCCTGTTTGTAACATCTAATTTCTTCCTTCATCTAACAGTGTTTATTCAGTTGGGCCTAAGATATGGTTGAGTGGCCAGCATCTAGGGTTAGGTGGCTTTTTTTCATCTGATACAGACTTGGATGATGTCATTTGACAAAGGTGATGTTTCATCATTGATTAGTTTATTCATCAGAAGAGTTAAAATTAGGGTGGTGGGAAAATTGAAAATTATCCAAGGCGGCCTATTCCTGTTTAAAAGTTGAGCTTGACTTTCTAGTTTTACTAAATGTATTATCTCAATATTTTGAGGTGCCATATTCTCTCTGTAGTTTCTTTGGCGGTGGAGTCAGAAGGAGAGTCTGGGAATTATTTTGAATAGTGGCATGCTGGTGGCTTCAAGGGGCTTGGCGTCAGGAGCCTTGGGGTGAAGTCTGCAACTGCTTGCCTGACCCTGGGTGCATCTCCCAGAGGTTTTGTTTCCTCTTATGAAATTGCCGGCAGATAATGTTCTGCTTAAAGGGGAACCCTCCCATCCTGTTGGTGGGAATGCAAAGTTGTGCAGCCAGTCTGGGAAACAGTGTGGGGGTTCCTCAAAAAGTTAAACATTGAACAACCACATGATCCAGCAATTGCTCTCCTAGGTATTTACCCAAAGGATACAGAAATGCAGATTCAAAGGGGGAACATGCACTATGATGTTTATAGCACCAATGTCCACAGTAGCCAAACTATGGAGAGAAACCCAAAGTCCATGCACTGATGATTGGATAAAGCAGATGTGGGATACATATATATATATGTATATATATATGTATGTATATATGTATATATATATAATGGATTATGACCCAGCTTCAAAAAGAATGAAATCTTACCATTTGCAAGGATGTGGATGGATCTAGAGTATATTAAGCTAAGCAAAATCAGTGAGGAAAGACAAATATCCTATCTCTCACACTTGTGGAATTTCAGACAGAAAATAGATGAACAGAGTTGAGGGGTGATGAGAGAGGCAAACAAGGAAATAGACTCAACCTTGGAGAAGAAACTGAGTGTTGCTGCAGGACAGGGACATGGGAGGAAGAGTTAAATGGGTGAGGGGTATTAAGGAGGGCACTTGTGATGAGCACTGGGTACTGTATGCAGATGAGGAATCACTAAATCCTACCCCTGAAGCGAATATTCCATGGCATGTGAACTAACTGGAATATAAGTAAGAGAAGAAAGCAAAAAAGTGTTCTGCTTCATGAAGAGTGAGGTAAAATTGTAGTGATTTGGGCTGTACTATTCTATAGAGGATAGATGGAAAACACCCTGTTGTAGGATACACTAGTTTCTTATCACATAAGGAGTCCTCAGAAAGCTGCAATGAAAGATTCAGATCTCAGAGCATGTTCATGTTCCACTGGTATGTTACAGTTTGCACAGGTAGGAAAGAAGGTGGAGAGAAAGGCAACAGAAGGGGAAAGTAGGTGTGAACCTTTCATTAGTTAGCATTATAGCTTTCTCATGAAAGCCTTGCGCCAGTGTTATTTTGGAAGAAGAGGAGGAATCCGGGAGCTTTGCAGGAGACAGGGGAGTTCCAGGTCTGGGTAAAGCTGACAGGGGTCTCAGAGGAGAGCTGAATGCATTCTGCAGCAGGGTGTGGGCAGGGTGGGCTCCAGGGGTGGATGTTGGTCTCCTGGATGAGAGTTGTGGCAGGTGAGGGCTGTGTGCAAGTTCCTGGCTGAGGACAAGTGAGGCACAGGCGGAGAGCTGGCAGAGAACCTTCTTCTGGGCCACCAGCCTCACCCAACACACAGCCTCATCTTCTGTCCCTGTCACTCCAATTCACACTTCTCGAAAGGTGAGTGAGAACACATGAAGAGCATTCTGAAGAGAAGGGAAAGCATGTGCAAAGTCTCTGGGGCAGGAGAATTCCTGTTATGTCCAGGAGCAACAAGAAGACCCTGTGGCCACAGGAGACAGCTTAGGACATGAGCTCAGAGAGGTGAAAGAGTGTGACAGAAAGCTATTCCAGGGCTATAACCCCTTGAGATGCTGTTTCACTGGGCCATCCTGGCTACAGTGTTGAGAACAGATGACAGAGGGTTGAAGATGGCAAGGCAGGTCAATGACGAAGCTTTTCCAGGAACTCAGGCACTTGGGACCAGACAGGTGGCCTTGGATGGAGTGGTTAGAACTATTCTGGGTCCATTTTGAAGATGGAGCTCACAGGATTTGCTGATGGGATAACTATTAGGAGCAGGAGAACAGAGGAATTGGGGTAACTCTCAGGTGTTGTGGGTTGTCCTGATCGAGAGGAAGGAGAGGGTTTCTCAGGGGGTAGGAGGTAGTCCGTGTTCTGCATGCTGAGGAAGGTGCCTTTCCCGGTGGATCTGCTGAGGTTTGTGTCTGGGAGAACCTTTCACATCTCCTCCCTCAGCAATGCTCAAGTACAAGTATACCCCACTTTTTAAACGTTCACAGTAAGACACTGGGCTTTCTTGAAAGAACTATGTTATTACCCAGCTTCAGTAAGAGGAAGAGACCTGAAGAGGATTTCCCTCTTATGAAAAAAGGTGAACAGTGAGAATCGTGTTCAGCATCTGTTTTGGGGAGAAGCACAACAGAGGCGGCGTGCACCCCAACCAGCTCCTTCCTCTGGGAACCGCTCTCCGCATCCAGCCACCAGCACTTTGAATTGTGTCTGTAAGCTTCTGCTGTGCTTCATCATCATTTATGCTGGGCCTCTGTTAGAAACTTGTGTGCTGAGGCCTATGAAAAGCCAAAGAGAAGGAATTTTGGAGTCTGAGCACACTGTCTAATTGTTCGTTTAAATTAATGGTCATTCCTTCTTGACACCATTTCTGCTGTGCAAGGTTTCTCAGAAGCCCTGTACTTTCAAAGAGCAGGGAAACCTATACCCCATGCTGCGGGATTAGTTTTAGTCTCCATGCCTGACAGAACATTTCATGACTGTCGGATTTTCTCACTCAAACATTGAGACTTTGACCACCTTCACCCGTTTCTACCACCCCATCCCCAAATCTGGCACCTACCAACCTGCTCTCAGTATCTATGCGTTCAGTATTTGTTTATTCCACGTGGAATGTACATGAGAGCATCTGGTATTGGTCTTTCTGTGTCTGAGTTACTTGGCATAAGGCCCCCAAGGTCTGTGTTTCCATGTCTGGTTCTTGTGAATAATGCTGCAGTGAACGTGGGAGTGCATCTGTCTTTTTGAGGCAGCATTTTTGTGTTCTTCAAATCAATACTCAATAGAGCCATTACTGAGTCATGGGGTAGTTGTATTTATTTTTTCAGGAACCTCCATACCGTTTGTCACAGTGGCTGCACCAATTTCCATTCCCACCAACAGTGCACAGTGTCTCCTCGTCTGCACACCCTTGACCCCACCTGGTGTCTGTCTCTGGGACAATTGCTGTTCCAACAGTTGTGAGAGGATAGCCGATTGTGGGTTTGACTGATGTTTCTCTGACGATGATTAGTGATGTCGAACAACTTTTTCTGTCTGTTGGCACCTGTGTGCCATCTTTGGAAAGTATCTATTCACATATTCCTCCCATTTTTTATATAGTTTTTTTTTTGTTTTGATTTGCATGAGTGTTGTGTGTATTTTGGATATTAGCCTCTTCTCACACATATGATTCGCAGATATTTTTTTCTTATTGGGTCAGTGGCCTTTTAAGTTTTTGCTGGTTTCTGTTGCTGTGTGGAAGATTTCAGTTTAATGTTGTTCCACTTGTTTATTTTTGCTTTTGTTGCCTTTGCATTTGGTGTCCGATCTGAAGACTCTTTGCCAAAACCAATGTCGAGAGACTTAGTACCTGTGTCTTCTTGGAGGTTTATGGATTCAGGTCTTATGTTCAAATCATTCATCCATTAAAAATTTTGTGTGTGGTGTAAGAAAGTGACCCAGTTATATTCTTCTGCATTTAGTGTCCATTTGCCTGTTACCGCTCACTGAAGAGACAGTCCTTCCCTCATGGCATATCTTCTGCTGCTGTGTCGTAAGTTAGGATCATCTACATGTGGGTAAGTTTCTGAGCTTTCTGTACTGTTCCACTGACCTGGTGTCTGTGTTTATGCCAGTACCATCCTGTTTTGATGACAACAGCTTTATAATCCTGCTTGAAATCCAGGAGTGTGTTGACTGCACCTCTTTCTCCAGGTTGCTTTGTGGATTTGGTGTCTTTTGTGATTCCATATAAGTTTGAGGACTGTTTTCTATTTCCTTGAATAATGACACAGGAATTCAGATAGGCATTTCATCACATCTGTCGATTGCTTTGGGTACGATGGACATGTTCACATAATTAACTCTTCCAGTTAAGGAGCATGGCGTATGCTACCATTTGTTTGTGTTGCCTTCCAAATCTTTGACCCATACATTCTGCCCCCCTCGACACACATATTTTTCATTTCTTTTCTGCCATGTGTTGAGTGTACTATGTCTTTCTCATTCTTGGTTACTTTTATTCCTAGATTTTTTTTATGGAATTGTAAATGGCGTTGCTTTTTAAATTTCTCTTTGCGAAAGTGTGTCATCAGTATACAGAAATGCAAGAAGTTGGGTCATCTGGGTGGCTCCATAATGGAAGCGTCTACCTTCAGCTCAGGTCATGATCCCAGAGTTCTGGGATCGAGCCCCGTGTTGGGCTCCCTGCTTAGCAAGGGTCTGCTTTTCCCTCTTTCTGACACTCCCCCTGTTCGTGCTTTTTCTCTTCCTGTCAAATAAATAAATAAAATTTGAAAAAAATAATGACAACAGGTCTCTGCATATTGACTTTATATCCTGCAGCTTTCTTGAATTTTTTTATTCTAACAGGTTTTTTTTGTGGAATCTTTCGAGATTTCATGTCATTTGCAAATTGTGCCAGTTTTTCTGTATGGATTTCATATCTTTCTCTTTTTTTAAAATTGTTATTCACCCTACAGTACTTCATTTGTTTTTGATGTAGTGTTCCATGATTCATTGTTTGCATATAACACCTAGTGCTCATTATGACAAGTGCCCTCCTTTTTTTTTTAAGAATTTATTTATTTATTCAACAGAGATAGAGACAGCCAGCGAGAGAGGGAACCCAAGTAGGGGGAGTGGGAGAGGAAGAAGCAGGCTCACAGCAGAGAGCCTGTTGTGGGACTCGATCCCATAACGCCAGGATCATGCCCTGAGCTGAAGGCAGACGCTTAACCGGTGTTCCACCCAGGTGCCCCCTGCCTTGTTAATTTTAACCATTCTAACTGGTGTAAGGTGGTATCTCATTGTCGTTTTGAATTGTATTTGCCTGATGGCAAGTGATGTGGAGCATTTTTTCATGTGTCTGTTGGCCATTTGTATGTCTTCTCTGGAGAAGAATCTCTTTGTGTCTTCTGCCCATTTTTTGGGTGTCGAGTTTGAGGAGTTCTTTATAGATCTTGGATACCAGCCCTTTATCTGTAATATCATTTGCAGATATCTTCTTCAATTCCATAGGTTGCCTTTTTGTTTTGTTGATCGTTTGCTTTGCCGAGCAGAAGTTTTTATCCTGATGAAGTGCCAATAATTCATTTTTGCTTTTATTTCCTTTGCCTTTAGAGATGTGGCTTGCAAGAAGTTATTGTGTCCAAAGTTGAAGAGTTCTTTTGATTTTGATATGATACAGGAATCCATTATCTTTCTTTCCTGATTGTATTCGAGTCCTCTGTCTTTCTTGGTGAGTCTAGCTAAGTTTGTCAGTTTGTTTTTCTTTCCAAAAAAGGCAGCTCTCATTTTCATTGTTTTTTTTTTTTTTTGTCTTTTTCATCTCTGTTGGATTTATTTATGCCTTCCTTTTTGTTATTTCCTTATTTCTACTAATTTGGGGCTTTGTTGGTTGTTTTTTTTTTTTTAATTCTTTACCACATAAATCAGGTTGTTTATTGGAGAGCATTCTCATGGATTGATGAAGACTTGAATTTCTATGAATATCCCCCATAAAGCTACTTTTGCTGCATCCCATAAGTTTTTATAGGTTGTCTTTTTCATCAGTGTCAAGGTACTTCTAAAATTTTTTTGATTTCTTCTTTGACTGTTGGTTCAGTAGCATGTTGTTAAATCTCCACATATTTTTTTAAGATTATTTAAGTATCTGACAGAGAGTGAGACAGCGAGAGAGGGAACGCAAGCAGCGGGGTGGGAGAGGGAGAAGCGGGCTTCCCACTGAGCAAGGAGCCTGATTCGGGGCTAGATCCCAGGATCCTGGGATCACGACCTGAGCTGAAAGCACATCCTTAACGACTGAGCCACCCAGGCCCCAAAAATCTCCACCTATTTTTGACTGTCCCATTTTTTTCTTGAGACTGATTTCTAGTTTCATATCATTGTGGTTGGACAAGATTTGAAGCAGAAGGTGAAGAGAGCATTCAGATGAAAGGTTTGTTTCCTGGAGGGTTTTCTGTGGGCAGACCATGAGTTCAGTGGGCAGGAGGAAGGTTTTATGAGATGGGGGGTGGGGATAACCCTTGTTAGAATTACTGACTACTACCATGCAGGCTGTGTGCTACCGTTCACACCATAGTCCTGATGGACTTGTACTTCATTAGAAATATTTTCTAGGAGGTGTAGGCATAGCCTTCACTTAAAGAAAGGTGCCATGTGTGTTCATGGCATGACCCCAGGTCAGCAACCAGGATGTATGGTATTGTGGGGGATCAGAACCAGGCTTTCTGTGGGAAGTGACAGAAATAAGGTATGGTGAGCTCCATGACCATAGGTGAGGTCCCGAGTGTCCCACTTGGTGTTGGGTTCTATGGATCTGTCTCATCAGGTGCTGTGGAATTCAGGGACACCCTCCTGTCTGTGGATTTGTGTGGAGACAGGTAGACATCAGTGTCTGGCCAGGCACGAGGGTTGCACTGGACCACCACCAGTGGTGCAGTGTGAGGGGGAGCCACTGCTTGGTTTCCAGGAAAGCTGACCAGGGTCTGTGACCATGATTCCTAACAGCTGCAAGGGGAGAGGCTGCCGGGGGTGGTGCACACTTCCTAGAGTTGTGGTCAGGACTAGTCTGGAGCACAAAAAGTCAGCCACACCGGGCACAGAAGGCACCCAGTCAGTGTAGCTGTGGGCACTGCTCCCATGGTACTTTCGGGCCAGCTCAATGCAGCCACCTCCTGCTTTTCATCATCATCTTCAAGGTCATGTGCCTCTGCTCTTGCCCCATGGCCTCCGGCGTATTGTCCGTCCTCCATCTGGCCCTTGTCCCTCGTGCCCTGTGCAGTCCGATGCCAGGGTAGCCTTCTTGAGACAAATATCTGGCCCTGATGGAACACTTCCGTGGATCTCCTGTGATGCGAGGATGATGCCCTGCCCTGGAAGGGGGCTGCTGGTCCCCAATCAGTAGAGCCATGTCTCCCTCTTCAGCATGGCCTGCCCTCCCCTCAGTCTTCTTCAGGGAAGCTCTCCCCACTTCCTGAGATGACAGCTCTGAACTTAAAAATGAATGTTATTTTACATATCTCTATGCCTTAATTCATCCATGGCATGTCTTTCAACCCCGTTAGTGGGTTTTTTCTTTTTTAGCAGTTCTGAAGGGCTGTCTGGTCAAGGAGGGGATGACCTGGGTGGGGCAGCTTTCCCTCTCATCTCCCTCAGCATGTCTCTGAGCCCTGGGGCCAGCTGTCCCAGTGAGGATTGTGGAACCCGAGCCAGCCCATCCTGAGCCCAGGCTGTGGCAGCTCATAGACTGATGCATGTTGGTGGGCAGGTGGCATGGGCCAGGGGTAGGCAGTGTCTCCTTCTCATTCCTTCCCTCCCTTCCTCCCAGAGGTAGCTCAGAGCAGCCTTCAACCCCTGCATCTCCAGATCCCTTGACTTATGCCTCCTGTGTTCAGCTGGTGACCTTGGAGTTTTGCATGGATTCTACCTCCCGTACCCTCTCCCGTAGCAGTTCCTGGATCAGGGGAGAGGTCGGACCCTTGTCTGTTTTTGGTCTTCTTCCTGTCCCGCACCAAGCCCACTCACATTTGCATCTTCCACGTATGTGCTTGGAAGCAAGCCCATCCATAGGGAACCTATTACCCAAATGGATCCAGGCAATGAACATTGAAGTAGAGATCCAGGATCCATAATAAACCTGCTCGGAAACCTGTCCCAAAGTCTGTGACTCTCTCACACTGAAACAGAAACAATAATAGCTTTCTGGACTGTGAAGTGACATGTGTCTCTACTTCCAATCTTGAATGCATAGGTGCTGAGCCTGGACTGAAAAGGACCATGGCTCCCGTGGGCTGGAATCCATGGTAAGAACTCAGTGAAATCTGAATTTGAGGCATGGAGTGAATAATTATTGTCGAGTGAATCCTCCCAAGTAGGGCTTATGCACATTGCACAGGAAAAGCTTTTTCAAAGAGGTTCCTGAAAGAAAAATCTTGTTTAAAATTTATTTTAATTCCAGTAGAGCTAACATACAGTGTTACATTCGTTTCAGGTGTACAATAGAGTGATTCAGTAATTCTATATATTACTCAGTGGTCATCAAGAAAAGCGTCCTCTTAATCCCCTTCATCTATTTCACTCATCCCTCTATCCACCTCCTCTCTGGTAACCATCCGTTTCTTCTCTATTGTTAAGAGTTTGTATTTTGGTGTGTCTCCTTTTTCTCTTTTAGTTATTTATTTTTGTTTGTTTCTTAAATTCCCCATTAGAGTGACATCGTATGGTATTTGTCTTTCTCTGACTGACTGATTTTAGTTAGGATAATACTCTCTAGCTCCATCCATGTGTCTGCAAATGACAAGGTTTCATTCTTTTTCAAGCCGAGTAATACTCCATTGTGTGTGTGTGTGTGTGTGTGTGTGTGTGTGTGTGTGTGAATACTCACATCTATCCTCTCATTTGTCAATTTTTCTACAGACACTTGGGTTGCTTCCATATTGTGATATTGTAAATAATGGTGCAAGAAACATAGGGGTGCACGTATCCTTTTAAGTTACTCTTTTCCTATTCTTTGGGTAAATACGAGTAGTGTGATTGTTGGATCGTAGGGTAGTTCTATATTTAATTTTTTGAGGAACCTTCATACTGTTTTCCACGGTGGCCACCACAGTTTGCATTCCCACCCACAGTTTGCGAGGATTCCCCTTTATCCACATCCTCCCAACACCTGCTCTTTGTTGTGCTTTTGATGTTAGCCATTCTGACAGGTTTGAGATATTACCTCATTGTCCTTTGGATTTACATTTTCCTGATGATGGGTGATGGTGAACATCTTTTCACGGGACTGTTGGCCATTTGTATTTCTTCTTTGGAGAAATGTCTGTCCATGTCCTCTGCCTATTTTTTAACTGGATTATTTGTTTTTTGGGGGGTCGAGTAGTATCAGTTGTATATGTTTTGGACACTATCCCTTTATTGCATATGATCTTTGCAAATATCTTCTCCATTTGAGTAGGTTGTCTTATTATTTTTACATTTTCATTGTTCTTCTGCCGTGTGGAAACTTTTTATTTTGCTGTATTCCCAATAGTTTATTTTTGCTTTCATTTCCTTTGCCTCAGGTCACAGTCTAGAAAAACGTTGGTATGGTCCATGTCAAGAAGTTACTGTCTTCCCTCCTGTAGGATTTTTATGGATTCAGGTCTCATATTGAGGTCTTGAAACTGTTTTGTGTTTGTCTTTATTGTGTAAGAAAGCAGTCTAATTTCATTCTTTTGTGCGTAGCTGTCTAGTTTTCCCAACACCATTTGTTGTAGAGAATGTCCTTTTCCCTTTTGATATCGTTGCTTGCTTTGTGGAAGATTCATGGACCACATAATTGTGGGTTTCTGTCTGAACTTGTATCCTGTTCCTTTGGTCGCTGTGTCTATTTTTGTGCCGTACTGTCTTGTTAGGATGACTGCAGCTTTGTAGTATAACGTGAAATCTGAAATTGTGAGTCCTCCAGCTTTGTTTTTCTTTTCCACATTGCACTGGCTGTTCGGAATCTTTAGTAGTTCCATACAAATGTTTAGGATTGTTTATTCGAAGTCTTTTGTTCTTTAATTTAAATTCAGTTAGCCAACTTACAGTACATCATTAGTTTCAAATGTAGTCTTCAATAAATTTTCAGTTGTGTGTAACACCCAGTGCTCATTGTATCGTGTGACCTCCTTAATGCTACTCACCCAGTTACATCCCCCCCAACTTCTCCTCCCACATTCATCAGTTTCTTGCGATAGTTATGAGTCTATCATGGGTTTTCTCCCTCTCTGATGACTTCCCATTCTATTTTCCCGTCCTTCCCCTATGGTCTTCTTCCTTGTTTCTGATATTCCACATAGGAGTGAAAGCATATGATCATTGTCTTTCTTTCATTGACTTATTCCACTCAGCATAATACCCTCCAGCTCCACCCAGGTCGGTGTGATGGTAAGTATTCATCCTTTCTGATGGCTGAGTAATATTCCATTATATATATGATCCACATCTTCTTTATCCATTCATCTATCCATGCTCATCTGCACTCCTTCCACAGTTTGTCTATTATGGATATTGCTGCTATGAACACTGGGGTGCATGTGTCCCTTCTTCACTACCTCTGTCTCTTTGGGGTAAATACCCAGTAGTGCAATTCCTGGGACATAGGGTAGCTATATTTATAACTTCTTGAGGAAACTCTGTACCATTTTCAATAGTGGTTGTACCGGACTGCATTCGTATAGGGGTGTAAGAGGGTTCCCATTTCTCCACATCGTCTCCAACATGTATAGTTTCATGTCTTCTTATTTTTAGATATTCGGCCTCGTGTTATATGGCATTTATAGGGGTTTAGATTTGCATTTCCCTAAAGCCAAGTGATATGAAGCATTTCTGCATGTATCTTTTGGTCACCAGTACGTCGTCATCAGTGAAGTGACTTCCCATTTTAATCCATCTCAAGACCTAAAGCTGGGTAAGGCTCTGAAGCTGGATGATGCCATTGGTTGGAAGTGTGGAGAATTTCAAAAGATCTCCATGGAGAGCAAGTTTAAAGGTCAGTGTGAAGCTACTAATTGGATCCGGGGAGATCTCTGAAAGTGGGGGTTGCCTGGGATGGGCTGAGGGGGGCCCTCTGATTTTCCAATGAATCCTTTCTACAGCCCCAAATGGACAGTTTCCTGCCGTGGGGCAGGCTGATTCCTCTAGTCGTGCAGAGGTGAGCCCAATGCCTGGTGCCTTGGAGGCATGCAAACGGGGAGGGACCCTCAGCTGAGGACCCAGGGTTAGGTTAGGCCTCAAGAGACAGCAGGTCCGAACTGCCCAGTGCTCAGAGAACTCCCCGGCCGAGTGACATGACGGCACAATGGCCGGTGAGTGTGAGCCTTGGGGTTTCATCTGGAAGGGCCCACAAAGTTCGGGGTACACCTGAAGGGGCTCTCAGCGGGTGCCCCAATTCTCTTGCCCTGAATGCTCTGTTGTTCCCCAAAATGGTGGAGTTAACTGTGGGCTGCAGGCTGAGTCCTACGGTGGGGCTTGGGTGTCCCCAATCCCCCGGAGTGTGGTGCCAGGACCCTAGGGAGGGACCCCTCTGTGGCCAACCTAGGGTAAGGGTTAGGGTCCAGGAGCCCAGCAGGGACAATCTGCAAGCTGTGCGGCGAGCTCTGTGGAGGGCTGAGAGGAGGCCATGGGCGAGGGTGAGAATGGGCCTCAGGGTTGGGGAACGGGGGGGGGGCTGCCAAAGGTAGGGATGGGCTCCGGGGGCCTCCCCAAGTTCTCGTGCCCTGTAGGCTCCGTAGAGCCCCAAGGGGCACGTTTTCCTGTCGGGTGGCAAGCTGAGTCCTGCGGTGGGGCACAGATATCCCAATTCCCCAGGTCTGCGGTGTAAGGCTCCTGGGGAGACCCCCAAACCTGCGGCCAGGCTAGGGCTAGCGTTAGGCCCCAGGAGCCCCTCAGGCCCAATCTGCTGGCTGTATGTCGAGCTACACAGGCTTAGGTGAGGGTGTGGGGAGGGTGAGCATGGGCCTCAGGGTTGGGGTGCGGGTGGCCGCCGATGTTCACTGGTGGCTCAGGAGGGCCCTCCTGGTTCTCCCGCCCTGAATGTTCTATGGCCTCCCAAGGTGCACGGTTTCCTGGAGGGTGGCAGACTGAGTCCTGCTGTGGGGCTCAGGTGTACTGAGTCCCCGCAACTGTGGCTCCAGGCTCCTGGGGAGGGGCCCCTCCACAGATGAACTAGGGTTATGGTTGGGGCCCAGGAACCCCGCAGGCCAGATCTGCCCACTATGTGGTGAGCTCTGCCGCGGGCTGAGGTGAGGGTGCGGGGTGGGGTGAGCATGGGCTTCAAGGTTGAGTTTAGGGATCGCCGAAGTTCGCCGGGGGCTCTGGGGGCCCTCCTGGTTCTCCCACCCTGAATGCTCCACAGCCTCCCAAGGGGCACGGTTTCCTGCGGGCTGGCAGGCTTTGTCCTGCAATGGGACTCAGGTGTCCCCAGTCCCTGGGGCTGCGGCACCGGGCCCCAGGGGAGGGGCCCTACCCAGCCGAACTAGGGTCAGGTCTAGGTCCCAGGAACCCGGCAGGCCTGATCTGCCGGCTCTGCGACGAGCTCAGTGGCAAGCTGAAGGGAAGGCGTGGGGCGGGATGAGCGTGGGCCTCAGGGTTGGGGTGTAGGGGGTCGCCGAGGATCACTGGGGGCTCAGGGGGGCCCTACCAGTTCTCATGCAGGGGATGCTCTGTGGCGCCCCAAGGGGCATGGTTTCCTGAGGGGTGGCAGGCTGAGTCCCGTGGTGGGGCTCAGGTGTACCCAATCCCCGGGGTTAGGGTACGGATTAGGGTATGGGTTAAGGTTAGGGTATGGGTTACGGTTAGGGTATGGGTGAGGGTAGGGGTTAGGGATAGGGTAAGGAGAGGGTACTGATTAGGGTTGGGTTTAGGGGTTACAGGTTGGAGGTTATGGGTTAGGGTACAGATTAGGGTTTAGGGTATGGGTTAGGGTTTAGGGTTTCGGTTTAGGGTTAGGGTTAGGGTTGGAGTACGGGTTAGGTTTAGGGTACGGGTTAGGGTTAGGGTACGGGTTAGGGTGCGCATTAGGGTACAGTTTAGGGTACAGGTTAGGGTACGGTTTAGGGTAAGTGTTGGCGTACCGATTTGTGTATGGTTTAGGGTACGGATTAGGGTTAGGGTACAGTTTAGGGTTATGGTACAGGTTAGGTTACGGTGTAGGTTTAGGGTTAGGGTACGGGTTAGGGAACGTGTTAGGGATAGGTATAGGGTACGGGTTAGGGTATGGGTTAGTGTCTGAGTTAGGGATAAGGGACGGGTTAGGGTATGGGTTATGGTACGGGTTAGGGTATGGGTTAAGGTTAAGGTAAAGGTACTGGTTAGGGTTAGGGTACGGGTTACGGTTTAGGGTTTAGGGTTACAGTTAGGGTATGGGTTAGGGTTAGGTTTCGGGTAGGGTTAGGGTACGGGTTATGGTACGAGTTAGGGTATGGGTTAAGGTCAGGATTTAGGGTTAAGGTTAGGGTTCGGGTTAGGGTACTTGTTAGGGTTACGGTTAGGTTTAGGGTATGGTTTAAGTTACAGGTTAGGGTACAGTTTACAGTTAAGGTTAGGGTACGGGTTAAGGGTACGGGTTAGAGTACGTGTTAGGGTTATGGTTAGGGTTAGGGTACAGGTTAGGGTTAGGGTTAGGGTACGGGTTAGAGTTAGGGTTAGAGTATGGGTTAGGGTCCGGGTTAGTGTTAGGTTTAGGGTTAGGTTAGGGTTAGGGTAAGGATTAGGGGTTAGGGTTAGGTTTAGGTTAGGGGTTAAGGTTTAGGGTTTAAGGTTAGGCGTTAGGGTTTAGGGTTAGGGTTAGACCCCAGTAGGCCAGCAGGACTGATGCGCCGGCTGTGCGGCGAGCGGAGGAGTGGGCCGAGGTGAGGGTGCTGGCGAGTGGGAGTATGGTATCCAGTGTTTTGGCGCCGGGGGCCTTTTAACGTCGCTAGAGGCTCGGAGGGCCCTGCCCTTTCTCCCGCCCTGAATGACCAGTGGAGCCCCTAGCAGCCCGGGTGGTGGCGGGGTGGCAGTGTGAGTCTGGCACTGCGGTTTGGGGGTCCCCAATGCCGTGTGTTGTAGCGCAAGGCCCTTTGGGAGTGGCCCCTCTGGGCCGTCCTAGGGTTAGTGTTAGCAACCAGGAGTCCAGCAGGCATGATCCACCATCTGTGTGGTAGCGGAGGACTGGATCAAGGTGAAGGCGCCGGCGTGCTGGAATGTGAGCCCAAGAATTTTGGCGCGGGGGGCCTCTGAAGGTCTCTGGGGGCTAGGAGGGCCTTGCCCGTTCTCCCACCCTGAATGAACGGCGGCGCCCCTAGCAGCCCGGGTGGCGGCGGGTCGGCAAAGTGAGTCCTGGCTGGGGCTCGGGGGTCCCCAATCCCAAGCGTTGCGGCACCAGGACCCTTGGGAGGGGCCCCATGGGGTCCGACCTAGGGTTAGGGTTAGCCCCCAGGAGGCCGGCAGGCCCGATCCGCCCGCTGTGCATGGAGTGGAGGGGCGGGCCAAGGTGAGGGTGCTGGGGAGCGGGAGCTTGGGAGCCCACGTTTTTGCGTGGGGGGCCTTTGAAGGTCAGCGGGGGCTCGGAGGTCCCTGCCCGTTCTCCTGTCCTGATTGACCGGTGGTCCCCTAGTGGCTTGGGTGCCTGAAGGGCAGCAGGGTGAGTCCAGCACTTGAACACGGGGTCCCCATCCCCAGCGTTGTGACGCCAGGCCCCTTGGGAAGGGCCCCTCGGGGGCCGACCTATGGTTAGGGTTAGCCCCCAGGAGCCACGCAGGCCGGATACACCACCTGTGCATCGAGCGGAGAGTTGGGCCGAGGTGAGGGTGCTGGTGAACATGAGCCTGGGCCCAAGCGTTTTTGTTCTGGGCGCCTTTGAAGGTCGGCGGGGGTTCAGAGGGCCCTGCCAGTTCTCCCACTCTGAATGAATGGCGGCGCCCCTAGCGGCCCGTGTGGGGTGGAGCGGCAGCGTGCATCCGGCGCTGGGGCTTGGGGGTCCCCAATCCCAGGCGTTGTGGCTCCAGGCCTCTTAGGATGAGACCCTCAGGGGCCGTCCTAGGGTTAGGGTTAGCGCCCAGGAGGCCGGCAGGCCCGAGTCGCTGGCTGTGCGAGGAGCGGAGGTGCGGGCCGAGTTGAGGGTGCTGGTGAACATGAGCCTGGGCCCAAGTGTTTTGATTCGGGGAGACTTGGAACATAGGTGGGGGCTCGGAGATCCCTGCCCCTTCTCCCACCCTGAATGAACGGTGGCGCCCCTAGCGGCCCGTGTGGGGCGGAGCAGCAGCGTGCATCTGGCGCTGGGGCTTGGGGGTCCCCAATCCCCGGCGTTGTGGCGCCAGGCCCCTTGGGAGAGGCCCCTCTGGTGCAACCTAGGGTTAGGTTTAGCCCCCAGGAGGCCAGCAGGCCCTATTCGCCAGCTGTGTGGAGAGTGGAGTGGCGGACCGAGGAGAGGGCGCTGGTGAGTGGGAGGGTGGGCCTGGGTGTTTTTGCGCGGGGGGGGCCTTCGAAGGTCGCTGTGTCTCCAAGGGCCCTGCCTGTTCTCCCGACCTGAATGAACGGCAACACCCCAGGCCCCCGGGTGGCGGCTGGGCAGCAGGGTGAGTCAGGTGCTGAGGTTCGGGGTCCCCAATCCCCGGCGTTGCGTCGCCAAGCCCCTTGGGAGGGGACCCTTGGGGATCATGTAGGGTTATGGTTAACCCCAGGAGGCCGGTGGACCTGATCAGCTGCTGTGCGGCACGCGGAGGTTTGGGACGAGGTGAGGGCACTGGCGAGACTGAGCATGAGCAAAGAGTTAGTGTCTGCGGGGGCTCCGAGGACCTGCCCGTTCTCCCGCTCAGAATGACCGGTGGGGCCCCTAGCGGCAGGGGTGGATGAAGGGCAGCAGGGTGAGTCCACACTTGGGCTTGGGGTCCCCATCCCCGGCGTTGCGGCACAAGGCCACTTGGGAAGGGCCCCTCGGGGGCCGACCTACAGTTAGGTTTAGCCCCCAGGAGGCCAGCAGTCCCGGTACACCACCTGGGCGTCGAGCGGAGAGTTGGGTTAAGGTGAGGGTGCTGGTGAACATGAGCCTGGGCCCAAGCGTTTTGGTTCGGGGCGCCTTCGAAGGTGGGCGGGGGTTCGGAGGGCCCTGGCAGTTCTCCCACCATGAGTGAATGGCGGCGCCCCTGGCGGCCCGTCTGAGGCGGGGCGGCAGGGTGCATCCGGTGCTGGGGCTTGTGGGTCCCCAATCCCCGGCGTTGCGATGCCAGGCCCCTTGGGAAGGGCCCCTCGGGGGCCGACCTATGCTTAGGGTTAGCCCCCAGGAGGCCAGCAGGCCTGATCGGCTGGCTGTGCGGTGTGCGGAGACGTGGTCCGAGGTGAGGGCACTGGCGAGCGGGAGCGTGGGCCCGGGCGTTTTGGCGCGGTGGGCCTTTGAAGGTCGCCGTATCTCAGAGCGCCCTGCCCATTCTCCCACCCTGAATGAACGGCAGCACCCCAAGCCCCCGGGTGGTGGCTGGGCGCCAGGGTGAGTCCTGTGCTGAGCCTTGGGGTCCCCAATCCCCACTGTTGCGGAGTCAGGCCCCTTGGGAGGGGCTCCTCCTGGGCCGACCTAGGGTTAGAGTTAGCACCCAGGAGGCCGGCAGGCCCAATCCTCTGGCTGGGCGGCGAGAGGTGCGTGGGCCCAGGTAAAGGCTCTGGAGAGCAGAAGCATGGGTCCCTGTATTTTGGCGCAGGAGGCTTCAAATGTTGCTGGTTTCTCCAGGGCCCTGTCAGTTCTCCCGCCCTAAATGACTGGCGGCGCCCCTAGTGGCCCGGGTGGCAGCGTTGTGGGAGGGTGAGTCTGGCTCTGGGGCTTGGGGTCCCAGATCCCCGGTGTAGTGGCACCAGGACCCTTGGGAGGGGCCCCTGGGGGGCCGACGTAGGGTTAGGGTTACCCCAAGGAGACCGTGAGGCCTAATCCGCACGCTGTGAGGTGAGCAGAGGTGTGGGCTGAGGTGAGGGCACTGGGGAGCGGGAGCGTGGGCAGCAGCGTTTTGGCGCGGGGAGCCTTTGAAGGTCACTGGTGGCTTGGAAGGCCCTGCCCTTCTCTCACCCTCTATGACCGGCGGCGCCCCTAGCGGCCTGGGTGGGGACAGTGCGGCAGGGTGAGTCTGGCTCTGGGGCTCTGAGTCACCAATCCCCAGCGTTGCAGAGCTAGGATGCTTGGGATGTCCCCGCAGGGCTGACCTAGGGTTTTGGTTAGCTGCCAGGAGCCCGGCAGGCCCTATCCACCGGCTCTGAAGCAAGCGGAGGGGCGGGCCGAGGTGAGGGCGCTGGTGAGCAGTATTCTGGGAGCCAACGTTTTTGCTCGGGGAGCCTTCAAAGGTCAGCATGGGCTCGGAGGGCCCTGCCCGATCTGCTGCCCTGATTGACTGGCGGGGCCTCTAGCGGCTCGGGTGGCTGAAGGGCAGCAGGGTGAGTCCGGCACATGGGCTCGGGGTCCCCATACCGAGCGTTGCGACGCCAGGCCCCTTGGGAAGGGCCCCTCGGGGGCCGACCTATGGTTAGGGTTAGCCTCCTGGAGCCCCGCAGGCCCGATACACCACCTGTGCGTCGAGGGGAGAGCTGGGCCGAGGTGAGAGTGCTGGTGAACATGAGCCTGGGCCCAAGCGTTTTGATTCGGGGTGCCTTCAAATGTAGGTGGGGGCTCGGAGGGCCCTACCCGTTCTCCAGCCCTGAATGACCGGCGGCACCCCTCGCGGCCTGGGTGGCGACAGGGTGGCAGGGTGAGTCCAGCGCTGGGGCTCAGGGGTCCACAATCCCCGGTGTTGCGGTGCCAGGACCCTTGGGAGGGGCCCTCGGGGGTCGATCTAGGGTTACGGTTAGCCCCCAGGAAGCCGGTGGACCCGATCAGCGGCTGTGCAGCACGCGGAGGGTTGGGCCGAGGTGAGGGCGCTGGCGAGACTGAGCGTGAGCCCAAGCGTTTTAGTGTGGGGGGCCTTCGAAGGTCGATGGGGGCTCGGAGGGACCTGCCCGTTCTCCCGCTCTGAGTGACCGGTGGGGCCCCTAGAGGCTCCGGGGCCTGAAGGGCAGCAGGTTGAGACCGGCACTTGGGTTGGGGTCTTCATTCCCGGCGTTGTGGCGCCAGGCCACTTGGGAAGGGCCCCTCCGTGGCCGACCTACAGTTAGGGTTAGCCCTCAGGAGGCCAGCAGACCCGATACACCACCTGTGCGTCGAGGGGAGAGTTGGGCGAGGTGAGGGTGCTGGTGAACATGAGCCTGGGCCCAAGCGTTTTGGTTCAGGGCGCCTTCGCAGGTGGGTGGGCGTTCGAAGGGCCCTGCCCGTTCTCCCAACCTGAATGAATGGCGGCGCCCCTAGCGCCCCGTGTGGAGCGGGGCGGCAGGGTGCATCCAGCGCTGGGGCTTGGGGGTTCCCAATCCTTGGCGTTGCGGTGCCAGGCCCCTTAGGAAAGGACCCTCAGGGGCCGTCCTAGGGTTAGGATTAGCGCCCAGGAGGCCGGCAGGCCCCATCCGCCAGCTGTGCGAGGAGTGGAGATGCGGGCCCAGTTGAGGCCAATGGCAAGCGGGAGCATGGTCCCCAGCGTTTTGGTGTCCTGGGCCTTCGAATGTTGCCATGGGTCGGAGGGCCGTGCCCGTTCTCCTGCCCTGAATAACCAGCGACGCCCCTAGCGGCTCCGTTGGCGGTGGGGTGGCAGGGTGAATCCCACGCTGCGGCTCAGGGATCCCCAATCCCCAGCGTTGCGGGGCCAGGCCCCTTGGGAGGGGCTCCTCGTGGGCCGACCTAGGGTTAGAGTTAGCACCCAGGAGGCCGGCAGGCCCAATCCTCTGGCTGGGCGGCGAGAGGTGGGTGGGCATAGGTAAAGGCGCTGGCGAGCGGGAGCCTGGGCCCCTGCATTTTGGCGCGGGAGGCTTCAGATGTCTCCGGTTTCTCCAGGGCCCTGTCCCTTCTCCCGCCGTGAATGACTGGCGGCGCCCCTTGTGGCGTGGGTGGCGGGGTTGCGGCAGGGTGAGTCTGGCTCTGGGGCTTGGGGTCCCCGATCCCTGGTGTAGCGGCACCAGGACCCTTGGGAGGGGCCCCTGGGGGGCCGACCTAGGGTTCGGATTAGCCCCCAGGAGGCCAGCAGGCCCTATCTGCCCGCTGTGTGGCGAGTAGAAGGGCGGGCCGAGGTGAGGGCGCTGGGGAGTGGGAGCGTGGGCACCAGCGTTTTGGTGTGGGGAGCCTTTGAAGGTCACCATGGGCTCAGAAGTCCCTGCCCCTTCTCTCTCCCTGAATGACCGGCGGCGCCCCTAGCGGCCCAGGTGGCGATAGTGCGGCAGGGTGAGTCGGGCTCTGGGGCTCTGAGTAACCAATCCCCAGCGTTGCAGAGCCAGGCCCCTAGGGATGTGCCCCACGGGGCCGACCTAGGGTTTTGGTTAGCCCCCAGGAGCCTGGCAGGCCCTATCCACCGGCTCTGAATCAAGCGGAGGGGCGGGCCGAGGTGAGGGCGCTGGGAGCAGGAGCATGGGAGCCAAGGTTTTTGCACGTGGGGCCTTTGAAGGTCAGCGCGGGCTCGGAGGTCCCTGCCCGTTCTCTTGTCCTGATTGACCCGTGGTCCCCTAGTGGCTTGGGTGGCTGAAGGGCAGCAGGGTGAGTCCGGCACTTGGGCACGGGGTCCCCATTCCCAGCGTTGCGACGCCAGGCCCCTGGGGAAGGGCCCCTCGGGGGCCGACCTATGGTTAGGGTTAGCCCCCAGGAGCCACGCAGGCCCGATACACCACCTGTGCATCGAGAGGACAGTTGGGCCGAGGTGAGGGTGCTGGTGAACATGAGCCTGGACCCAAGCATTTTGGTTCTGGGCGCCTTCGAAGGTCAGCGGGGGTTCGGAGGGCCCTGCCAGTTCTCCCTCCCCGAATGAATGGCGGCGCCACTAGCGGCCCGTGTGGGGCGGGGCGGCAGCGTGCATCTGGCGCTGGGGCTTGGGGGTACCCAATGCCCGGCGTTGCGGTGCCAGGCCCCTTAGGAAGGGACCCTCAGGGGCCGCCCTAGGGTTCTAGTTAGCGCCCAGGAGGCCGGCAGGCCCGAGTCGCCGGCTGTGCAAGGAGCGGAGGTGCGGGCCGAGTTGAGGGTGCTGGTGAACATGAGCCTGGGCCCAAGCGTTTTGATTCGGGGTGCCTTCAAATGTAGGTGGGGGCTCGGAGGGCCCTACCCGTTCTCCAGCCCTGAATGACCGGCGGCACCCCTCGCGGCCTGGGTGGCGGTAGGGTGGCAGGGTGAGTCCGGCGCTGGGGCTCAGGGGTCCACAATCCCCGGTGTTGCGGTGCCAGGACCCTTGGGAGGGGCCCTCGGGGGTCGATCTAGGGTTACGGTTAGCCCCCAGGAAGCCGGTGGACCCGATCAGCGGCTGTGCAGCACGCGGAGGGTTGGGCCGAGGTGAGGGCGCTGGCGAGACTGAGCATGAGCCCAAGTGTTTTGGTGCGGGGCGCCTTCGAAAGTAGGTGGGGGCTCGGAAGGACCTGCCCGTTCTCCCGCTCTGAATGACCGGTGGGGCCCCTAGAGGCTCCGGGGCCTGAAGGGCAGCAGGTTGAGACCGGCACTTGGGTTGGGGTCTCCATTCCCGGCGCTGTGGCGCCAGGCCACTTGGGAAGGGCCCCTCCGTGGCCGACCTACAGTTAGGGTTAGCCCTCAGGAGGCCAGCAGACCCGATACACGACCTGTGCGTCGAGGGGAGAGTTGGGTGAGCTGAGGGTGCTGGTGAACATGAGCCTGGGCCCAAGCGTTTTGGTTCAGGGTGCCTTCGCAGGTGGGTGGGCGTTCGAAGGGTCCTGCCCGTTCTCCCAACCTGAATGAATGGCGGCGCCCCTAGCGCCCCGTGTGGGGCGGGGCGGCAGGGTGCATCCAGCGCTGGGGCTTGGGGGTTCCCAATCCTTGGCGTTGCGGTACCAGGCCCCTTAGGAAAGGACCCTCAGGGGCTGTCCTAGGGTTAGGATTAGCGCCCAGGAGGCCGGCAGGCCCCAGCCGCCAACTGTGCGCGGAGTGGAGATGCGGGCCCAGTTGAGGCCAATGGCAAGCGGGAGCATGGTCCCCAGCGTTTTGGCGCCCTGGGCCTTCGACTGTTGCCATGGCTCAAAGGGCCCTGCCCGTTCTCCTGCCCTGAATAACCAGCGGCGCCCTTAGCAGCTCCCTTGGCGGTGGAGCGGCAGGGTGAGTCCATGCTGCGGCTCGGGGATCCCCAATCCCCAGCGTTGCGGGGCCAGGCCTCTTGGGAGGGGCTCCTCGTGGGCGGACCTAGGTTTAGAGTTAGCACCCAGGAGGCCAGCAGGCCCAATCCTCTGGCTGGGCGGCGAGAGGTGGGCGGCCCGAGGTAAAGGCGCTGGCGATCGGGAGCGTGGGCCCCTGCATTTTGGCGCAGGAGGCTTCAAATATCGCCGGTTTCTCCAGGGCCCTGTCAGTTCTCCCGCCCTGAATGACGGGCGGCGCCACTAGCGGCCCGGGTGGCAACGTTGCGGCAGGGTGAGTCTGGCTCTGGGTCTTGGGGTCCCTGATCCCCAGTGTAGCGGCACCAGGACCCTTGGGAGTGGCCCCTGGGTGGCTGACCTAGGGTTAGGGTTAGCCCCCAGGAGACCGTCAGGCCCAACCGCACACTGTGCGGCGAGCTGAGGTGCGGCCCGAGGTGAAGGCGCTGGGGAGCGGGAGCGTGGGCCCCAGCGTTTTGGCGTCCTGGGCCTTTGAATGTTGCCATGGCTCGGAGGGCCCTGCCCTTTCTCCTGCCCTGAATCCCCAGCAACGCCCCCAGCGGCTCCGTTGGCGGTGGGGCGGCAGGGTGAATCCCAGGCTGCAGCTCAGGGATCCCCAATCCCCGGCGTTGTGGTGCCAGGCCCCTTGGGAGGGGCTCCTCGTGGGCCGACCCAGGGTTAGAGTTAGCCCCCATAAGGCCGGCAGGCCAGATCCTCTGGCTGGGCGGTGAGAGGTGGGCGGGCCGAGGTAAAGGCGCTGGGGTGCGGGATTGTGGGCCCCTGCATTTTGGGGTGGGAGGCTTCAAATGTCGCCGGTTTCTCCAGGGCCCTGTCAGTTCTCCCGCCCTGAAGGACCGGAGGCGCCCCTCGCGGCCCGGGTGGCAGCGTTGTGGGAGGGTGAGTCTGGCTTTGGGGCTTGGGCTTCCAGAACCCTGGCGTAGTGGCACCAAAACCCTTCGGAGGGGCCCCTGGGGGGCCGACCTAGGGTTAGGGTTAGCCCCCAGGAGACCGTCAGGCCCAACCGCACACTGTGCGGCGAGCTGAGGTGCGGCCCGAGGTGAAGGCGCTGGGGAGCGGGAGCGTGGGCACCAGCGTTTTGGCAAGGGGAGCCTTTGAAGGTCACCGGGGACTCAGAAGGCCCTGCCCTTCTCTCGCCCTCTATGACCCGCGGCGCCCCTAGCGGCCCAGGTGGGGACAGTGCGGCAGGGTGAGTCTGGCTCTGGGGCTCTGAGTCACCAATTCCCAGCATTGCAGAGCCAGGCCGCTTGCGATGTCCCCTCAGGGCCCACCCAGGGTTTTGGTTAGCTGCCAGGAGCCCGGCAGGCCCTATCCACCGGCTCTGAAGCAAGCGGTGGGGTGGGCCTAGGTGAGGGCGCTGGGAGCAGGATCCTGGGAGCCAACGTTTTTGCGCGGGGAGCCTTCAAAGGTCAGCGTGGGCTCGGAGGGCCCTGCCCGATCTCTTGCCCTGATTGACCGGCGGGGCCTCTAGTGGCTCGGGTGGCTGAAGGGCAGCAGGGTGAGTGCGGCACGTGAGCTCGGGGTCCCCATCCCCAGCGTTGCGACGCCAGGCCCCTTGGGAAGGGCCCCTCGGTGGCCGACCTATGGTTAGGGTTAGCCTCCAGGAGGCCAGCAGGCCCGATACACCGCCTGTGCGTCGAGCGGAGAGTTGGGCCGAGGTGAGGGTGCTGGTGAACATGAGCCCGGGCCCAAGCCTTTTGGTTCGGGGCGCCTTCGAAGGTCGGCGGGGGTTCGAAGGGCCCTGCCCGTCCTCCCACCCTGAATGAATGGCGGCACCCCTAGCGGCCTGTATGGGTTGGGGTGGCAGCGTGCATCCGGCGCTGGGGCTTGGGGGCTCCCAATCCCTGGCGTTGCGGCGCCAGGCCCCTTAGGAAGGGACCTTCAGGGGCTGTCCTAGGGTTAGGCTTAGCTCCCAGGAGGCTGGCAGGCCCGAGTCGCTGGCTCTGCGAAGAGCGGAGGTGCGGGCCGAGTTGAGGGTGATGCAGAGCGGGAGCGTGGTCCCCAGCGTTTTGGCGCCCTGGGCCTTCGACTGTTGCCATGGCTCAAAGGGCCCTGCCCGTTCTCCTGCCCTGAATAACCAGCGGCGCCCTTAGCAGCTCCCTTGGCGGTGGAGCGGCAGGGTGAGTCCATGCTGCGGCTCGGGGATCCCCAATCCCCGGCGTTGCGGGGCCAGGCCTCTTGGGAGGGGCTCCTCGTGGGCGGACCTAGGTTTAGAGTTAGCACCCAGGAGGCCAGCAGGCCCAATCCTCTGGCTGGGCGGCGAGAGGTGGGCGGCCCGAGGTAAAGGCGCTGGCGATCGGGAGCGTGGGCCCCTGCATTTTGGCGCAGGAGGCTTCAAATATCGCCGGTTTCTCCAGGGCCCTGTCAGTTCTCCCGCCCTGAATGACGGGCGGCGCCACTAGCGGCCCGGGTGGCAACGTTGCGGCAGGGTGAGTCTGGCTCTGGGTCTTGGGGTCCCTGATCCCCAGTGTAGCGGCACCAGGACCCTTGGGAGTGGCCCCTGGGTGGCTGACCTAGGGTTAGGGTTAGCCCCCAGGAGACCGTCAGGCCCAACCGCACACTGTGCGGCGAGCTGAGGTGCGGCCCGAGGTGAAGGCGCTGGGGAGCGGGAGCGTGGGCCCCAGCGTTTTGGCGTCCTGGGCCTTTGAATGTTGCCATGGCTCGGAGGGCCCTGCCCTTTCTCCTGCCCTGAATCCCCAGCAACGCCCCTAGCGGCTCCGTTGGCGGTGGGGCGGCAGGGTGAATCCCAGGCTGCAGCTCGGGGATCCCCAATCCCCGGCGTTGTGGTGCCAGGCCCCTTGGGAGGGGCTCCTCGTGGGCCGACCCAGGGTTAGAGTTAGCCCCCATAAGGCCGGCAGGCCAGATCCTCTGGCTGGGCGGTGAGAGGTGGGCGGGCCGAGGTAAAGGCGCTGGGGTGCGGGATTGTGGGCCCCTGCATTTTGGGGTGGGAGGCTTCAAATGTCGCCGGTTTCTCCAGGGCCCTGTCAGTTCTCCCGCCCTGAAGGACCGGAGGCGCCCCTCGCGGCCCGGGTGGCAGCGTTGTGGGAGGATGAGTCTGGCTTTGGGGCTTGGGCTTCCAGAACCCTGGCGTAGTGGCACCAAAACCCTTCGGAGGGGCCCCTGGGGGGCCGACCTAGGGTTAGGGTTAGCCCCCAGGAGACCGTCAGGCCCAACCGCACACTGTGCGGCGAGCTGAGGTGCGGCCCGAGGTGAAGGCGCTGGGGAGCGGGAGCGTGGGCACCAGCGTTTTGGCACGGGGAGCCTTTGAAGGTCACCGGGGACTCAGAAGGCCCTGCCCTTCTCTCGCCCTCTATGACCCGCGGCGCCCCTAGCGGCCCAGGTGGGGACAGTGCGGCAGGGTGAGTCTGGCTCTGGGGCTCTGAGTCACCAATTCCCAGCATTGCAGAGCCAGGCCGCTTGCGATGTCCCCTCAGGGCCCACCCAGGGTTTTGGTTAGCTGCCAGGAGCCCGGCAGGCCCTATCCACCGGCTCTGAAGCAAGCGGTGGGGTGGGCCTAGGTGAGGGCGCTGGCGAGCAGGATCCTGGGAGCCAACGTTTTTGCGCGGGGAGCCTTCAAAGGTCAGCGTGGGCTCGGAGGGCCCTGCCCGATCTCTTGCCCTGATTGACCGGCGGGGCCTCTAGTGGCTCGGGTGGCTGAAGGGCAGCAGGGTGAGTGCGGCACGTGAGCTCGGGGTCCCCATCCCCAGCGTTGCGACGCCAGGCCCCTTGGGAAGGGCCCCTCGGTGGCCGACCTATGGTTAGGGTTAGCCTCCAGGAGGCCAGCAGGCCCGATACACCGCCTGTGCGTCGAGCGGAGAGTTGGGCCGAGGTGAGGGTGCTGGTGAACATGAGCCCGGGCCCAAGCCTTTTGGTTCGGGGCGCCTTCGAAGGTCGGCGGGGGTTCGAAGGGCCCTGCCCGTCCTCCCACCCTGAATGAATGGCGGCACCCCTAGCGGCCTGTATGGGTTGGGGTGGCAGCGTGCATCCGGCGCTGGGGCTTGGGGGCTCCCAATCCCTGGCGTTGCGGCGCCAGGCCCCTTAGGAAGGGACCTTCAGGGGCTGTCCTAGGGTTAGGCTTAGCTCCCAGGAGGCTGGCAGGCCCGAGTCGCTGGCTCTGCGAAGAGCGGAGGTGCGGGCCGAGTTGAGGGTGATGCAGAGCGGGAGCGTGGTCCCCAGCGTTTTGGCGCCCTGGGCCTTCGACTGTTGCCATGGCTCAAAGGGCCCTGCCCGTTCTCCTGCCCTGAATAACCAGCGGCGCCCTTAGCAGCTCCCTTGGCGGTGGAGCGGCAGGGTGAGTCCATGCTGCGGCTCGGGGATCCCCAATCCCCGGCGTTGCGGGGCCAGGCCTCTTGGGAGGGGCTCCTCGTGGGCGGACCTAGGTTTAGAGTTAGCACCCAGGAGGCCAGCAGGCCCAATCCTCTGGCTGGGCGGCGAGAGGTGGGCGGCCCGAGGTAAAGGCGCTGGCGATCGGGAGCGTGGGCCCCTGCATTTTGGCGCAGGAGGCTTCAAATATCGCCGGTTTCTCCAGGGCCCTGTCAGTTCTCCCGCCCTGAATGACGGGCGGCGCCACTAGCGGCCCGGGTGGCAACGTTGCGGCAGGGTGAGTCTGGCTCTGGGTCTTGGGGTCCCTGATCCCCAGTGTAGCGGCACCAGGACCCTTGGGAGTGGCCCCTGGGTGGCTGACCTAGGGTTAGGGTTAGCCCCCAGGAGACCGTCAGGCCCAACCGCACACTGTGCGGCGAGCTGAGGTGCGGCCCGAGGTGAAGGCGCTGGGGAGCGGGAGCGTGGGCCCCAGCGTTTTGGCGTCCTGGGCCTTTGAATGTTGCCATGGCTCGGAGGGCCCTGCCCTTTCTCCTGCCCTGAATCCCCAGCAACGCCCCTAGCGGCTCCGTTGGCGGTGGGGCGGCAGGGTGAATCCCAGGCTGCAGCTCGGGGATCCCCAATCCCCGGCGTTGTGGTGCCAGGCCCCTTGGGAGGGGCTCCTCGTGGGCCGACCCAGGGTTAGAGTTAGCCCCCATAAGGCCGGCAGGCCAGATCCTCTGGCTGGGCGGTGAGAGGTGGGCGGGCCGAGGTAAAGGCGCTGGGGTGCGGGATTGTGGGCCCCTGCATTTTGGGGTGGGAGGCTTCAAATGTCGCCGGTTTCTCCAGGGCCCTGTCAGTTCTCCCGCCCTGAAGGACCGGAGGCGCCCCTCGCGGCCCGGGTGGCAGCGTTGTGGGAGGATGAGTCTGGCTTTGGGGCTTGGGCTTCCAGAACCCTGGCGTAGTGGCACCAAAACCCTTCAGAGGGGCCCCTGGGGGGCCGACCTAGGGTTAGGGTTAGCCCCCAGGAGACCGTCAGGCCCAACCGCACACTGTGCGGCGAGCTGAGGTGCGGCCCGAGGTGAAGGCGCTGGGGAGCGGGAGCGTGGGCACCAGCGTTTTGGCACGGGGAGCCTTTGAAGGTCACCGGGGACTCAGAAGGCCCTGCCCTTCTCTCGCCCTCTATGACCCGCGGCGCCCCTAGCGGCCCAGGTGGGGACAGTGCGGCAGGGTGAGTCTGGCTCTGGGGCTCTGAGTCACCAATTCCCAGCATTGCAGAGCCAGGCCGCTTGCGATGTCCCCTCAGGGCCCACCCAGGGTTTTGGTTAGCTGCCAGGAGCCCGGCAGGCCCTATCCACCGGCTCTGAAGCAAGCGGTGGGGTGGGCCTAGGTGAGGGCGCTGGCGAGCAGGATCCTGGGAGCCAACGTTTTTGCGCGGGGAGCCTTCAAAGGTCAGCGTGGGCTCGGAGGGCCCTGCCCGATCTCTTGCCCTGATTGACCGGCGGGGCCTCTAGTGGCTCGGGTGGCTGAAGGGCAGCAGGGTGAGTGCGGCACGTGAGCTCGGGGTCCCCATCCCCAGCGTTGCGACGCCAGGCCCCTTGGGAAGGGCCCCTCGGTGGCCGACCTATGGTTAGGGTTAGCCTCCAGGAGGCCAGCAGGCCCGATACACCGCCTGTGCGTCGAGCGGAGAGTTGGGCCGAGGTGAGGGTGCTGGTGAACATGAGCCCGGGCCCAAGCCTTTTGGTTCGGGGCGCCTTCGAAGGTCGGCGGGGGTTCGAAGGGCCCTGCCCGTCCTCCCACCCTGAATGAATGGCGGCACCCCTAGCGGCCTGTATGGGTTGGGGTGGCAGCGTGCATCCGGCGCTGGGGCTTGGGGGCTCCCAATCCCTGGCGTTGCGGCGCCAGGCCCCTTAGGAAGGGACCTTCAGGGGCTGTCCTAGGGTTAGGCTTAGCTCCCAGGAGGCTGGCAGGCCCGAGTCGCTGGCTCTGCGAAGAGCGGAGGTGCGGGCCGAGTTGAGGGTGATGCAGAGCGGGAGCGTGGTCCCCAGCGTTTTGGCGCCCTGGGCCTTCGACTGTTGCCATGGCTCAAAGGGCCCTGCCCGTTCTCCTGCCCTGAATAACCAGCGGCGCCCTTAGCAGCTCCCTTGGCGGTGGAGCGGCAGGGTGAGTCCATGCTGCGGCTCGGGGATCCCCAATCCCCGGCGTTGCGGGGCCAGGCCTCTTGGGAGGGGCTCCTCGTGGGCGGACCTAGGTTTAGAGTTAGCACCCAGGAGGCCAGCAGGCCCAATCCTCTGGCTGGGCGGCGAGAGGTGGGCGGCCCGAGGTAAAGGCGCTGGCGATCGGGAGCGTGGGCCCCTGCATTTTGGCGCAGGAGGCTTCAAATATCGCCGGTTTCTCCAGGGCCCTGTCAGTTCTCCCGCCCTGAATGACGGGCGGCGCCACTAGCGGCCCGGGTGGCAACGTTGCGGCAGGGTGAGTCTGGCTCTGGGTCTTGGGGTCCCTGATCCCCAGTGTAGCGGCACCAGGACCCTTGGGAGTGGCCCCTGGGTGGCTGACCTAGGGTTAGGGTTAGCCCCCAGGAGACCGTCAGGCCCAACCGCACACTGTGCGGCGAGCTGAGGTGCGGCCCGAGGTGAAGGCGCTGGGGAGCGGGAGCGTGGGCCCCAGCGTTTTGGCGTCCTGGGCCTTTGAATGTTGCCATGGCTCGGAGGGCCCTGCCCTTTCTCCTGCCCTGAATCCCCAGCAACGCCCCTAGCGGCTCCGTTGGCGGTGGGGCGGCAGGGTGAATCCCAGGCTGCAGCTCGGGGATCCCCAATCCCCGGCGTTGTGGTGCCAGGCCCCTTGGGAGGGGCTCCTCGTGGGCCGACCCAGGGTTAGAGTTAGCCCCCATAAGGCCGGCAGGCCAGATCCTCTGGCTGGGCGGTGAGAGGTGGGCGGGCCGAGGTAAAGGCGCTGGGGTGCGGGATTGTGGGCCCCTGCATTTTGGGGTGGGAGGCTTCAAATGTCGCCGGTTTCTCCAGGGCCCTGTCAGTTCTCCCGCCCTGAAGGACCGGAGGCGCCCCTCGCGGCCCGGGTGGCAGCGTTGTGGGAGGATGAGTCTGGCTTTGGGGCTTGGGCTTCCAGAACCCTGGCGTAGTGGCACCAAAACCCTTCAGAGGGGCCCCTGGGGGGCCGACCTAGGGTTAGGGTTAGCCCCCAGGAGACCGTCAGGCCCAACCGCACACTGTGCGGCGAGCTGAGGTGCGGCCCGAGGTGAAGGCGCTGGGGAGCGGGAGCGTGGGCACCAGCGTTTTGGCACGGGGAGCCTTTGAAGGTCACCGGGGACTCAGAAGGCCCTGCCCTTCTCTCGCCCTCTATGACCCGCGGCGCCCCTAGCGGCCCAGGTGGGGACAGTGCGGCAGGGTGAGTCTGGCTCTGGGGCTCTGAGTCACCAATTCCCAGCATTGCAGAGCCAGGCCGCTTGCGATGTCCCCTCAGGGCCCACCCAGGGTTTTGGTTAGCTGCCAGGAGCCCGGCAGGCCCTATCCACCGGCTCTGAAGCAAGCGGTGGGGTGGGCCTAGGTGAGGGCGCTGGCGAGCAGGATCCTGGGAGCCAACGTTTTTGCGCGGGGAGCCTTCAAAGGTCAGCGTGGGCTCGGAGGGCCCTGCCCGATCTCTTGCCCTGATTGACCGGCGGGGCCTCTAGTGGCTCGGGTGGCTGAAGGGCAGCAGGGTGAGTGCGGCACGTGAGCTCGGGGTCCCCATCCCCAGCGTTGCGACGCCAGGCCCCTTGGGAAGGGCCCCTCGGTGGCCGACCTATGGTTAGGGTTAGCCTCCAGGAGGCCAGCAGGCCCGATACACCGCCTGTGCGTCGAGCGGAGAGTTGGGCCGAGGTGAGGGTGCTGGTGAACATGAGCCCGGGCCCAAGCCTTTTGGTTCGGGGCGCCTTCGAAGGTCGGCGGGGGTTCGAAGGGCCCTGCCCGTCCTCCCACCCTGAATGAATGGCGGCACCCCTAGCGGCCTGTATGGGTTGGGGTGGCAGCGTGCATCCGGCGCTGGGGCTTGGGGGCTCCCAATCCCTGGCGTTGCGGCGCCAGGCCCCTTAGGAAGGGACCTTCAGGGGCTGTCCTAGGGTTAGGCTTAGCTCCCAGGAGGCTGGCAGGCCCGAGTCGCTGGCTCTGCGAAGAGCGGAGGTGCGGGCCGAGTTGAGGGTGATGCAGAGCGGGAGCGTGGTCCCCAGCGTTTTGGCGCCCTGGGCCTTCGACTGTTGCCATGGCTCAAAGGGCCCTGCCCGTTCTCCTGCCCTGAATAACCAGCGGCGCCCTTAGCAGCTCCCTTGGCGGTGGAGCGGCAGGGTGAGTCCATGCTGCGGCTCGGGGATCCCCAATCCCCGGCGTTGCGGGGCCAGGCCTCTTGGGAGGGGCTCCTCGTGGGCGGACCTAGGTTTAGAGTTAGCACCCAGGAGGCCAGCAGGCCCAATCCTCTGGCTGGGCGGCGAGAGGTGGGCGGCCCGAGGTAAAGGCGCTGGCGATCGGGAGCGTGGGCCCCTGCATTTTGGCGCAGGAGGCTTCAAATATCGCCGGTTTCTCCAGGGCCCTGTCAGTTCTCCCGCCCTGAATGACGGGCGGCGCCACTAGCGGCCCGGGTGGCAACGTTGCGGCAGGGTGAGTCTGGCTCTGGGTCTTGGGGTCCCTGATCCCCAGTGTAGCGGCACCAGGACCCTTGGGAGTGGCCCCTGGGTGGCTGACCTAGGGTTAGGGTTAGCCCCCAGGAGACCGTCAGGCCCAACCGCACACTGTGCGGCGAGCTGAGGTGCGGCCCGAGGTGAAGGCGCTGGGGAGCGGGAGCGTGGGCCCCAGCGTTTTGGCGTCCTGGGCCTTTGAATGTTGCCATGGCTCGGAGGGCCCTGCCCTTTCTCCTGCCCTGAATCCCCAGCAACGCCCCTAGCGGCTCCGTTGGCGGTGGGGCGGCAGGGTGAATCCCAGGCTGCAGCTCGGGGATCCCCAATCCCCGGCGTTGTGGTGCCAGGCCCCTTGGGAGGGGCTCCTCGTGGGCCGACCCAGGGTTAGAGTTAGCCCCCATAAGGCCGGCAGGCCAGATCCTCTGGCTGGGCGGTGAGAGGTGGGCGGGCCGAGGTAAAGGCGCTGGGGTGCGGGATTGTGGGCCCCTGCATTTTGGGGTGGGAGGCTTCAAATGTCGCCGGTTTCTCCAGGGCCCTGTCAGTTCTCCCGCCCTGAAGGACCGGAGGCGCCCCTCGCGGCCCGGGTGGCAGCGTTGTGGGAGGATGAGTCTGGCTTTGGGGCTTGGGCTTCCAGAACCCTGGCGTAGTGGCACCAAAACCCTTCAGAGGGGCCCCTGGGGGGCCGACCTAGGGTTAGGGTTAGCCCCCAGGAGACCGTCAGGCCCAACCGCACACTGTGCGGCGAGCTGAGGTGCGGCCCGAGGTGAAGGCGCTGGGGAGCGGGAGCGTGGGCACCAGCGTTTTGGCACGGGGAGCCTTTGAAGGTCACCGGGGACTCAGAAGGCCCTGCCCTTCTCTCGCCCTCTATGACCCGCGGCGCCCCTAGCGGCCCAGGTGGGGACAGTGCGGCAGGGTGAGTCTGGCTCTGGGGCTCTGAGTCACCAATTCCCAGCATTGCAGAGCCAGGCCGCTTGCGATGTCCCCTCAGGGCCCACCCAGGGTTTTGGTTAGCTGCCAGGAGCCCGGCAGGCCCTATCCACCGGCTCTGAAGCAAGCGGTGGGGTGGGCCTAGGTGAGGGCGCTGGCGAGCAGGATCCTGGGAGCCAACGTTTTTGCGCGGGGAGCCTTCAAAGGTCAGCGTGGGCTCGGAGGGCCCTGCCCGATCTCTTGCCCTGATTGACCGGCGGGGCCTCTAGTGGCTCGGGTGGCTGAAGGGCAGCAGGGTGAGTGCGGCACGTGAGCTCGGGGTCCCCATCCCCAGCGTTGCGACGCCAGGCCCCTTGGGAAGGGCCCCTCGGTGGCCGACCTATGGTTAGGGTTAGCCTCCAGGAGGCCAGCAGGCCCGATACACCGCCTGTGCGTCGAGCGGAGAGTTGGGCCGAGGTGAGGGTGCTGGTGAACATGAGCCCGGGCCCAAGCCTTTTGGTTCGGGGCGCCTTCGAAGGTCGGCGGGGGTTCGAAGGGCCCTGCCCGTCCTCCCACCCTGAATGAATGGCGGCACCCCTAGCGGCCTGTATGGGTTGGGGTGGCAGCGTGCATCCGGCGCTGGGGCTTGGGGGCTCCCAATCCCTGGCGTTGCGGCGCCAGGCCCCTTAGGAAGGGACCTTCAGGGGCTGTCCTAGGGTTAGGCTTAGCTCCCAGGAGGCTGGCAGGCCCGAGTCGCTGGCTCTGCGAAGAGCGGAGGTGCGGGCCGAGTTGAGGGTGATGCAGAGCGGGAGCGTGGTCCCCAGCGTTTTGGCGCCCTGGGCCTTCGACTGTTGCCATGGCTCAAAGGGCCCTGCCCGTTCTCCTGCCCTGAATAACCAGCGGCGCCCTTAGCAGCTCCCTTGGCGGTGGAGCGGCAGGGTGAGTCCATGCTGCGGCTCGGGGATCCCCAATCCCCGGCGTTGCGGGGCCAGGCCTCTTGGGAGGGGCTCCTCGTGGGCGGACCTAGGTTTAGAGTTAGCACCCAGGAGGCCAGCAGGCCCAATCCTCTGGCTGGGCGGCGAGAGGTGGGCGGCCTGAGGTAAAGGCGCTGGCGATCGGGAGCGTGGGCCCCTGCATTTTGGCGCAGGAGGCTTCAAATATCGCCGGTTTCTCCAGGGCCCTGTCAGTTCTCCCGCCCTGAATGACGGGCGGCGCCACTAGCGGCCCGGGTGGCAACGTTGCGGCAGGGTGAGTCTGGCTCTGGGTCTTGGGGTCCCTGATCCCCAGTGTAGCGGCACCAGGACCCTTGGGAGTGGCCCCTGGGTGGCTGACCTAGGGTTAGGGTTAGCCCCCAGGAGACCGTCAGGCCCAACCGCACACTGTGCGGCGAGCTGAGGTGCGGCCCGAGGTGAAGGCGCTGGGGAGCGGGAGCGTGGGCCCCAGCGTTTTGGCGTCCTGGGCCTTTGAATGTTGCCATGGCTCGGAGGGCCCTGCCCTTTCTCCTGCCCTGAATCCCCAGCAACGCCCCTAGCGGCTCCGTTGGCGGTGGGGCGGCAGGGTGAATCCCAGGCTGCAGCTCGGGGATCCCCAATCCCCGGCGTTGTGGTGCCAGGCCCCTTGGGAGGGGCTCCTCGTGGGCCGACCCAGGGTTAGAGTTAGCCCCCATAAGGCCGGCAGGCCAGATCCTCTGGCTGGGCGGTGAGAGGTGGGCGGGCCGAGGTAAAGGCGCTGGGGTGCGGGATTGTGGGCCCCTGCATTTTGGGGTGGGAGGCTTCAAATGTCGCCGGTTTCTCCAGGGCCCTGTCAGTTCTCCCGCCCTGAAGGACCGGAGGCGCCCCTCGCGGCCCGGGTGGCAGCGTTGTGGGAGGATGAGTCTGGCTTTGGGGCTTGGGCTTCCAGAACCCTGGCGTAGTGGCACCAAAACCCTTCAGAGGGGCCCCTGGGGGGCCGACCTAGGGTTAGGGTTAGCCCCCAGGAGACCGTCAGGCCCAACCGCACACTGTGCGGCGAGCTGAGGTGCGGCCCGAGGTGAAGGCGCTGGGGAGCGGGAGCGTGGGCACCAGCGTTTTGGCACGGGGAGCCTTTGAAGGTCACCGGGGACTCAGAAGGCCCTGCCCTTCTCTCGCCCTCTATGACCCGCGGCGCCCCTAGCGGCCCAGGTGGGGACAGTGCGGCAGGGTGAGTCTGGCTCTGGGGCTCTGAGTCACCAATTCCCAGCATTGCAGAGCCAGGCCGCTTGCGATGTCCCCTCAGGGCCCACCCAGGGTTTTGGTTAGCTGCCAGGAGCCCGGCAGGCCCTATCCACCGGCTCTGAAGCAAGCGGTGGGGTGGGCCTAGGTGAGGGCGCTGGCGAGCAGGATCCTGGGAGCCAACGTTTTTGCGCGGGGAGCCTTCAAAGGTCAGCGTGGGCTCGGAGGGCCCTGCCCGATCTCTTGCCCTGATTGACCGGCGGGGCCTCTAGTGGCTCGGGTGGCTGAAGGGCAGCAGGGTGAGTGCGGCACGTGAGCTCGGGGTCCCCATCCCCAGCGTTGCGACGCCAGGCCCCTTGGGAAGGGCCCCTCGGTGGCCGACCTATGGTTAGGGTTAGCCTCCAGGAGGCCAGCAGGCCCGATACACCGCCTGTGCGTCGAGCGGAGAGTTGGGCCGAGGTGAGGGTGCTGGTGAACATGAGCCCGGGCCCAAGCCTTTTGGTTCGGGGCGCCTTCGAAGGTCGGCGGGGGTTCGAAGGGCCCTGCCCGTCCTCCCACCCTGAATGAATGGCGGCACCCCTAGCGGCCTGTATGGGTTGGGGTGGCAGCGTGCATCCGGCGCTGGGGCTTGGGGGCTCCCAATCCCTGGCGTTGCGGCGCCAGGCCCCTTAGGAAGGGACCTTCAGGGGCTGTCCTAGGGTTAGGCTTAGCTCCCAGGAGGCTGGCAGGCCCGAGTCGCTGGCTCTGCGAAGAGCGGAGGTGCGGGCCGAGTTGAGGGTGATGCAGAGCGGGAGCGTGGTCCCCAGCGTTTTGGCGCCCTGGGCCTTCGACTGTTGCCATGGCTCAAAGGGCCCTGCCCGTTCTCCTGCCCTGAATAACCAGCGGCGCCCTTAGCAGCTCCCTTGGCGGTGGAGCGGCAGGGTGAGTCCATGCTGCGGCTCGGGGATCCCCAATCCCCGGCGTTGCGGGGCCAGGCCTCTTGGGAGGGGCTCCTCGTGGGCGGACCTAGGTTTAGAGTTAGCACCCAGGAGGCCAGCAGGCCCAATCCTCTGGCTGGGCGGCGAGAGGTGGGCGGCCCGAGGTAAAGGCGCTGGCGATCGGGAGCGTGGGCCCCTGCATTTTGGCGCAGGAGGCTTCAAATATCGCCGGTTTCTCCAGGGCCCTGTCAGTTCTCCCGCCCTGAATGACGGGCGGCGCCACTAGCGGCCCGGGTGGCAACGTTGCGGCAGGGTGAGTCTGGCTCTGGGTCTTGGGGTCCCTGATCCCCAGTGTAGCGGCACCAGGACCCTTGGGAGTGGCCCCTGGGTGGCTGACCTAGGGTTAGGGTTAGCCCCCAGGAGACCGTCAGGCCCAACCGCACACTGTGCGGCGAGCTGAGGTGCGGCCCGAGGTGAAGGCGCTGGGGAGCGGGAGCGTGGGCCCCAGCGTTTTGGCGTCCTGGGCCTTTGAATGTTGCCATGGCTCGGAGGGCCCTGCCCTTTCTCCTGCCCTGAATCCCCAGCAACGCCCCTAGCGGCTCCGTTGGCGGTGGGGCGGCAGGGTGAATCCCAGGCTGCAGCTCGGGGATCCCCAATCCCCGGCGTTGTGGTGCCAGGCCCCTTGGGAGGGGCTCCTCGTGGGCCGACCCAGGGTTAGAGTTAGCCCCCATAAGGCCGGCAGGCCAGATCCTCTGGCTGGGCGGTGAGAGGTGGGCGGGCCGAGGTAAAGGCGCTGGGGTGCGGGATTGTGGGCCCCTGCATTTTGGGGTGGGAGGCTTCAAATGTCGCCGGTTTCTCCAGGGCCCTGTCAGTTCTCCCGCCCTGAAGGACCGGAGGCGCCCCTCGCGGCCCGGGTGGCAGCGTTGTGGGAGGATGAGTCTGGCTTTGGGGCTTGGGCTTCCAGAACCCTGGCGTAGTGGCACCAAAACCCTTCAGAGGGGCCCCTGGGGGGCCGACCTAGGGTTAGGGTTAGCCCCCAGGAGACCGTCAGGCCCAACCGCACACTGTGCGGCGAGCTGAGGTGCGGCCCGAGGTGAAGGCGCTGGGGAGCGGGAGCGTGGGCACCAGCGTTTTGGCACGGGGAGCCTTTGAAGGTCACCGGGGACTCAGAAGGCCCTGCCCTTCTCTCGCCCTCTATGACCCGCGGCGCCCCTAGCGGCCCAGGTGGGGACAGTGCGGCAGGGTGAGTCTGGCTCTGGGGCTCTGAGTCACCAATTCCCAGCATTGCAGAGCCAGGCCGCTTGCGATGTCCCCTCAGGGCCCACCCAGGGTTTTGGTTAGCTGCCAGGAGCCCGGCAGGCCCTATCCACCGGCTCTGAAGCAAGCGGTGGGGTGGGCCTAGGTGAGGGCGCTGGCGAGCAGGATCCTGGGAGCCAACGTTTTTGCGCGGGGAGCCTTCAAAGGTCAGCGTGGGCTCGGAGGGCCCTGCCCGATCTCTTGCCCTGATTGACCGGCGGGGCCTCTAGTGGCTCGGGTGGCTGAAGGGCAGCAGGGTGAGTGCGGCACGTGAGCTCGGGGTCCCCATCCCCAGCGTTGCGACGCCAGGCCCCTTGGGAAGGGCCCCTCGGTGGCCGACCTATGGTTAGGGTTAGCCTCCAGGAGGCCAGCAGGCCCGATACACCGCCTGTGCGTCGAGCGGAGAGTTGGGCCGAGGTGAGGGTGCTGGTGAACATGAGCCCGGGCCCAAGCCTTTTGGTTCGGGGCGCCTTCGAAGGTCGGCGGGGGTTCGAAGGGCCCTGCCCGTCCTCCCACCCTGAATGAATGGCGGCACCCCTAGCGGCCTGTATGGGTTGGGGTGGCAGCGTGCATCCGGCGCTGGGGCTTGGGGGCTCCCAATCCCTGGCGTTGCGGCGCCAGGCCCCTTAGGAAGGGACCTTCAGGGGCTGTCCTAGGGTTAGGCTTAGCTCCCAGGAGGCTGGCAGGCCCGAGTCGCTGGCTCTGCGAAGAGCGGAGGTGCGGGCCGAGTTGAGGGTGATGCAGAGCGGGAGCGTGGTCCCCAGCGTTTTGGCGCCCTGGGCCTTCGACTGTTGCCATGGCTCAAAGGGCCCTGCCCGTTCTCCTGCCCTGAATAACCAGCGGCGCCCTTAGCAGCTCCCTTGGCGGTGGAGCGGCAGGGTGAGTCCATGCTGCGGCTCGGGGATCCCCAATCCCCGGCGTTGCGGGGCCAGGCCTCTTGGGAGGGGCTCCTCGTGGGCGGACCTAGGTTTAGAGTTAGCACCCAGGAGGCCAGCAGGCCCAATCCTCTGGCTGGGCGGCGAGAGGTGGGCGGCCCGAGGTAAAGGCGCTGGCGATCGGGAGCGTGGGCCCCTGCATTTTGGCGCAGGAGGCTTCAAATATCGCCGGTTTCTCCAGGGCCCTGTCAGTTCTCCCGCCCTGAATGACGGGCGGCGCCACTAGCGGCCCGGGTGGCAACGTTGCGGCAGGGTGAGTCTGGCTCTGGGTCTTGGGGTCCCTGATCCCCAGTGTAGCGGCACCAGGACCCTTGGGAGTGGCCCCTGGGTGGCTGACCTAGGGTTAGGGTTAGCCCCCAGGAGACCGTCAGGCCCAACCGCACACTGTGCGGCGAGCTGAGGTGCGGCCCGAGGTGAAGGCGCTGGGGAGCGGGAGCGTGGGCCCCAGCGTTTTGGCGTCCTGGGCCTTTGAATGTTGCCATGGCTCGGAGGGCCCTGCCCTTTCTCCTGCCCTGAATCCCCAGCAACGCCCCTAGCGGCTCCGTTGGCGGTGGGGCGGCAGGGTGAATCCCAGGCTGCAGCTCGGGGATCCCCAATCCCCGGCGTTGTGGTGCCAGGCCCCTTGGGAGGGGCTCCTCGTGGGCCGACCCAGGGTTAGAGTTAGCCCCCATAAGGCCGGCAGGCCAGATCCTCTGGCTGGGCGGTGAGAGGTGGGCGGGCCGAGGTAAAGGCGCTGGGGTGCGGGATTGTGGGCCCCTGCATTTTGGGGTGGGAGGCTTCAAATGTCGCCGGTTTCTCCAGGGCCCTGTCAGTTCTCCCGCCCTGAAGGACCGGAGGCGCCCCTCGCGGCCCGGGTGGCAGCGTTGTGGGAGGGTGAGTCTGGCTTTGGGGCTTGGGCTTCCAGAACCCTGGCGTAGTGGCACCAAAACCCTTCGGAGGGGCCCCTGGGGGGCCGACCTAGGGTTAGGGTTAGCCCCCAGGAGACCGTCAGGCCCAACCGCACACTGTGCGGCGAGCTGAGGTGCGGCCCGAGGTGAAGGCGCTGGGGAGCGGGAGCGTGGGCACCAGTGTTTTGGCACGGGGAGCCTTTGAAGGTCACCGGGGACTCAGAAGGCCCTGCCCTTCTCTCGCCCTCTATGACCCGCGGCGCCCCTAGCGGCCCAGGTGGGGACAGTGCGGCAGGGTGAGTCTGGCTCTGGGGCTCTGGGTCAGCAATCCCCAGCATTGCAGAGCCAGGCCCCTTGGGATGTCCCCTCATGCCCGACCTAGGGTTTTGGTTAGCTGCCAGGAGCCCGGCAGGCCCTATCCACCGGCTCCGAAGCAAGCGGTGGGGTGGGCCTAGGTGAGGGCGCGGGCGAGCAGGATCCTGGGAGCCAACGAACGTTTTTGCGCGGGGAGCCTTCAAAGGTCAGCGTGGGTTTGGAGGGCCCTGCCCGATTTCTTGCCCTGATTGACCGGCGGGGCCTGTAGTGGCTCGGGTGGCTGAAGGGCAGCAGGGTGAGTGCGGCACGTGAGCTCGGGATCCCCATCCCCAGCGTTGCGACACCAGGCCCCTTGTGAAGGGCCACTCGGTGGCCGACCTATGGTTAGGGTTAGCCTCCAGGAGGCCAGCAGGCCCGATACACCGCCTGTGCGTCGAGTGGAGAGTTGGGCCGCGGTGTGGGTGCTGGTGAACATGAGCCTGGGCCCAAGGGTTTTGGTTCGGGGCGCCTTCGAAGGTCGGCGGGGGTTCGAAGGACCCTGCCCGTTCTCCCACACTGAATGAATGGCGGCGCCCCTAGCGGCACGTGTGGGGCGGGGCGGCAGGGTGCATCCAGCGCTGGGGCTTGGGGGTTCCCAATCCCCTGCGTTGCGGCGCCAGGCCCCTTAGGAAGCGACGCTCGGGGCCGTCCTAGGGTTAGGGTTAGCGCCCAGGAGGCCTGCAGGCCCGATCCGCCGGCTGTGCGAGGAGTGGAGATGCAGGCCGAGTTGAGGGCGATGGCGAGCGGGAGCGTGGGCCCCAGCGTTTTGGCGCCCTGGGCGTTTGACTGATGCCATGGCTCGGAGGGCCCTGCCCGTTCTCCTTCCCTGAATAAGAAGCGGCGCCCTTAGCAGCTCCCTTGGTGGTGGAGCGGCAGGGTGAGTCCATGCTGCGGCTCGGGGATCCCCAATCCCCAGCGTTGCGGGGCCAGGCCTCTTGGGAGGGGCTCCTCGTGGGCGGACCTAGGTTTAGAGTTAGCACCCAGGAGGCCAGCAGGCCCAATCCTCTGGCTGGGCGGCGAGAGGTGGGCGGCCCGAGGTAAAGGCGCTGGCGATCGGGAGCTTGGGCCCCTGCATTTTGGCGCAGGAGGCTTCAAATATCGCCAGTTTCTCCAGGTCCCTGTCCCTTCTCCCGCCCTGAATGAGCGGCGGCGCCCCAAGCGGCCCGGGTGGTGATGGTGCTGCAGGGTGAGTCTGGCTCTGTGGCTCTGAGTCACCAATCCCCAGCGTTGCAGAGCCAGGCCCCTTGGGTTGTGCCCCACGGGTCCTACCTAGGATTTCAGTTAGCCCCCAGGAGCCTGGCAGGCACTATCCACTGGCTCTGCAGCAAGCGGAGGGGCTGGCCGGGCTGACGGCGCTGGGGAGCAGGAGGAATGGAGCCAATTTTTTTGCACGGGGGGTCTTTGAAGGTCAGCGGGGATTCCGGGGGCCCTGCCCATTCTCCCACCCTGATTGACCAGTGGTCTCTAGCGGCTCGGGTGGCTGAAGGGCAGCAGGGTGAGACCGGCACTTGGGCTCGGGGTCCCCATCCGCAGCGTTGTGACACCAGGCCCCTGGGAAGTGCCCCTCGGGGGCCGAACTATGGTTAGGGTTAGCCCCCAGGAGGCTGGCAAGCCCGATACACCACCTGGGCATCGAGAAGAGAGTTGGGCTGAGGTGAGGGTGCTGGTGAATATGAGCCTGGGCCCAAGTGTTTTGATTTGGGGCGCCTTTGAAAATTGGCGGGGATTCGGAGGGCCCTGTCCATCCTTCCAAGGTGAATGAACAGCGGCGCCCCTAGCGGCCCAGGTGGGGAGGGGCGGCAGGGTGCATCGGGCGCTGGGGCTTGGGGGTCCCCAATCCCTGGCGTTGCGGCACCAGGCCCCTTGGGAGGGGCCCTTCGGGGGCCAACCTAGAGTTAGGTTTAGCCCCTAGGAGGCAAACAGGCCCTATTCGCCAGCTGTGTGGAGAGCAGAGTGGCAGACCTAGGTGAGGGCGCTGGTGAGTGGGAGGGTGGGCCTGGGCGTTTTGGCCTGGGGGGCCTTTGAAGGTCCCCATGTCTCGGAGGGCCCTGCCCGTTCTCCTGCCCTGAATGAACGGCAGTACCCCAAGCCCACGATTGTCGGCTGGGCGGCAGGTGAGTCAGGTGCTGAGGCTTGGGGTCCCCAATCCCCGGCATTGTGGCGTCAGGCCCCTTGGGAGGGGCCCCTCGGGTCCGACCTAGGGTTAGGGTTAGCCCCCAGGTGGCTGGCAGGCCCGATCCGCCTGCTGTGCGGGGAGCGGAGGGGCGGGCCGAGGTGAGGGCGCTGGGGAGTGGAAGCATGGGCACCAGTGTTTTGGCTCCAGGAGCCTTTGAAGGTCACCGGGAACTCAGAAGGACCTGCCACTTCTCTCACTCTGAATGACCGGCGGCGCCCCTAGCTGCCCAGGTGGCGACAGTGTGGAAGGGTGAGTCCGGCTCTGGGGCTCTGAGTCACCAATCCCAAGCATTGCAGAGCCAGAACCCTTGGGATGTGCCCCACAGGGCTGACCTAGGTTTTCAGTTAGCCCCCAGGAGCCCGGCAGGCACTATCCACTGGCTCTGCAGCAAACGGAGGGGCGGGCCGAGGTGAGGGCGCTGGGGAGCGGGAGCGTGGGCACCAGCATTTTGGCGAGGTGAGCCTTTGAAGGTCACCGGGGACTCCGAAGGCCCTTCCCTTCTCTCGCCCTGAATGACCGGCGGTGCCCCTAGAGGCCCGGGTGGCGACAGTGCGGCAGGGTGAGTCTGGCTCTGGGGTCTGAGTCACCAATCCCCAGCGTTGCAGAGCCAGGCCCCTTGGGATGTGCCCCACGGGGCCGACCTAGGGTTTTCATTAGAACCAAGAGCCCGGCAGGCCCTATCCAATGGGTCTGAATCAAGGGGAGAGTTGGGCCGAGGTGAGGACGCTGGTGATCATGAGCCTGGGCCCAAGCGTTTTGGTTCAGAACACCTTCAAAGGTCGGCGGGGGTTCAAAGGGCTCTGCCCGTTCTCCCACCCTGCACGAACGGCGGCACCCCTAGCAGCCCGGGTCGTGAGGGGTGGCAGGGTGAGTCAGGCCCTGCGGCTCAGGTATCTCCAATCCCCAGCGATGCGGCGCCAGGCCCCTTGGGAGGGGCCCCTTGGATGACAACTTAGGTTTAGGTTTACCCCCTAGGATCTCGGCAGGTCCTATTCGCCAGCTGTGTGGAGAGTGGAGTGGCGGACCCAGGTGAGGGCACTGGTGTTTGGGAGCGTGGGCTCGGGCGTTTTGAGCGGGGGGGATTCGAAGTTCACCGTGTCTCGGAGGGCCCTGCCCGTTCTCCCGCCCTGATTGAATGGCAGCACCCCAAGCCCCTGGGTGGCGGCTGGGTGGCAGGGTGAGTCGGGTGCTGAGGCTCAGGGTCCCCAATCCCCGGCGTTGCAACGCCAGGCCCCTTGGGATGGGCCCCTCGGGGGTCGATCTAGGGTTACAGTTAGCCCCCCGGAGACCGGTGGACCCGATCAGCGTCTGTGAGGCACACGGCAGGGTGGGCCGAGGTGAGGGCGCTGGCGAGCCTGAGCATGAGCCCAAGCGTTTTAGCGTGGGGGGCCTTCGAAGGTCGGTGGTGGCTTGGAGGGACCTGCCCATTCACCTGCTCTGAATGACCAGCGGGGCCCCTAGTGGCTCAGGTGGCTGAAGGGCAGCAGGGTGAGTCCAGCACTTGGGCTCAGTTGCCCCATCCCCGGCGTTGGGGCGCCAGGCCACTTGAGAAGGGCCCCTCGGGGGCCGACCTACAGTTACGGTTAGCACCCAGGAGGCTGGCAGGCCCTATACACCGCCTGTGCGTGGAGCGGAGAGTTGGGCCGAGGTGAGGACGCTGGTGAACATGAGCCTGGGCACAAGCATTTTGGTTCTGGGCGCCATCGAAGGTGGGCGGGGGTTCGGAGGCCCCTGCCAGTTCTCCCACCCAGAATGAATGGCGGCGCCCCTAGCGGGCCCTGTGGGGCAGGGTGGCAGGGTGCACTCGGCCCTGGGGCTTGGGGGTCGCCAATCCCCGGCATTGCGCTGCAAGACTCCTTAGGAAGGGACCCTCAGGGGCCGTCCTAGGGTTAGGGTTAGTGCCCAGGAGGCTGGCAGGCCTGATCCGCCGGCTGTGCGAGGAGTGGAGGTGTGGGCTGAGTTGAGGGGGATGCAGAGCGGGAGCGTGGGCCCCAGCGTTTTGGCACCCTGGGCCTTCGAATGTTGCCATGTCTCGAAGGGCCCTGCCCATTCTCCTGCCCTGAATAACCAGCGGCGCCCCTAGCGGCTCCATTGGCAGTGGGGCTGCAGGGTGAGTCCTGAGCTGCGGCTCAGGGATCCCCAATCCCCAGCATTGTAGGGCCAGGCCTCTTGGGAGGGGCTTCTCATGGGCCGACCTAGGGTCAGAGTTAGCACCCAGGAGGCCAGCAGGCCCAATCCTCTGGCTGGGCGGCAAGAGGTGGGCGGGCCGAGGTAAAGGCGCTGGTGAGTGGGAGCATGGGCCCCTGCATTTTGGCGCGGGAGGCTTCAAATGTCGCCGGTTTCTCCAGGGCCCTGTCCATTCTCCCGCCCTGAATGAGCGGTCACGCCCCTAGCGGCCCGGGTGGCGGCGTTGCGGCAGCGTGAGTCTGGTTCTGGGGCTTGGGGTCCCAGATCCCTGGCGTATAGGCACCAGAATCCTTGGGAGGGACCCTGGAGGGCCGACCTATGGTTAGGGTTAGCCCACACAAGGCCGGCAGGCCGGATCTGCCCTCTGTGCAGGGAGCAGAGGGGCGGGCCAAGGTGAGGGCGCTGGGGAGCGGGAGCGTGGGCACCAGGGTTTTGGCGCGGAGAGCCTTCGAAGGTTGCCAGTGGCTCGGAGGACCCTGTCCATTCTTGCGCCCTGAATGACCAGCGGCGCCCCTAGTGGCCCGAGTGGCAGCAGGGAGGCAGGGTGAGTCTGGCGATGGGGCCTATGGTCCTAGTCCCAGGCTTGGTGGCGCCAGGCCCCTTGGGAGGGGCCCCTCTGGTTCCTGCCTAGCTTTAGGGTTACCCCCAGGAGTCCGGCGGCCTGATCCGCTGGCTGTGCATTGAGCGGAGGGGCGGGCCGACGTGAATGCGCTGGCGAGCGGGAGTGTGGGCCCAAGCGTTTTGGCGCGGGGAGCCTTCGAAGGTCACCGGGGGCTCAGAGGGCCCTGCCTATTCTCTCGCCCTGTGAGGACGTTGCCCCTACCGGGCCGGGTCATGGCGGGGTGGCAGGGTGAGTCTGGAGCTAGGGCTCGTGGGTCCCCAATCCCCAGCGTGGTGTCGCCAGGCACTTGGGAGTGGTACCTTGGGGGCCTACCTAGGGTTAGGGTTAGCCCAAAGGAGGCCGGCAGGCCCATTCTGCCAGCTGTGCGGCGAGAGGAGTGGTGGGCAGAGGTGAGGGTGCTGGCGAGCGGGAGCGTGGGCCCAAGCGTTTTGGCGTGGGGGGCCTTCGAAAGTCACCGGGGGCTCAGAGATCCATGCCCCTTTTCCCGCCCTAAATGAGTGGCGGTGCCCCTAGCAGCCCGGGTGGCGGTGGGGCGGCTGGGTGAGTCTGGTGCTCATGCTCGTGGGTCCCCAATCCCCGGCGTGGCGGAGCCAGGACCCTTGGAAAGGGCCCCTCGGGGGCCGACCTAGGTTTAGGGTTAGCCCCCAGGAGCCCAGCAGGCCCTATCCGCCAGCTGTGTGTTCGAGCGGAGGGGCGGGCTGAGGTGAGGGCAATGGTGAGCGGGAGCGTGGGCCCAAGCCTTTTGGCACAGGGGGCCTTCGAAGGTCACGGGGGGCTCAGAGGGCCCTACCCCTTCTCCTGCCCCGAAGGACCGGCAGCGCCCCTAGCAACCCGGGTGGCGGCGGGGTGGCAGTGAAAGTCCAGCACTGGGGCTGGATTGTCCCCAATCCCCGGCGTGATGGCGCCAGTCCCCTTGGGAGGGGCTCCTCAGGGGCTGAACTAGGGTTAGGGTTAGCCCCCAGGAGGCTGGCAGGCCCGATCTGACGGCTGTGTGGCGAGCGGAGGGTGGGTCCCAGGTGAGGGCAATGGTGAGCGGGAGCGTGGGCCCTAGCATTTTGGCGTGGGTTGCCTTCGAAGGTCGCAGGGGGCACGGAGGGCCCTGCAAGTTCTCCCACTCTGAATGAGGATGGCGACCCTAGCGGGCCGGGTCTCGGCAGGGCAGCAGGGTGAGTCCGGCGTTGGTGTTCGGGGGTCCCCAATCCCCAGCGTGTTGGTGCCAGACCCCTTCGGAGGGGCCCCTTGACAGCCAACCTAGGGTTAGGGTTAGACCCCAGGAGGCCGCCAGGCCCGATCTGCTGGTTGTGCGGCTTGCGGAGGGGCTGGCCGAGGTGAGGGCACTGGTGAGCAGAAGCGTGGGCCGAAGCATTTTGGCACGGGGGGCCTTCAAATGTCACCGGTGGCTCGGATGGCCCTGCCCATTCTCCCGCCCTGAATGACCGGCGGTGCCCATAGTGACCCGGGTGGCAGCGGGGGGCATGGTGAGTCCGGCGCTGGGGCTCAGGAGTCCCCTTTCCCCGTCGTTGCGGCACCAGGCCCCTTGGGAGGGGCCACTAGGGGGCCGACATAGGTTTAGGGTTAGCCCCCAGAAGGCCCACAGGCCCGATCCGCCAGCTGTGCGGCGAGCGGAGGGGAGGGCCGAGGTAAGGGCGCTGGCCAGCGGGAGCGTGGGGCCAAGCGTTTTGGTGTGGGGGGCCTTCGAAGGTCGCAGGTCGCTAGGAGGGCCCTGCCTGTTCTCCCTCCCTGAATGAACGGCGGCGCCCCTAGCGGCCCAGGTGGCGGTAGGGCGGGAGGGTGAGTCCGGCGCTTGGGCTCGGGATTCCCCAATCCCTGGTGTTGCGGCAATAGGAACCTGGATGGGCCCCTCGGGGGCCCACCAATGGTTAGGGTAACACCCAGGAGGGCTGCAGTCCAGATCCACTGGCTCTACAGCGAGTGGAGGGGCGGACCGAGGTGAGGGCGCAGGCGAGCAGGAGCATGGGCCCAAGCATTTTGGCACTGGGGGCCTTCGAATGTCACCAGGGGCTCGGAGGAATCTGCCCGTTCTCCCTCCCTGAATGACCGACGGTGCTCCTAGCGGCCCGGGTGGCGGGGGGGGCGACATGGTGAGTCTGGCGCTGGGGCTCGGGGGTCCCCAATCCCAGGCATTGCGGTGCCAGGCCCCTTCGGAGGGGCACCTAAGGGGACAACCTAGGGTTCTGTGTAGCCACCAGGAGGAGTGCAGGCCTCATCCGCCGGCTCTGTGGCGAGCGGAGGGGTGGGCCAAGGTGAGGGCGCTGAGGAGCAGGAGCGTGGGCTCGAGCGTTTTGGATGGGGGGGCCTTCGAAGTTCGCCACGGGTTCAGAGGGCCCTGCCCGTTCTACCGCCCTGAATGACCAGCGGCACCCCTAGCGGCCCGGGTGGTGATGGGGCAGCAGGGAGACTCCGGCGCTGGGGATCGGGGCTCCCTAATACCCGGCGTTGCAGCCTCAGGCCCCTTGGGACGGGCCCCTCGGTGGCAGACCTAGGGTTAGGGTTAGCCCCCAGGAGGCTGCCAGGCTCGTTCCGCCCATGTGCGGTGAATGGAGGTGTGGGTTGAGGTGAGGTAGCTGGCGAGTGGGGGCATGGGCCAGAGCATTTACGCTTTGGCTTGGGGTGCCTTCGAAGGTCGCAGGAGGCTTGGAGGGTCCTGCCCGTTCTGTCGCCCTGAAGGACTGGTGACGCCCCTAGTGCCCCATGTGGCGGCAGGGTGGCACGGTGCATCCGGCGGTGGGACTTGGGGGTCCCCAATCCCTGGCATGCAGCGCCAGGCCACTTGGGAGGGGCCCTTCGGGGGCAACTTGGCATAGGGTTAGCCCCCAGGAAGCCCGCAGGCCCGATCCGCCAGCTCTGCCGCGAGAGGACGGGTGGGCCGAGGTTAGGGCGCTGGGGAGCAGGAGCGAAGGAGCCAGAGTTTTTGCACAGGGGCCTTTGAAGGTCACAGGGGGATCGGAGGGCCTTGCCCGTTCTCCCTTCTTGAATGACTGGCAACACCCGTAGCGCCCTGGGTGCTTGCGGGGTGGCAGAGTGAGTCCAGCACTGGGGCTCGGGGGTCCCAAATCCCCGGCATTGTGGTGCCAGGCTCCTTGGGAGGGGCCCCTCGGGGGCCGACCTCGGGTTAGGGTTCTTCCACAGGAGGCCGGCAAGCCTGGCGCTAAGAGGCTCTGGCAATGTAACAAAAATGCCATACACTTATCTGAAAGAAATAACAGTGTACAGGAACCCTCTTAGCGCTAACATCATCCTTTGTGAATATGGAAGCCAACCCCAAAGTGCTCGTGGAAGTCTGACGAAAGGGCTAAGCACTTTTCTCTGAGTTACCACACTGTACAGGGAAAGACCAATGTACATCATCTTTCACGAGTAGGAAGCATTAATGAAAACGTTCTGGAATTTCGAGGACTCTGACCCATCCTTATTGGTAATAAACCATCGTGTACAGGAAAACACCTTCAACTCTCATCAGCCTCCTCAATCCTGATTCCGATTCAACTTTGGGTGTGTAGGACTAGGGAAATGTCCACATCTTATTGCTAAGAAAAACGATGTCAGGGTAATGCCCTTCAAGTCACCTCAGCCTTCCTGAAGACGGAAGCAGGAATCAAGGTGGTTATGTTACCATGAGGTAAGGAAGATGAGCATATAAGTGAGAAACAACAGTGGGCAGGACTTCTCTTCCAACGAACAGTATCTTTGCTTAATGTTGAATCCCTATGGTAAGTGGTTGTGGGCATTTGTGAGGTCAAAATCTTAAGTGTTTTGTAAAACCTCTTGGCCATTCACAGATGAGACTAAGGTAGTTGGGGACTCCTAGGCAGTGATTTGTCCACTGTCAAAAATATGAAAAGATAAAAGAGACAGATGAGGTCTCCTCAGGCATTGTCCTTTATCCTCATCCTCCGTGAGGATGGCCATCTCTGGACAGCTCAGTGGCAGGGTCTCATTCACAGTGGGGGCATCTGTTCCTCACAGACATGAGGCAGGGAAATGGATTTGGTTCTCTGTGCCAGCCCAGCCACAGCTGAGTGTCACAGCACCCTCTCGTGGGCTCATAAGAGTTTCACTGTCACCAGGCAGGTCATTGTATTTGATAAACCACTGTGAGAGTTTGCAATGGCCTTCATCTGCAACCTCCTAGAAGCAAATGCAGGTCTCTGGTACCATGTGAAGTCATGTGAAGGCATTGTGAGAAAGTGTCCTTTTGCTTAAGGAAAACATGACTGGGGCTCCTGGCTGACTCAGCCAGTTAAGCATGTGCCTTTGGCTCAGGTTATGATCCCAGGGTTCTGGGATCGAGCCCGGGCTCCCTGCTCAGCAGGAAAGGAGGTAGGGAAATAGCTTAAAACCCACAGAGAATGTGAATAAACGGGAGTGAGATGGAACTTGGTCTGTGTTTTGCTTTAGGGATTGGAAGTTAGTTTTTTCTCAATTGTGATTGTTCTTGAAACTGAAAAGCTGTATTGGTTTTTTTTTTTTACCTTTAATTTTTTTCTAATAATAATTTTTTATTTTGATATGTTAGTCACTATACAGTATTTCCTTAGTTTTTGATGTAGTGTTCCGTGATTCATTATTTGCATATAACACCCAGTGCTCCATGCAATATGTACCTTCCTTAATACCCATCACTGGCCCATCCCAATCCCCCACCCCTCTCCCCTCTGAAGCCCTCAGTTTGTTTCCCAGAGTCCATAGTCTCTCGTGGTTCATTCCCCCTTCTGTTTAGGGTCCATTGTCTAAAGGGACAGACAGTGGAAGTTCACCAAATATAAGATCGAAATTTCATTGTTCATTATAGATGCCGCCAAGTAGTTCCCAGACATTTCATTCTACTGTAGTAATTCATTATACCTGTGCAGGTGCACGTGGAAGACAATTGATGCATGTAGAGTGGTAATAAAACACGCCCCTCAGTAGTAGAATAATAGAGGATGCACATGTGTAAAATTATTCGACTACAGCTTCCATGCTTTCCCTTTGGTTCCTTATTATCTATGAAATTGGACAATTTTTGTTCTCTAGGCTTAAAACTCATTGTCAGTATTCAGAGTTTTTCAATGCTGATCTTCTCCTGTAAAAGTTACCAAAAACCTAAAATATGTATGAACTTTAAAAAATGCTATATTGAAAATTACAGCAGGGAAGTTCAATTTTGTGAATATTGTGTCAATGGATCTCTATTTTGACATCAGTGTTCATTAGAAATGATGACATTTCATGTGAGTATAAATATCAATGTGTAAAAGAAAAGGTAGGAAGAACCTTGAATGTTTAAGTAATTGGTGAAATGACAGGTGTGTGTGTGTGTGTGTGTGTGTGTGTGTGTGTGTGTGTAATTGATTTTCAGTGAATGGTTCAGCTTCTTGTAGGACCTCCGAGAGAGCCCAGGTGAACCTTTCAATGGGTTGGTATCTGTTTTCAGAACATGGGAATCTCTTAGTCCAATAGTCAATCAGGCAAGCTTTGAGGTCTTGAAGAGTTTCAGTCCTCAGCGATGGTGTTGTAGACCCTTGTGAGCAAACCCTAGGGTATGCTCAGAGCCCTCATTAGCTGGTACCACGGTGTGACGATGTCAGACAGCATTTCCCAAAGAAGTACCTCTTGAGTCTCTGTCCTTGTCAGTTCCCTACACTTCCTTACACTAGTTATGTGATCAGTGTGTTTCAGGATAATCCCCACATGTGAGTTTTGCTATTTCCTACTAGTCCTATCTGTTTCTCATCTTCTTCTTTTATGGTAGGGGTTGGGAAGCAACCTGTGTGGTGTAGGAAGGGGTGTGGTAGTTGTCTGCCTTCAGAGAACCGAATGATGCCTAGAAATTGTACTGTAGTTTGAGGTCAATTGTCCACCCTCTGAGTGTCAGGAATTCCATCACTTTACTTTGATGCTAGTCTGTTCTTCAAGCTTCCTCAGAAATAAGGACGTCATCCATCTAGGGAATACTGGTTTGTGTGTATGTTTTCATTTTAGGAAAGGCCTTGCTGTTCCTGAAAATAATACTGCAGAGCACCCTTTCCTGTTCTTATTGGCCATCAGTCAATCTTTTGTGAAATATTCGTTTATAAATAGACTTTCTATGGTTGATGAGCAGGAATTCTTTATTGACAAGTCTTTGTCAGTGTGTGTATTGCAAATCTTTACTTCCCAGAATGCGGTTCACTTTTTCATTTTCTTATGGTCATAAGATAAGGAGAAATGTCACATTTTTATGAAGTCCCACTGAATTCTTTTAAATGGTTAGTGCACCCTATGTCCTACCCAAAGATTGACAGGTTCTACGTTTTCTTTCAGAAACTGTCCAATGGGAAGCTACAATCCATCTCAAATTTATAAATTGCATTTTTAATTCTAATAGGGTATTTATAGACTGTTTTGGATTTTCTATGTACACAATCGTATTATCTGTGAATAATCACAATTATCCCCTCAATTCTTATACTTTTTGTTTTTCTTGCCTTCTAACACTGGTAAATTCTCCGATGCACCGTTGAATAGAGCAGCATTGTTTGAAGATTTTAATATACCTTTCTCAATATCTGACAGAAAAAGCAGACAAAACATTGGTAAAAAATGTGACCTAATTGACATATAGGGAACATTCCATAATAAGTGCAGAATACATTATTTTCAAGTGGTCATAGACTCTTTACCCAAATAGATGATAGGTGGGGCCACGAATCAAGTCTACAAATGTTAAACCCTGAAATTAACTAGATTCTATTCTTAGACCACAGGGGAATTGAGCCACAGTCATAGAGAAAAGAAAACCAAGAAGTCCTTCAATGTTTAAAATTAAATGGAACTTTTCTACATATCCTAAAGGTGAGAGAGGGAATCTCAATGGAAATTCTGAACCTTTTCTACATGAGGGCTCACACACAATGATACTTTATTTGTGAAGAGCATTATAATAATCTAGATAGGAGTTGAGCCTTAAGTCAGAGTTCTGCCTGCCCCAGCCACACCTGGCCGCATTGGCCTGTGGTCCCCCTCAGCTGTCCTTTCTGGTGGCCCTGAGCTAAGGGGGTCAACATGGCCATATGGAAATGGGAAGCTCCCCACTCATAGTGATGACGGTGCCCCCTTCCCAGCTGCCCTTTTTTGGTGGCTCTGAGCTAAGGGGGTCAACATGGCCGTATGGAAATTAGAAGCTCCCCACTCTTAGTGATGACGTTGCTATCGTATCATACTCACCAGTCCAACATGATTTCTGAGTGAACTATGACACAAGAGTGACTTCTTGTCCTTCCTTCAGGTTTGAAAATCATCTGGTGAGTCATCTATTAGGAATGTGGATTCAACATGTGTTCTTTCTTCTGGAAAAGAAATAGACCCAATAGCAATTTTGGCTTCCTGAGCACCTGATCTTGAGAGACATCATACTGGCTCTTTGTAGCATTCTGCCTCTTAAACTTCAAACTAGGTATAGATATTTTTAGGCACATTTTCAGGTGGTTAGACAGGGACTCGGATGATATGAGTCACAGAGGATTTTAGTGTCAGAAACCTAAGTGGGATCCCCAAATTGACTCCAAATCCCTTGTTGTTCCATACAGGGTACTATTTCCCTCTTATCTCTGGTCTTCTCGATCTGGAAACCTATCAAGTATCAGGATTTTCTTGTCATGTGGACAACTGGAACAAATTCAGCGGGCCTTTTCACCTCTGCCCATGGTGATCATTAAGATCATTATCTCAGTGGAGGACCTCTGGGTAAGATACTCAAAGATCCTTAGGGATAGAGACAGTATAATATTTTTCTGGTATTAAAGTTACTGAAAACAACTATCTTTTTTAGTCGATTCAGGCTCTGGTATGTTCAGAGGGTGCTGTAAAACTGGTCTGAAATAGTGTTTAAAAACACTCAGCTCAGCCTCTTTACAACAGGAGCCAATGCTTATAAACATGGCTAAAATATTGTCTTATCTATGATGACTTCACAGCCATCGTAGTGTTTATATGGTATGACTGTGACTTACATTAGTCAACATTTGCAGAGAAAGAACTTAGGGCATCCAGGGGGCACTTCATGTTGAAATTAGTTTGTGACAACGAGCTACTGTGTTTTATTCTGCAGTCCAAGGGAATGGTGCCAGACATCTCTAAGGTGTCTAGCAGTTCTACAATTCTGATTTTAAGTGGTCTGTGTGCTTCAGCGATTTGGGCAGGAGAAGGGCAGGAGTCCAGAGACTGTGAACATTTCTGTTACCTGTGCTGACCATGGAGCAGGCAGGCTTTTGTGGGTATCATTTTGATTTCTTGGTACTCTTGTGAAAGGTGTTTTTGTCTCAAATTCCTCCATTTAGGAGTAATTACAATGATAAAAGGAATTTTTATCTTATATCATCTTTGGGCCCTGATCCTGGGCTCCCAGGGAAGCTATCCTTCAACATTTTACCAGCTCAAAATGGCTGGGCAAAAACCTCAAAGCATGGGCCCTATTTCTACCCCAAGAACATGTTGTACATCTGCTTCGAGGAGAAAACAATAACCAAAAAATGCCAACATAAATATAAGAAAAAATAAAGAACCTCTTTGGCTCCCATAAGATTAAGGTCATACTGACATGTACATACTGAAAACATAAGAAAGAATCTGTCACTTTCTGGATCTAAGAAGATCCTCATTGTGGTGTGTAACTCTGTATGTAAAACAAAACAGAAAAAAATATATAAGCCTGCCCCAAATGTTCCTTCCCCGGAGCACTCCCTTCTTGGTGAAGATTGTGTCTCCCAGACAGTTGTCCTGACTTGGGTTTGAATAAAGGTCTCTTCCTTTCTCTCTAAAATGTTTTTAAAAGTTCATTCACGCAGTGTCGACAATAACAGTGTTTTCTATTTAAGTGAGAAATAAATGTTTCACTCTAGTTGCATTGGGAATAGACGAATTGAGGGTTTCTTTAGAAGAGTAAGTCTGCCTTCCAGAAAAGGCAAGCTCATTGGTCTATTGAGAATGAAGATAATTACTGCTAAACAACAAGTATGTGTTGCCCCTTCGCCCAGAAACCAAAGCAGGTGTGCAGGCTTTAGGTCAGAGGTGCCTTCTTCTCCCAGCTGACAGCACTTCTTGCTCTGGCTCCAAGACACCCGAGGTTTTGAAGGTCAGCATCAGAGTCAGCGAGGCAGCTTGTCACAGGACGCCAGTGTTTAGAGAAAGCACAGGTATGTTTAGCAAAATGTCCTAACTATGTCAGGGCTGGAGGTAAAACCTCTCATTATCCCAAAACCTCCTGGGCTTTTCTCTTTTCTCTAGTGGAGCCACAAAGTAAAATTGAAGTAGCTGTCAGCATTCTGGGTTTGGTGCAAGAATTACTTAGTTTCCGTGCTGGTAGAACTTTGCAGGGAATCACAATTTCTCTGTCCATTTATTGCTTACAAATGTATTTTGACCATCTGTTTCCTAAGAACCCTCTTTTATTAGAAAGGGGAGGTGAGATTCACTCTGTGCCTGTTTGTAACATCTAATTTCTTCCTTCATCTAACAGTGTTTATTCAGTTGGGCCTAAGATATGGTTGAGTGGCCAGCATCTAGGGTTAGGTGGCTTTTTTTCATCTGATACAGACTTGGATGATGTCATTTGACAAAGGTGATGTTTCATCATTGATTAGTTTATTCATCAGAAGAGTTAAAATTAGGGTGGTGGGAAAATTGAAAATTATCGAAGGCGGCCTATTCCTGTTTAAAAGTTGAGCTTGACTTTCTAGTTTTACTAAATGTATTATCTCAATATTTTGAGGTGCCATATTCTCTCTGTAGTTTCTTTGGCGGTGGAGTCAGAAGGAGAGTCTGGGAATTCTTTTGAATAGTGGCATGCTGGTGGCTTCAAGGGGCTTGGCGTCAGGAGCCTTGGGGTGAAGTCTGCAACTGCTTGCCTGACCCTGGGTGCATCTCCCAGAGGTTTTGTTTCCTCTTATGAAATTGCCGGCAGATAATGTTCTGCTTAAAGGGGAACCCTCCCATCCTATTGGTGGGAATGCAAAGTTGTGCAGCCAGTCTGGGAAACAGTGTGGGGGTTCCTCAAAAAGTTAAACATTGAACAACCACATGATCCAGCAATTGCTCTCCTAGGTATTTACCCAAAGGATACAGAAATGCAGATTCAAAGGGGGAACATGCACTATGATGTTTATAGCACCAATGTCCACAGTAGCCAAACTATGGAGAGAAACCCAAAGTCCATGCACTGATGATTGGATAAAGCAGATGTGGGATACATATATATATATATGTGTATATATATATATATATATATATATATATATATATATATATATATATATATATATATATATAATGGATTATGACCCAGCTTCAAAAAGAATGAAATCTTACCATTTGCAAGGATGTGGATGGATCTAGAGTATATTAAGCTAAGCAAAATCAGTGAGGAAAGACAAATATCCTATCTCTCACACTTGTGGAATTTCAGACAGAAAATAGATGAACAGAGTTGAGGGGTGATGAGAGAGGCAAACAAGGAAATAGACTCAACCTTGGAGAAGAAACTGAGTGTTGCTGCAGGACAGGGACATGGGAGGAAGAGTTAAATGGGTGAGGGGTATTAAGGAGGGCACTTGTGATGAGCACTGGGTACTGTATGCAGATGAGGAATCACTAAATCCTACCCCTGAAGCGAATATTCCATGGCATGTGAACTAACTGGAATATAAGTAAGAGAAGAAAGCAAAAAAGTGTTCTGCTTCATGAAGAGTGAGGTAAAATTGTAGTGATTTGGGCTGTACTATTCTATAGAGGATAGATGGAAAACACCCTGTTGTAGGATACACTAGTTTCTTATCACATAAGGAGTCCTCAGAAAGCTGCAATGAAAGATTCAGATCTCAGAGCATGTTCATGTTCCACTGGTATGTTACAGTTTGCACAGGTAGGAAAGAAGGTGGAGAGAAAGGCAACAGAAGGGGAAAGTAGGTGTGAACCTTTCATTAGTTAGCATTATAGCTTTCTCATGAAAGCCTTGCGCCAGTGTTATTTTGGAAGAAGAGGAGGAATCCGGGAGCTTTGCAGGAGACAGGGGAGTTCCAGGTCTGGGTAAAGCTGACAGGGGTCTCAGAGGAGAGCTGAATGCATTCTGCAGCAGGGTGTGGGCAGGGTGGGCTCCAGGGGTGGATGTTGGTCTCCTGGATGAGAGTTGTGGCAGGTGAGGGCTGTGTGCAAGTTCCTGGTTGAGGGCAAGTGAGGCACAGGCGGAGAGCTGGCAGAGAACCTTCTTCTGGGCCACCAGCCTCACCCAACACACAGCCTCATCTTCTGTCCCTGTCACTCCAATTCACACTTCTCGAAAGGTGAGTGAGAACACATGAAGAGCATTCTGAAGAGAAGGGAAAGCATGTGCAAAGTCTCTGGGGCAGGAGAGTTCCTGTTATGTCCAGGAGCAACAAGAAGACCCTGTGGCCACAGGAGACAGCTTAGGACATGAGCTCAGAGAGGTGAAAGAGTGTGACAGAAAGCTATTCCAGGGCTATAACCCCTTGAGATGCTGTTTCACTGGGCCATCCTGGCTACAGTGTTGAGAACAGATTACAGAGGGTTGAAGATGGCAAGGCAGGTCAATGACGAAGCTTTTCCAGGAACTCAGGCACTTGGGACCAGACAGGTGGCCTTGGATGGAGTGGTTAGAACTATTCTGGGTCCATTTTGAAGATGGAGCTCACAGGATTTGCTGATGGGATAACTATTAGGAGCAGGAGAACAGAGGAATTGGGGTAACTCTCAGGTGTTGTGGGTTGTCCTGATCGAGAGGAAGGAGAGGGTTTCTCAGGGGGTAGGAGGTAGTCCGTGTTCTGCATGCTGAGGAAGGTGCCTTTCCCGGTGGATCTGCTGAGGTTTGTGTCTGGGAGAACCTTTCACATCTCCTCCCTCAGCAATGCTCAAGTACAAGTATACCCCACTTTTTAAACGTTCACAGTAAGACACTGGGCTTTCTTGAAAGAACTATGTTATTACCCAGCTTCAGTAAGAGGAAGAGACCTGAAGAGGATTTCCCTCTTATGAAAAAAGGTGAACAGTGAGAATCGTGTTCAGCATCTGTTTTGGGGAGAAGCACAACAGAGGCGGCGTGCACCCCAACCAGCTCCTTCCTCTGGGAACCGCTCTCCGCATCCAGCCACCAGCACTTTGAATTGTGTCTGTAAGCTTCTGCTGTGCTTCATCATCATTTATGCTGGGCCTCTGTTAGAAACTTGTGTGCTGAGGCCTATGAAAAGCCAAAGAGAAGGAATTTTGGAGTCTGAGCACACTGTCTAATTGTTCGTTTAAATTAATGGTCATTCCTTCTTGACACCATTTCTGCTGTGCAAGGTTTCTCAGAAGCCCTGTACTTTCAAAGAGCAGGGAAACCTATACCCCATGCTGCGGGATTAGTTTTAGTCTCCATGCCTGACAGAACATTTCATGACTGTCGGATTTTCTCACTCAAACATTGAGACTTTGACCACCTTCACCCGTTTCTACCACCCCATCCCCAAATCTGGCACCTACCAACCTGCTCTCAGTATCTATGCGTTCAGTATTTGTTTATTCCACGTGGAATGTACATGAGAGCATCTGGTATTGGTCTTTCTGTGTCTGAGTTACTTGGCATAAGGCCCCCAAGGTCTGTGTTTCCATGTCTGGTTCTTGTGAATAATGCTGCAGTGAACGTGGGAGTGCATCTGTCTTTTTGAGGCAGCATTTTTGTGTTCTTCAAATCAATACTCAATAGAGCCATTACTGAGTCATGGGGTAGTTGCTTTTATTTTTTCAGGAACCTCCATACCGTTTGTCACAGTGGCTGCACCAATTTCCATTCCCACCAACAGTGCACAGTGTCTCCTCGTCTGCACACCCTTGACCCCACCTGGTGTCTGTCTCTGGGACAATTGCTGTTCCAACAGTTGTGAGAGGATAGCCGATTGTGGGTTTGACTGATGTTTCTCTGACGATGATTAGTGATGTCGAACAACTTTTTCTGTCTGTTGGCACCTGTGTGCCATCTTTGGAAAGTATCTATTCACATATTCCTCCCATTTTTTATATAGTTTTTTTTTTGTTTTGATTTGCATGAGTGTTGTGTGTATTTTGGATATTAGCCTCTTCTCACACATATGATTCGCAGATATTTTTTTCTTATTGGGTCAGTGGCCTTTTAAGTTTTTGCTGGTTTCTGTTGCTGTGTGGAAGATTTCAGTTTAATGTTGTTCCACTTGTTTATTTTTGCTTTTGTTGCCTTTGCATTTGGTGTCCGATCTGAAGACTCTTTGCCAAAACCAATGTCGAGAGACTTAGTACCTGTGTCTTCTTGGAGGTTTATGGATTCAGGTCTTATGTTCAAATCATTCATCCATTAAAAATTTTGTGTGTGGTGTAAGAAAGTGACCCAGTTATATTCTTCTGCATTTAGTGTCCATTTGCCTGTTACCGCTCACTGAAGAGACAGTCCTTCCCTCATGGCATATCTTCTGCTGCTGTGTCGTAAGTTAGGATCATCTACATGTGGGTAAGTTTCTGAGCTTTCTGTACTGTTCCACTGACCTGGTGTCTGTGTTTATGCCAGTACCATCCTGTTTTGATGACAACAGCTTTATAATCCTGCTTGAAATCCAGGAGTGTGTTGACTGCACCTCTTTCTCCAGGTTGCTTTGTGGATTTGGTGTCTTTTGTGATTCCATATAAGTTTGAGGACTGTTTTCTATTTCCTTGAATAATGACACAGGAATTCAGATAGGCATTTCATCACATCTGTCGATTGCTTTGGGTACGATGGACATGTTCACATAATTAACTCTTCCAGTTAAGGAGCATGGCGTATGCTACCATTTGTTTGTGTTGCCTTCCAAATCTTTGACCCATACATTCTGCCCCCCTCGACACACATATTTTTCATTTCTTTTCTGCCATGTGTTGAGTGTACTATGTCTTTCTCATTCTTGGTTACTTTTATTCCTAGATTTTTTTTATGGAATTGTAAATGGCGTTGCTTTTTTAATTTCTCTTTGCGAAAGTGTGTCATCAGTATACAGAAATGCAAGAAGTTGGGTCATCTGGGTGGCTCCATAATGGAAGCGTCTACCTTCAGCTCAGGTCATGATCCCAGAGTTCTGGGATCGAGCCCCATGTTGGGCTCCCTGCTTAGCAAGGGTCTGCTTTTCCCTCTTTCTGACACTCCCCCTGTTCGTGCTTTTTCTCTTCCTGTCAAATAAATAAATAAAATTTGAAAAAAATAATGACAACAGGTCTCTGCATATTGACTTTATATCCTGCAGCTTTCTTGAATTTTTTTATTCTAACAGGTTTTTTTTTGTGGAATCTTTCGAGATTTCATGTCATTTGCAAATTGTGCCAGTTTTTCTGTATGGATTTCATATCTTTCTCTTTTTTTAAAATTGTTATTCACCCTACAGTACTTCATTTGTTTTTGATGTAGTGTTCCATGATTCATTGTTTGCATATAACACCTAGTGCTCATTATGACAAGTGCCCTCCTTTTTTTTTAAGAATTTATTTATTTATTCAACAGAGATAGAGACAGCCAGCGAGAGAGGGAACCCAAGTAGGGGGAGTGGGAGAGGAAGAAGCAGGCTCACAGCAGAGAGCCTGTTGTGGGACTCGATCCCATAACGCCAGGATCATGCCCTGAGCTGAAGGCAGACGCTTAACCGGTGTTCCACCCAGGTGCCCCCTGCCTTGTTAATTTTAACCATTCTAACTGGTGTAAGGTGGTATCTCATTGTCGTTTTGATTTGTATTTGCCTGATGGCAAGTGATGTGGAGCATTTTTTCATGTGTCTGTTGGCCATTTGTATGTCTTCTCTGGAGAAGAATCTCTTTGTGTCTTCTGCCCATTTTTTGGGTGTCGAGTTTGAGGAGTTCTTTATAGATCTTGGATACCAGCCCTTTATCTGTAATATCATTTGCAGATATCTTCTTCAATTCCATAGGTTGCCTTTTTGTTTTGTTGATCGTTTGCTTTGCCGAGCAGAAGTTTTTATCCTGATGAAGTGCCAATAATTCATTTTTGCTTTTATTTCCTTTGCCTTTAGAGATGTGGCTTGCAAGAAGTTATTGTGTCCAAAGTTGAAGAGTTCTTTTGATTTTGATATGATACAGGAATCCATTATCTTTCTTTCCTGATTGTATTCGAGTCCTCTGTCTTTCTTGGTGAGTCTAGCTAAGTTTGTCAGTTTGTTTTTCTTTCCAAAAAAGGCAGCTCTCATTTTCATTGTTTTTTTTTTTTTGTCTTTTTCATCTCTGTTGGATTTATTTATGCCTTCCTTTTTGTTATTTCCTTATTTCTACTAATTTGGGGCTTTGTTGGTTGTTTTTTTTTTAATTCTTTACCACATAAATCAGGTTGTTTATTGGAGAGCATTCTCATGGATTGATGAAGACTTGAATTTCTATGAATATCCCCCATAAAGCTACTTTTGCTGCATCCCATAAGTTTTTATAGGTTGTCTTTTTCATCAGTGTCAAGGTACTTCTAAAATTTTTTTGATTTCTTCTTTGACTGTTGGTTCAGTAGCATGTTGTTAAATCTCCACATATTTTTTTAAGATTATTTAAGTATCTGACAGAGAGTGAGACAGCGAGAGAGGGAACGCAAGCAGCGGGGTGGGAGAGGGAGAAGCGGGCTTCCCACTGAGCAAGGAGCCTGATTCGGGGCTAGATCCCAGGATCCTGGGATCACGACCTGAGCTGAAAGCACATCCTTAACGACTGAGCCACCCAGGCCCCAAAAATCTCCACCTATTTTTGACTGTCCCATTTTTTTCTTGAGACTGATTTCTAGTTTCATATCATTGTGGTTGGACAAGATTTGAAGCAGAAGGTGAAGAGAGCATTCAGATGAAAGGTTTGTTTCCTGGAGGGTTTTCTGTGGGCAGACCATGAGTTCAGTGGGCAGGAGGAAGGTTTTATGAGATGGGGGGTGGGGATAACCCTTGTTAGAATTACTGACTACTACCATGCAGGCTGTGTGCTACCGTTCACATCATAGTCCTGATGGACTTGTACTTCATTAGAAATATTTTCTAGGAGGTGTAGGCATAGCCTTCACTTAAAGAAAGATGCCATGTGTGTTCATGGCATGACCCCAGGTCAGCAACCAGGATGTATGGTATTGTGGGGGATCAGAACCAGGCTTTCTGTGGGAAGTGACAGAAATAAGGTATGGTGAGCTCCATGACCATAGGTGAGGTCCCGAGTGTCCCACTTGGTGTTGGGTTCTATGGATCTGTCTCATCAGGTGCTGTGGAATTCAGGGACACCCTCCTGTCTGTGGATTTGTGTGGAGACAGGTAGACATCAGTGTCTGGCCAGGCACGAGGGTTGCACTGGACCACCACCAGTGGTGCAGCGTGAGGGGGAGCCACTGCTTGGTTTCCAGGAAAGCTGACCAGGGTCTGTGACCATGATTCCTAACAGCTGCAAGGGGAGAGGCTGCCGGGGGTGGTGCACACTTCCTAGAGTTGTGGTCAGGACTAGTCTGGAGCACAAAAAGTCAGCCACACCGGGCACAGAAGGCACCCAGTCAGTGTAGCTGTGGGCACTGCTCCCATGGTACTTTCGGGCCAGCTCAATGCAGCCACCTCCTGCTTTTCATCATCATCTTCAAGGTCATGTGCCTCTGCTCTTGCCCCATGGCCTCCGGCGTATTGTCCGTCCTCCATCTGGCCCTTGTCCCTCGTGCCCTGTGCAGTCCGATGCCAGGGTAGCCTTCTTGAGACAAATATCTGGCCCTGATGGAACACTTCCATGGATCTCCTGTGATGCGAGGATGATGCCCTGCCCTGGAAGGGGGCTGCTGGTCCCCAATCAGTAGAGCCATGTCTCCCTCTTCAGCATGGCCTGCCCTCCCCTCAGTCTTCTTCAGGGAAGCTCTCCCCACTTCCTGAGATGACAGCTCTGAACTTAAAAATGAATGTTATTTTACATATCTCTATGCCTTAATTCATCCATGGCATGTCTTTCAACCCCGTTAGTGGGTTTTTTTTTTTTTTTAGCAGTTCTGAAGGGCTGTCTGGTCAAGGAGGGGATGACCTGGGTGGGGCAGCTTTCCCTCTCATCTCCCTCAGCATGTCTCTGAGCCCTGGGGCCAGCTGTCCCAGTGAGGATTGTGGAACCCGAGCCAGCCCATCCTGAGCCCAGGCTGTGGCAGCTCATAGACTGATGCATGTTGGTGGGCAGGTGGCATGGGCCAGGGGTAGGCAGTGTCTCCTTCTCATTCCTTCCCTCCCTTCCTCCCAGAGGTAGCTCAGAGCAGCCTTCAACCCCTGCATCTCCAGATCCCTTGACTTATGCCTCCTGTGTTCAGCTGGTGACCTTGGAGTTTTGCATGGATTCTACCTCCCGTACCCTCTCCCGTAGCAGTTCTTGGATCAGGGGAGAGGTCGGACCCTTGTCTGTTTTTGGTCTTCTTCCTGTCCCGCACCAAGCCCACTCACATTTGCAAGCCCATCCATAGGGAACCTATTACCCAAATGGATCCAGGCAATGAACATTGAAGTAGAGATCCAGGATCCATAATAAACCTGCTCGGAAACCTGTCCCAAAGTCTGTGACTCTCTCACACTGAAACAGAAACAATAATAGCTTTCTGGACTGTGAAGTGATATGTGTCTCTACTTCCAATCTTGAATGCATAGGTGCTGAGCCTGGACTGAAAAGGACCATGGCTCCCGTGGGCTGGAATCCATGGTAAGAACTCAGTGAAATCTGAATTTGAGGCATGGAGTGAATAATTATTGTAGAGTGAATCCTCCCAAGTAGGGCTTATGCACATTGCACAGGAAAAGCTTTTTCAAAGAGGTTCCTGAAAGAAAAATCTTGTTTAAAATTTATTTTAATTCCAGTAGAGCTAACATACAGTGTTACATTCGTTTCAGGTGTACAATAGAGTGATTCAGTAATTCTATATATTACTCAGTGGTCATCAAGAAAAGCGTCCTCTTAATCCCCTTCATCTATTTCACTCATCCCTCTATCCACCTCCTCTCTGGTAACCATCCGTTTCTTCTCTATTGTTAAGAGTTTGTATTTTGGTGTGTCTCCTTTTTCTCTTTTAGTTATTTATTTTTGTTTGTTTCTTAAATTCCCCATTAGAGTGACATCGTATGGTATTTGTCTTTCTCTGACTGACTGATTTTAGTTAGGATAATACTCTCTAGCTCCATCCATGTGTCTGCAAATGGCAAGGTTTCATTCTTTTTCAAGCCGAGTAATACTCCATTGTGTGTGTGTGTATCTGTGTGTGTGTGTGTGTGTGTGTGTGTGTGTGTGAATACTCACATCTATCCTCTCATTTGTCAATTTTTCTACAGACACTTGGGTTGCTTCCATATTGTGATATTGTAAATAATGGTGCAAGAAACATAGGGGTGCACGTATCCTTTTAAGTTACTCTTTTCCTATTCTTTGGGTAAATACGAGTAGTGTGATTGTTGGATCGTAGGGTAGTTCTATATTTAATTTTTTGAGGAACCTTCATACTGTTTTCCACCGTGGCCACCACAGTTTGCATTCCCACCCACAGTTTGCGAGGATTCCCCTTTATCCACATCCTCCCAACACCTGCTCTTTGTTGTGCTTTTGATGTTAGCCATTCTGACAGGTTTGAGATATTACCTCATTGTCCTTTGGATTTACATTTTCCTGATGATGGGTGATGGTGAACATCTTTTCACGGGACTGTTGGCCATTTGTATTTCTTCTTTGGAGAAATGTCTGTCCATGTCCTCTGCCTATTTTTTAACTGGATTATTTGTTTATTTGGGGGTCGAGTAGTATCAGTTGTATATGTTTTGGACACTATCCCTTTATTGCATATGATCTTTGCAAATATCTTCTCCATTTGAGTAGGTTGTCTTATTATTTTTACATTTTCATTGTTCTTCTGCCGTGTGGAAACTTTTTATTTTGCTGTATTCCCAATAGTTTATTTTTGCTTTCATTTCCTTTGCCTCAGGTCACAGTCTAGAAAAACGTTGGTATGGTCCATGTCAAGAAGTTACTGTCTTCCCTCCTGTAGGATTTTTATGGATTCAGGTCTCATATTGAGGTCTTGAAACTGTTTTGTGTTTGTCTTTATTGTGTAAGAAAGCAGTCTAATTTCATTCTTTTGTGCGTAGCTGTCTAGTTTTCCCAACACCATTTGTTGTAGAGAATGTCCTTTTCCCTTTTGATATCGTTGCTTGCTTTGTGGAAGATTCATGGACCACATAATTGTGGGTTTCTGTCTGAACTTGTATCCTGTTCCTTTGGTCGCTGTGTCTATTTTTGTGCCGTACTGTCTTGTTAGGATGACTGCAGCTTTGTAGTATAACGTGAAATCTGAAATTGTGAGTCCTCCAGCTTTGTTTTTCTTTTCCACATTGCACTGGCTGTTCGGAATCTTTAGTGGTTCCATACAAATGTTTAGGATTGTTTATTCGAAGTCTTTTGTTCTTTAATTTAAATTCAGTTAGCCAACTTACAGTACATCATTAGTTTCAAATGTAGTCTTCAATAAATTTTCAGTTGTGTGTAACACCCAGTGCTCATTGTATCGTGTGACCTCCTTAATGCTACTCACCCAGTTACATCCCCCCCAACTTCTCCTCCCACATTCATCAGTTTCTTGCGATAGTTATGAGTCTATCATGGGTTTTCTCCCTCTCTGATGACTTCCCATTCTATTTTCCCTTCCTTCCCCTATGGTCTTCTTCCTTGTTTCTGATATTCCACATAGGAGTGAAAGCATATGATCATTGTCTTTCTTTCATTGACTTATTCCACTCAGCATAATACCCTCCAGCTCCACCCAGGTCGGTGTGATGGTAAGTATTCATCCTTTCTGATGGCTGAGTAATATTCCATTATATATATGATCCACATCTTCTTTATCCATTCATCTATCCATGCTCATCTGCACTCCTTCCACAGTTTGTCTATTATGGATATTGCTGCTATGAACACTGGGGTGCATGTGTCCCTTCTTCACTACCTCTGTCTCTTTGGGGTAAATACCCAGTAGTGCAATTCCTGGGACATAGGGTAGCTATATTTATAACTTCTTGAGGAAACTCTGTACCATTTTCAATAGTGGTTGTACCGGACTGCATTCGTATAGGGGTGTAAGAGGGTTCCCATTTCTCCACATCGTCTCCAACATGTATAGTTTCATGTCTTCTTATTTTTAGATATTCGGCCTCGTGTTATATGGCATTTATAGGGGTTTAGATTTGCATTTCCCTAAAGCCAAGTGATATGAAGCATTTCTGCATGTATCTTTTGGTCACCAGTACGTCGTCATCAGTGAAGTGACTTCCCATTTTAATCCATCTCAAGACCTAAAGCTGGGTAAGGCTCTGAAGCTGGATGATGCCATTGGTTGGAAGTGTGGAGAATTTCAAAAGATCTCCATGGAGAGCAAGTTTAAAGGTCAGTGTGAAGCTACTAATTGGATCCGGGGAGATCTCTGAAAGTGGGGGTTGCCTGGGATGGGCTGAGGGGGGCCCTCCGATTTTCCAATGAATCCTTTCTACAGCCCCAAATGGACAGTTTCCTGCCGTGGGGCAGGCTGATTCCTCTAGTCGTGCAGAGGTGAGCCCAATGCCTGGTGCCTTGGAGGCAGGCAAACGGGGAGGGACCCTCAGCTGAGGACCCAGGGTTAGGTTAGGCCTCAAGAGACAGCAGGTCCGAACTGCCCAGTGCTCAGAGAACTCCCCGGCCGAGTGACATGATGGCACAATGGCCGGTGAGTGTGAGCCTTGGGGTTTCATCTGGAAGGGCCCACAAAGTTCAGGGTACACCTGAAGGGGCTCTCAGCGGGTGCCCCAATTCTCTTGCCCTGAATGCTCTGTTGTTCCCCAAAATGGTGGAGTTAACTGTGGACTGCAGGCTGAGTCCTACGGTGGGGCTTGGGTGTCCCCAATCCCCCGGAGTGTGGTGCCAGGACCCTAGGGAGGGACCCGTCTGTGGCCAACCTAGGGTAAGGGTTAGGGTCCAGGAGCCCAGCAGGGACAATCTGCAAGCTGTGCGGCGAGCTCTGTGGAGGGCTGAGAGGAGGCCATGGGCGAGGGTGAGAATGGGCCTCAGGGTTGGGGAATGGGGGGGGGCTGCCAAAGGTAGGGATGGGCTCCGGGGGCCTCCCCAAGTTCTCATGCCCTGTAGGCTCCGTAGAGCCCCAAGGGGCACGTTTTCCTGTCGGGTGGCAAGCTGAGTCCTGCGGTGGGGCACAGATATCCCAATTCCCCAGGTCTGCGGTGTAAGGCTCCTGGGGAGACCCCCAAACCTGCGGCCAGGCTAGGGCTAGCGTTAGGCCCCAGGAGCCCCTCAGGCCCAATCTGCTGGCTGTATGTCGACCTACACAGGCTTAGGTGAGGGTGTGGGGAGGGTGAGCGTGGGCCTCAGGGTTGGGGTGCGGGTGGCCGCCGATGTTCGCTGGTGGCTCAGGAGGGCCCTCCTGGTTCTCCCGCCCTGAATGTTCTATGGCCTCCCAAGGTGCACGGTTTCCTGGAGGGTGGCAGACTGAGTCCTGCTGTGGGGCTCAGGTGTACTGAGTCCCCGCAACTGTGGCTCCAGGCTCCTGGGGAGGGGCCCCTCCACAGATGAACTAGGGTTATGGTTGGGGCCCAGGAACCCCGCAGGCCAGATCTGCCCACTATGTGGTGAGCTCTGCCGCGGGCTGAGGTGAGGGTGCGGGGTGGGGTGAGCATGGGCTTCAAGGTTGAGTTTAGGGATCGCCGAAGTTCGCCGGGGGCTCTGGGGGCCCTCCTGGTTCTCTCACCCTGAATGCTCCACAGCCTCCCAAGGGGCACGGTTTCCTGCGGGCTGGCAGGCTTTGTCCTGCAATGGGACTCAGGTGTCCCCAGTCCCTGGGGCTGCGGCACCGGGCCCCAGGGGAGGGGCCCTACCCAGCCGAACTAGGGTCAGGTCTAGGTCCCAGGAACCCGGCAGGCCTGATCTGCCGGCTCTGCGACGAGCTCAGTGGCAAGCTGAAGGGAAGGCGTGGGGCGGGATGAGCGTGGGCCTCAGGGTTGGGGTGTAGGGGGTCGCCGAGGATCACTGGGGGCTCAGGGGGGCCCTACCAGTTCTCATGCAGGGGATGCTCTGTGGCGCCCCAAGGGGCATAGTTTCCTGAGGGGTGGCAGCCTGAGTCCCGTGGTGGGGCTCAGGTGTACCCAATCCCCGGGGTTAGGGTACGGATTAGGGTATGGGTTAAGGTTAGGGTATGGGTTACGGTTAGGGTATGGGTGAGGGTAGGGGTTAGGGATAGGGTAAGGAGAGGGTACTGATTAGGGTTGGGTTTAGGGGTTACAGGTTGGAGGTTATGGGTTAGGGTACAGATTAGGGTTTAGGGTATGGGTTAGGGTTTAGGGTTTCGGTTTAGGGTTAGGGTTAGGGTTGGAGTACGGGTTAGGTTTAGGGTACGGGTTAGGGTGCGCATTAGGGTACAGTTTAGGGTACAGGTTAGGGTACGGTTTAGGGTTAGGGTTTAGGGTTTCGGTTTAGGGTTAGGGTTAGGGTTGGAGTACGGGTTAGGGTTAGGGTACGGGTTAGGGTGCGCATTAGGGTACAGTTTAGGGTACAGGTTAGGGTACGGTTTAGGGTAAGTGTTGGCGTACCGATTTGTGTATGGTTTAGGGTACGGATTAGGGTTAGGGTACAGTTTAGGGTTATGGTACAGGTTAGGTTACGGTGTAGGTTTAGGGTTAGGGTACGGGTTAGGGAACGTGTTAGGGATAGGTATAGGGTACGGGTTAGGGTTAGGGTATGGGTTAGTGTCTGAGTTAGGGATAAGGGACGGGTTAGGGTATGGGTTATGGTACGGGTTAGGGTATGGGTTAAGGTTAAGGTAAAGGTACTGGTTAGGGTTAGGGTACGGGTTACGGTTTAGGGTTTAGGGTTACAGTTAGGGTATGGGTTAGGGTTAGGTTTCGGGTAGGGTTAGGGTACGGGTTATGGTACGAGTTAGGGTATGGGTTAAGGTCAGGATTTAGGGTTAAGGTTAGGGTTCGGGTTAGGGTACTTGTTAGGGTTACGGTTAGGTTTAGGGTATGGTTTAAGTTATAGGTTAGGGTACAGTTTACGGTTAAGGTTAGGGTACGGGTTAAGGGTACGGGTTAGAGTATGTGTTAGGGTTATGGTTAGGGTTAGGGTACAGGTTAGGGTTAGGGTTAGGGTACGGGTTAGAGTTAGGGTTAGAGTATGGGTTAGGGTCCGGGTTAGTGTTAGGTTTAGGGTTAGGTTAGGGTTAGGGTAAGGATTAGGGGTTAGGGTTAGGTTTAGGTTAGGGGTTAAGGTTTAGGGTTTAAGGTTAGGCGTTAGGGTTTAGGGTTAGGGTTAGACCCCAGTAGGCCAGCAGGACTGATGCGCCGGCTGTGCGGCGAGCGGAGGAGTGGGCCGAGGTGAGGGTGCTGGCGAGTGGGAGTATGGTATCCAGTGTTTTGGCGCCGGGGGCCTTTTAACGTCGCTAGAGGCTCGGAGGGCCCTGCCCTTTCTCCCGCCCTGAATGACCAGTGGAGCCCCTAGCAGCCCGGGTGTTGGCGGGGTGGCAGTGTGAGTCTGGCACTGCGGTTTGGGGGTCCCCAATGCCGTGTGTTGTAGCGCAAGGCCCTTTGGGAGTGGCCCCTCTGGGCCGTCCTAGGGTTAGTGTTAGCAACCAGGAGTCCAGCAGGCATGATCCACCATCTGTGTGGTAGCGGAGGACTGGATCAAGGTGAAGGCGCCGGCGTGCTGGAATGTGAGCCCAAGAATTTTGGCGCGGGGGGCCTCTGAAGGTCTCTGGGGGCTAGGAGGGCCTTGCCCGTTCTCCCACCCTGAATGAACGGCGGCGCCCCTAGCAGCCCGGGTGGCGGCGGGTCGGCAAAGTGAGTCCTGGCTGGGGCTCGGGGGTCCCCAATCCCAAGCGTTGCGGCACCAGGACCCTTGGGAGGGGCCCCATGGGGTCCGACCTAGGGTTAGGGTTAGCCCCCAGGAGGCCGGCAGGCCCGATCCGCCCGCTGTGCATGGAGTGGAGGGGCGGGCCAAGGTGAGGGTGCTGGGGAGCGGGAGCTTGGGAGCCCACGTTTTTGCGTGGGGGGCCTTCGAAGGTCAGCGGGGGCTCGGAGGTCCCTGCCCGTTCTCCCGCTCTGAATGACCGGCGGGGCCCCTAGAGGCTCCGGTGCCTGAAGGGCAGCAGGGTGAGACTGGCACTTGGGTTGGGGTCCCCATTCCCGGCGTTGTGGTGCCAGGCCACTTGGGAAGGGCCCCTCCGTGGCCGACCTACAGTTAGGGTTAGCCCCCAGGAGGCCAGCAGGCCCGATACACCGCCTGTGCGTCGAGCGGAGAGTTGGGCCGAGGTGAGGGTGCTGGTGAACATGAGCCCGGGCCCAAGCGTTTTGGTTCGGGGCGCCTTTGAAGGTCGGCGGGTGTTCGAAGGGCCCTGCCCGTTCTCCCACCCTGAATGAATGGCGGCGCCCCTAGCGGCACGTGTGGGGCAGGGCGGCAGGGTGCATCCAGCGCTGGGGCTTGGGGGTTCCCAATCCCCGGCGTTGCGGCGCCAGGCCCCTTAGGAAGCGACCCTCGGGGCCGTCCTAGGGTTAGGGTTAGCGCCCAGGAGGCCGGCAGGCCCGATCCGCCGGCTGTGCGAGGAGTGGAGATGCAGGCCCAGTTGAGGGCGATGGCGAGCGGGAGCTGGGCCCCAGCGTTTTGGCGTCCTGGGCCTTTGAATGTTGCCATGGCTCGGAGGGCCCTGCCCTTTCTCCTGCCCTGAAGAACCAGCAAGGCCCCTAGCGGCTCCGTTGGCGGTGGGGCGGCAGGGTGAATCCCAGGCTGTGGCTCCAGGATCCCCAATCCCCGGCGTTGTGGTGCCAGGCCCCTTGGGAGGGGCTCCTGGTGGGCCAACCCAGGGTTAGAGTTAGCCCCCATAAGGCCGGCAGGCCAGATCCTCTGGCTGGGCGGTGAGAGGTGGGCGGGCCGAGGTAAAGGCGCTGGGGTGCGGGATTGTGGGCCCCTGCATTTTGGGGTGGGAGGCTTCAAATGTCGCTGGTTTCTCCAGGGTCCTGTCAGTTCTCCCGCCCTGAATGACCGGTGGCGCCCCTCGCGGCCCGGGTGGCAGCGTTGTGGGAGGGTGAGTCTGGATTTGGGGCTTGGGGTTCCAGATCCCTGGCTTAGTGGCACCAAAAGCCTTGGGAGGGGCCCCTGGGGGGCCGACCTAGGGTTAGGGTTAGCCCCCAGGAGACCGTCAGGCCCAACCGCACACTGTGCGGCGAGCCGAGGTGCAGCCCGAGGTGAAGGCGCTGGGGAGCGGGAGCGTGGGCACCAGCGTTTTGGCACGGGGAGCCTTTGAAGGTCACCGGGGACTCAGAAGGCCCTGCCCTTCTCTCGCCCTCTATGACCCGCAGCGCCCCTAGCGGCCCAGGTGGGGACAGTGCGGCAGGGTGAGTCCGGCTCTGGGGCTCTGAGTCACCAATCCCCAGCATTGCAGAGCCAGGCTGCTTGGGATGTCCCCTCAGGGCCGACGTAGGGTTTTGGTTAGCTGCCAGGAGCCCGGCAGGCCCTATCCACCGGCTCTGAAGCAAGCGGTGGGGTGGGCCTAGGTGAGGGCGCTGGCGAGCAGGATCCTGGGAGCCAACGTTTTTGCGCGGGGAGCCTTCAAAGGTCAGTGTGGACTCGGAGGGCCCTGCCCGATCTCTTGCCCTGATTGACCGGCGGGGCCTCTAGCGGCTCGGGTGGCTGAAGGGCAGCAGGGTGATGCGGCACATGAGCTCAGGGTCCCCATCCCCAGCGCTGCGACGCCAGGCCCCTTGGGAAGTGCCCCTCGGTGGCCGACCTATGGTTAGGGTTAGCCTCCAGGAGCCCCGCAGGCCCGATACACCACCTGTGCGTCGAGCGGAGCGTTGGGCCGAGGTGAGGGTGCTGGTGAACATGAGCCTGGGCACAAGCGTTTTGATTCGGTGCGCCTTCGAAGGTCGGCAGGGGTTCGGAGGGCCCTGCCAGTTCTCCCACCCTGAATGAATGGCGGCGCCCCTAGCGGCCTGTATGGGTTGGGGTGGCAGCGTGCATCCGGCGCTGGGGCTTGGGGGACCCCAATCCCTGGCGTTGCGGCGCCAGGCCCCTTAGGAAGGGACCTTCAGGGGCTGTCCTAGGGTTAGGGTGAGCTCCCAGGAGGCCAGCAGGCCCGAGTCGCTGGCTCTGCGAAGAGCGGAGGTGCGGGCCGAGTTGAGGGTGATGCAGAGCGGGAGCGTGGTCCCCAGCGTTTTGGCGCCCTGGGCCTTGGACTGTTGCCATGGCTCAAAGGGCCCTGCCCGTTCTCCTGCCCTGAATAACCAGCGGCGCCCTTAGCAGCTCCCTTGGCGGTGGAGCGGCAGGGTGAGTCCATGCTGCGGCTCGTGGATCCCCAATCCCCAGCGTTGTGGGGCCAGGCCTCTTGGGAGGGGCTCCTCGTGGGCGGACCTAGGTTAAGAGTTAGCACCCAGGAGGCCAGCAGGCCCAATCCTCTGGCTGGGCGGCGAGAGGTGGGCGGCCCGAGGTAAAGGCGCTGGCGATCGGGAGCGTGGGCCCCTGCATTTTGGCGCAGGAGGCTTCAAATATCGCCGGTTTCTCCAGGGCCCTGTCCCTTCTCCCGCCCTGAATGACGGGCGGCGCCACTAGCGTCCCGGGTGGCGACGTGGCGGCAGGGTGAGTCTGGCTCTGGGTCTTGGGGTCCCTGATCTCCAGTGTAGCGGCACCAGGACCCTTGGGAGGGGCCCCTGGGTGGCTGACCTAGGGTTATGGTTAGCCCCCAGGAGGCCGGCAGGTGGGATCCGGCCACTGTCCGGGGAGCGGAGGGCGGGGCCGAGGTGAGGGCGTTGGGGAGCGGGAGCGTGGGCACCAGCGTTTTGGCACGGGGAGCCTTTGAAGGCCACCGGGGGCTCGGAAGGCCCTGCCCCTTCTCTCGCCCTGAATGACCCGCAGTGCTCCTAGCGGCCTGGGTGGCGGCGTTGCGGTAGGGTGAGTGTGGCTCTGGGGCTTGAGGTTCCCGATCCCCGGCGAAGCGGCACCAGGACCCTTGGGAGGGGCCCCTGGGTGGCCGACCTAGGGTTAGGGTTAGCACCCGGGAGGCCAGCAGGCGGGATCCGCCCGCTGTGCGTGGAGCTGAGGGGCGGGCCGAGGTGAGGGCGCTGGCGAGCAAGAGCCTGGGCCCAAGCGTTTTGGCACCGGGGGCCTTCGAATGTCTCCGGGGACTCGGCGGGCCCTGCCCATTCTCCTCCCTGAATGACCGGCGGCGCCCCTAGCAGCCCAGGTGGCGGCGGGGCGGCATGGAAGTCCGGGCATAGGGCTCGGGGGTCCCCAGTCCACCGCGTTGCGGCGCCAGGCCCCTTGGGAGGGGCCCCTCGGAGGCTGACCTAGGGTTAGGTTTAGCCCCTAGGATGCCGGCAGGCCCTATTCGCCAGCCGTGTGGAGACTGGAGTGGCGGACCGAGGTGAGGGCACTGGTGAGCGGGAGCGTGGGCCCGGGTGTTTTGGCGCGGGGGGCCTTTGAAGGTCGCCGTGTCTTGGAGGGCCCTGCCCGTGCTCCCGCCCTGAATGAACGGCACCACCCCAAGCCCCCGGGTGGCGGCTGGGTGGCAGGGTGAGTCCAGTGCTGAGGCTCGGGGGTCCCCAATCCCCAGCGTTGCAGTGCCAGATCCCTTGGGAGGGGCCCCTCGGGGGTCGATCTAGGGTTGCGGTTAGCCCCCAGGAGGCCGGTGGACCCGATCAGCGGCTGTGCGGCACGTGGAGGGTTGGGCCGAGGTGAGGGCGCTGGCGAGACTGAGCATGAGCCCAAGCGTTTTAGTGTGGGGGCCCTTCGAAGGTCAGTGGGGGCTCGGAGGGACCTGCCCGTTCTCCCGCTCTCAATGACCGGCGGGGCCCCTAGAGGCTCCTGTGCCTGAAGGGCAGCAGGGTGAGACCGGCACTTGGGTTGGGGTCCCCATTCCCGGCGTTGTGGCGCCAGGCCACTTGTGAAGGGCCTCTCCGTGGCCGACCTACAGTTAGGGTTAGCACCCAGGAGGCCAGCAGGCCCGATACACCGCCTGTGCGTCGAGCGGAGAGTTGGGCCGAGGTGAGGGTGCTGGTGAACATGAGCCCGGGCCCAAGCGTTTTGCTTCGGGGCGCCTTCGAAGGTTGGCGGGGGTTCGAAGGGCCCTGCCCGTTCTCCCACCCTGAATGAATGGCGGCGCCCCTAGCGGCACGTGTGGGGCAGGGCGGCAGGGTGCATCCAGCGCTGGGGCTTGGGGGTTCCCAATCCCGGGCGTTGCGGCGCCAGGCCCCTTAGGAAGCGACCCTTGGGGCCGTCCTAGGGTTAGGGTTAGCGCCCAGGAGGCCGGCAGGCCCGATCCGCCGGCTGTGTGAGGAGTGGAGATGCAGGCCGAGTTGAGGGCGATGGCGAGCGGGAGCTGGGCCCCAGCGTTTTGGCGTCCTGGGCCTTTGAATGTTGCCATGGCTCGGAGGGCCCTGCCCTTTCTCCTGCCCTGAAGAACCAGCAAGGCCCCTAGCGGCTCCGTTGGCGGTGGGGCGGCAGGGTGAATCCCAGGCTGCGGCTCGGGGATCCCCAATCCCCAGCGTTGTGGTGCCAGGCCCCTTGGGAGGGGCTCCTCGTGGGCCGACCCAGGGTTAGAGTTAGCCCCCATAAGGCCGGCAGGCCAGATCCTCTGGCTGGGCGGTGAGAGGTGGGCGGGCCGAGGTAAAGGCGCTGGGGTGCGGGATTGTGGGCCCCTGCATTTTGGGGTGGGAGGCTTCAAATGTCGCCAGTTTCTCCAGGGCCCTGTCAGTTCTCCCGCCCTGAATGACCGGCGGCGCCCCTCGCGGCCCGGGTGGCAGCGTTGTGGGAGGGTGAGTCTGGCTTTGGGGCTTGGGGTTCCAGATCCCTGGCGTAGTGGCTCCAAAAGCCTTGGGAGGGGCCCCTGGGGGGCCGACCTAGGGTTAGGGTTAGCCCCCAGGAGACCGTCAGGCCCAACCGCACACTGTGCGGCGAGCTGAGGTGCGGCCCGAGGTGAAGGCGCTGGGGAGCGGGAGCGTGGGCACCAGCGTTTTGGCACAGGGAGCCTTTGAAGGTCACCGGGGACTCAGAAGGCCCTGCCCTTCTCTCGCCCTCTATGACCCGCGGCGCCCCTAGCGGCCCAGGTGGGGACAGTGCGGCAGGGTGAGTCCGGCTCTGGGGCTCTGAGTCACCAATCCCCAGCATTGCAGAGCCAGGCCGCTTGGGATGTCCCCTCAGGGCCGACCTAGGGTTTTGGTTAGCTGCCAGGAGCCCGGCAGGCCCTATCCACCGGCTCTGAAGCAAGCGGTGGGGTGGGCCTAGGTGAGGGCGCTGGCGAGCAGGATCCTGGGAGCCAACATTTTTGCGCGGGGAGCCTTCAAAGGTCAGCGTGGGCTCCGAGGGCCCTGCCCGATCTCTTGCCCTGATTGACAGGCGGGGCCTCTAGCGATTCGGGTGGCTGAAGGGCAGCAGGGTGAGTGCGGCACATGAGCTCGGGGTCCCCATCCCCAGCGTTGCGACGCCAGGCCCCTTGGGAAGTGCCCCTCGGTGGCCGACCTATGGTTAGGGTTAGCCTCCAGGAGCCCCGCAGGCCCGATACACCACCTGTGCGTCGAGCGGAGAGTTGGGCCGAGGTGAGGGTGCTGGTGAACATGAGCCTGGGCCCAAGCGTTTTGGTTCGGTGCGCCTCTGAAGGTCGGCAGGGGTTCGGAGGGCCCTGCCAGTTCTCCCACCCTGAATGAATGGCGGCGCCCCTAGCGGCCTGTGTGGGTTGGGGTGGCAGCGTGCATCCGGCGCTGGGGCTTGGGGGCCCCCAATCCCTGGCGTTGCGGCGCCAGGCCCCTTTGGAAGGGACCTTCAGGGGCTGTCCTAGGGTTAGGGTGAGCTCCCAGGAGGCCGGCAGGCCTGAGTCGCTGGCTCTGCGAAGAGCGGGGGTGCGGGCCGAGTTGAGGGTGATGCAGAGCGGGAGCGTGGTCCCCAGCGTTTTGGCGCCCTGGGCCTTGGACTGTTGCCATGGCTCAAAGGGCCCTGCCCGTTCTCCTGCCCTGAAGAACCAGCGGCGCCCTTAGCAGCTCCCTTGGCGGTGGAGCGGCAGGGTGAGTCCATGCTGCGGCTCGGGGATCCCCAATCCCCAGCGTTGTGGGGCCAGGCCTCTTGGGAGGGGCTCCTCGTGGGCGGACCTAGGTTTAGAGTTAGCACCCAGGAGGCCAGCAGGCCCAATCCTCTGGCTGGGCGGCGAGAGGTGGGCGGCCCGAGGTAAAGGCGCTGGCGATCGGGAGCGTGGGCCCCTGCATTTTGGCGCAGGAGGCTTCAAATATCGCCGGTTTCTCCAGGGCCCTGTCCCTTCTCCCGCCCTGAATGACGGGCGGCGCCACTAGCGGCCCAGGTGGCGACGTTGCAGCAGGGTGTGTCTGGCTCTGGGTCTTGGGGTCCCTGATCCCCAGTGTAGCGGCACCAGGACCCTTGGGAGGGGCCCCTGGGTGGCTGACCTAGGGTTAGGGTTAGCCCCCAGGAGGCCGGCAGGTGGGATCCGGCCACTGTCCGGGGAGCGGAGGGCGGGGCCGAGGTGAGGGCGTTGGGGAGCGGGAGCGTGGGCACCAGCGTTTTGGCACGGGGAGCCTTTGAAGGCCACCGGGGGCTCGGAAGGCCCTGCCCCTTCTCTTGCCCTGAATGACCCACAGTGCTCCTAGCGGCCTGGGTGGCGGCGTTGAGGTAGGGTGAGTGTGGCTCTGGGGCTTGAGGTTCCCGATCCCCGGCGAAGCAGCACCAGGACCCTTGGGAGGGGCCCCTGGGTGGCCGACCTAGGGTTAGGGTTAGCACCCGGGAGGCCGGCAGGCGGGATCTGCCCGCTGTGCGTGGAGCGGAGGGGTGGGCCGAGGTGAGGGCGCTGGCGAGCAAGAGCCTGGACCCAAGCGTTTTGGCACCGGGGGCCTTCGAATGTCTCCGGGGACTCGGCGGGCCCTGCCCATTCTCCTCCCTGAATGACCGGCAGCGCCCCTAGCAGCCCAGGTGGCGGCGGGGCGGCGTGTAAGTCCGGGCATAGGGCTCGGGGGTCCCCAGTCCACCGCGTTGCGGCGCCAGGCCCCTTGGGAGGGGCCCCTCGGAGGCTGACCTAGGGTTAGGTTTAGCCCCTAGGATGCCGGCAGGCCCTATTCGCCAGCCGTGTGGAGACTGGAGTGGCGGACCGAGGTGAGGGCACTGGTGAGCGGGAGCGTGGGCCCGGGTGTTTTGGCGCGGGGGGCCTTTGAAGGTCGCCGTGTCTTGGAGGGCCCTGCCCGTGCTCCCGCCCTGAATGAACGGCACCACCCCAAGCCCCCGGGTGGCGGCTGGGTGGCAGGGTGAGTCCAGTGCTGAGGCTCGGGGGTCCCCAATCCCCAGCGTTGCGGCGCCAGATCCCTTGGGAGGGGCCCCTCGGGGGTCGATCTCGGGTTGCGGTTAGCCCCCAGGAGGCCGGTGGACCCGATCAGCGGCTGTGCGGCACGCGGAGGGTTGGGCCGAGGTGAGGGCGCTGGCGAGACTGAGCATGAGCCCAAGCGTTTTAGTGCGGGGGGCCTTCGAAATTCAGTGGGGGCTCGGAGGGACCTGCCTGTTCTCCCGCTCTGAATGACCGGCGGGGCCCCTAGAGGCTCCGGTGCCTGAAGGGCAGCAGGGTGAGACCGGCACTTGGGTTGGGGTCCCCTTTCCCGGCGTTGTGGCGCCAGGCCACTTGGGAAGGGCCCCTCCGTGGCCGACCTACAGTTAGGGTTAGCCCCCAGGAGGCCAGCAGGCCCGATACACCACCTGTGTGTCGAGCGGAGAGTTGGGCCGAGGTGAGGGTGCTGGTGAACATGAACCCGGGCCCAAGCGTTTTGGTTCGGGGCGCCTTCGAAGGTCCGCAGGGGTTCGGAGGGCCCTGCCAGTTCTCCCACCCTGAATGAATGGCGGCGCCCCTAGCGGCCTGTGTGGGTTGGGGTGGCAGCGTGCATCCGGTGCTGGGGCTTGGGGGCCCCCAATCCCTGGCGTTGCGGCGCCAGGCCCCCTAGGAAGGGACCTTCAGGGGCTGTCCTAGGGTTAGGGTTAGCTCCCAGGAGGCTGGCAGGCCCGAATCGCTGGCTCTGCGAAGAGCGGAGGTGCGGGCCGAGTTGAGGGTGATGCAGAGCGGGAGCGTGGTCCCCAGCGTTTTGGCGCCCTGGGCCTTCGACTGTTGCCATGGCTCAAAGGGCCCTGCCCGTTCTCCTGCCCTGAATAACCAGTGGCGCCCTTAGCAGCTCCCTTGGCAGTGGAGCGGCAGGGTGAGTCCATGCTGCGGCTCAGGGATCCCCAATCCCTAGCGTTGTGGGGCCAGGCCTCTTGGGAGGGGCTCCTCATGGGCAGTCCTAGGGTTAGAGTTAGCACCCAGGAGGCCAGCAGGCCCAATCCTCTGGCTGGTCGGCGAGAGGTACACGGTCCGAGGTAAAATCTCTGGCGAGCGGGAGCGTGGGCCCCTGCATTTTGGCGCAGGAGGCTTCAAATGTCACTCGTTTCTCCAAGGCCCTGTCCATTCTCCCTCCCTGAATGAGCGGCGGCACCCCAAGCGGCCTAGGTTGCGATGGTGCTGCAAGGTGAGTCTGGCTCTGGGGCTCTGAATCACCAATCCCCAGCGTTGCAGAGCCAGGTCCCTTGGGTTGTGCCCCATGATGCCTACCTAGGATTTCAGTTAGCCCCCACGACCCTGGCAGGCACTATCCACTGGCTCTGCAGCAAGCGGAGGGGCGGGCCAGGCTGAGGGCGCTGGGGAGCAGGAGGAATGGAGCCAATGTTTTTGCGCGGGGTGCCTTTGAAGGTCAGCGGGGACTCCGGGGGCCCTGCCCATTCTCCCACCCTGATTGACCAGTGGTCTCTAGCGGCTCGGGTGGCTGAAGGGCAGCAGGGTGAGACCGGCACTTGGGCTCGGGGTCCCCATCCGCAGCGTTGTCATGCCAGGCCCCTGGGAAGTGCCCCTCGGGGGCCGAACTATGGTTAGGGTTAGCCCCCAGGAGGCCGGCAGGCCCGATACACCACCTGGGCATCGAGCAGAGAGTTGGGCTGAGGTGAGGGTGCTGGGGAATATGAGCCTGGGCCGAAGTGTTTTGATTCGGGGCACCTTCGAAAATTGGCGGGGATTCGGAGGGCCCTGTCCATCCTTCCAAGGTGAATGAACAGCGGCGCCCCTAGCGGCCCAGGTGGGGAGGGGCGGCAGGGTGCATCGGGCGTTGGGGCTTGGGGGTCCCCAATCCCTGGTGTTGCGGCACCAGGCCCCTTGGGAGGGGCCCTCGGGGGCCAACCTAGAGTTAGGTTTAGCCCCTAAGAGGCCAGCAGGCCCTATTCGCCAGCTGTGTGGAGAGCAGAGTGGTAGACCTAGGTGAAGGCGCTGGTGAGTGGGAGGGTGGGCCTGGGCGTTTTGGCGTGCGGGGCCTTTGAAGGTCGCCATGTCTCTGAGGGCCCTGCCCCTTCTCCTGCCCTGAATGAACGGCAGCACCCCAAGCCCCCGAGTGGCGGCTGGGCGGCAGGTGAGTCAGGTGCTGAGTCTTGGGGTCCCCAATCCCCGGCATTGTGGCGTCAGGCCCCTTGGGAGGGGCCCTTCGGGTCCGACCTAGGGTTAGGGTTAGCCCCCAGGTGTCTGGCAGGCCCGATCCGCCTGCTGTGCAGGGAGCGGAGGGGCAGGCCGAGGTGAGGGCACTGGGGAGTGGAAGCATGGGCACCAGCGTTTTGGCTCCAGGAGCCTTTGAAGGTCACCAGGAACTCGGAAGGACCTGCCACTTCTCTCACCCTGAATGACCGGCGGCACCCCTAGCTGCCCAGGTGGCGACAGTGTGGAAGGGCAAGTCTGGCTCTGGGGCTCTGAGTCACCAATCCCAAGCATAGCAGAGCCAGACCCCTTGGGATGTGCCCCACGGGGCCGACCTAGGTTTTCAGTTAGCCCCCAGGAGCCCGGCAGGCACTATCCACTGGCTCTGCAGCAAACGGAGGGGCGGGTCGAGGTGAGGACGCTGGGGAGCGGGAGCGTGGGCACCAGCATTTTGGCGTGGTGAGCCTTTGAAGGTCACCGGGGACTCCGAAGGCCCTGCCCTTCTCTCGCCCTGAATGACCGGCGGCGCCCCTAGAGGCCCGGGTGGCAACAGTGCGGCAGGGTGAGTCTGGCTCTGGGGTCTGAGTCACCAATCCCCAGCGTTGCAGAGCCAGGCCCCTTGGGATGTGCCCCACGGGGCCGACCTAGGGTTTTCATTAGAACCAAGAGCCCGGCAGGCCCTATCCAATGGGTCTGAATCAAGGGGAGAGTTGGGCCAAGGTGAGGATGCTGGTGATCATGAGCCTGGGCCCAAGCGTTTTGGTTCAGAACTCCTTCAAAGGTCAGCGGGGGTTCGAAGGGCTCTGCCCATTCTCCCACCCTGAAGGAACGGCGGCGCCCCTAGCGGCCCGGGTCGTGAGGGGTGGCAGGGTGAGTCAGGCCCTGCGGCTCAGGTATCTCCAATCCCCAGCGATGAGGCGCCAGGCCCCTTGGGAGGGGCCACTTGGATGCAACTTAGGTTTTGGTTTAGCCCCTAGGAACTCGGCAGGTCCTATTCGCCAGCTGTGTGGAGAGTGGAGTGGCGGACCGAGGTGAGTTCACTGGTGTTTGGGAGCGTGGGCTCGGGCGTTTTGGCGCGGGGGGGATTCGAAAGTCACCGTGTCTCGGAGGGCCCTGCCCGTTCTCCCGCCCTGAATGAATGGCAGCACCCCAAGCCCCTGGGTGGTGGCTGGGCGGCAGGGTGAGTCAGGTGCTGAGGCTCAGGGTCCCCAATCCCTGGCGTTGCGATGCCAGGCCCCTTGGGATGGGCCTCTCGGTGGTCGATCTAGGGTTACAGTTAGCCCCCCGGAGACCGGTGGACCAGATCAGCGTCTGTGCAGCACGCGGCAGGGTGGGCCGAGGTGCGGGCGCTGGCGAGCCTGAGCATGAGCCCAAGCGTTTTAGCGTGGGGGGCCTTTGAAGGTTGGCGGTGGCTGGAGGGACCTGCCCATTCTCCCGCTCTGAATGACCAGCGGGGCCCCTAGTGGCTCAGGTGGCTGAAGGGCAGCAGGGTGAGTCCGGCACTTGGGCTCGGTTGCCCCATCCCCGGCGTTGTGGCACCAGGCCACTTGAGAAGTGCCCCTCGGGGGCCGACCTACAGTTACGGTTAGCACCCAGGAGGCTGGCAGGCCCTATACACTGCCTGTGCGTGGAGCGGGGAGTTGGGCCGAGGTGAGGATGCTGGTGAACATGAGCCTGGGCACAAGCATTTTGGTTTTGGACGCCATTGAAGGTGGACGGGGGTTCGGAGGCCCCTGCCAGTTCTCCCACCCAGAATGAATGGCGGTGCCCCTAGCGGGCCGTGTGGGGCAGGGCGGCAGGGTGCACTCGGCCCTGGGGCTTGGGGGTCGCCAATCCCCGGCGTTGCGCCGCAAGGCTCCTTAGGAAGGGACCCTCAGGGGCCGTCCTAGGGTTAGGGTTAGCACCCAGGAGGCCGGCAGGCCCGATCCGCCGGCTGTGCGAGGAGTGGAGGTGTGGGCCGAGTTGAGGGGGATGCAGAGCGGGAGCGTGGGCCCCAGCGTTTTGCCACCCTGGGCCTTCGAATGTTGCCATGTCTCCAAGGGCCCTGCCCATTCTCCTGCCCTGAATAACCAGCGGCGCCCCTAGCGGCTCCGTTGGCGGTGGGGCTGCAGGGTGAGTCCTGAGCTGCGGCTCAGGGATCCCCAATCCCCAGCATTGTAGGGCCAGGCCTCTTGGGAGGGGCTCCTCGTGGGCTGACCTAGGGTTAGAGTTAACACCCAGGAGGCCGGCAGGCCCAATCCTCTGGCTGGGCTGCGAGAGGTGGGCGGGTCGAGGTAAAGGCGCTGGTGAGCGGGAGCGTGGGCCCCTGCATTTTGGCGCGGGAGGCTTCAAATGTCGCTGGTTTCTCCAGGGCCCTGTCCGTTCTCCCGCCCTGCATGAGCGGCGGCGCCCCTAGTGGCCTGGGTGGCGGCGTTGTGGCAGCATGAGTCTGGTTCTGAGGCTTGGGGTCCCAGATCCCTGGGGTATAGGCAACAGAATCCTTGGGAGGGACCCTGGAGGGCCGACCTAAGGTTAGGGTTAGCCCACACAAGGCCGGCATGCCGGATCCGCCCTCTGTGCAGGGAGCAGAGGGGCGGGCTGAGGTGAGGGCGCTGGGGAGCGGGAGCGTGGGCACCCGGGTTTTGGCACGGAGAGCCTTCGAAGGTCGCCAGTGGCTCGGAGGACCCTGTCCATTCTTGTGCCCTGAATGACCAGCGGCGCCCCTAGTGGCCGGAGTGGCAGCAGGGAGGCAGGGTGAGTCTGGCGATGGGGCCTATGGTCCTAGTCTCAGGCTTGGTGGCGCCAGGCCCCTTGGGAGGGGCCCTTCTGGGTCCTGCCTAGCTTTAGGGTTACCCCCAGGAGTCCTGCGGCCTGATCCACTGGCTGTGCATGGAGCGGAAGGGCGGGCTGACGTGAATGCGCTGGGGAGCGGGAGTGAGGGCCCAAGCGTTTTGGCACGGGGAGCCTTCGAAGGTCACCGGAGGCTCAGAGGGCCCTGCCTATTCTCTCGCCCTGCGAGGACGTTGCCCCTAGTGGGCCGGGTCATGGCGGGGCGGCAGGGTGAGTCTGGAGCTAGGGCTCGTGGGTCCCCAATCCCCAGCGTGGCGTCGCCAGGCACTTGGGAGTGGTACCTTGGGGGCCTACCTAGGGTTAGGGTTAGCCCAAAGGAGGCCGGCAGCCCCATTCTGTCGGCTGTGCGGGGAGAGGAGTGGTGGGCAGAGGTGAGGGCGCTGGCGAGCGGGAGCGTGGGCCCAAGCGTTTTGGCGCGGGGGGCCTTCGAAAGTCACCGGGGGCTCAGAGATCCATGCCCCTTCTCCCGCCCTGAATGAGTGGCGGCGCCCCTAGAAGCCCGGGTGGCGGCGGGGCGGCTGGGTGAGTCTGGTGCTCATGCTCGTGTGTCCCCAATCCCCGGCGTGGCGGAGCCAGGACCCTTGGAAAGGGCCCCTCGGGGGCCGACCTAGGTTTAGGGTTAGCCCCCAGGAGCCCAGCAGGCCCTGTCCGCCAGCTGTGTGTTCGAGCGGAGGGGCAGGCTGAGGTGAGGGCAATGGTGAGCGGGAGCGTGGGCCCAAGCGTTTTGGCGCAGGGGGCCTTCGAAGGTCACGGGGGGCTTGGAGGGCCCTGCCCCTTCTCCTGCCCCAAAGGACTGGCGGTGCCCCTAGCAGCCCGGGTGGCGACCGGGTGGCAGTGAAAGTCCAGCACTGGGGCTCGATTGTCCCCAATCCCCGGCGTGATGGCGCCAGTCCCCTTGGGAGGGGCTCCTCAGGGGCTGAACTAGGGTTAGGGTTAACCCCCAGGAGGCTGGCAGGCCCGATCTGACGGCTGTGTGGCGAGCGGAGGGTGGGTCCCAGGTGAGGGCAATGGTGAGCGGGAGCGTGGGCCCTAGCGTTTTGGCGTGGGTTGCCTTCGAAGGTCGCAGGGGGCACGGAGGGCCCTGCAAGTTCTCCCACTCTGAATGAGGATGGCGAACCTAGCGGGCCAGGTCTCGGCAGGGCAGCAGGGTGAGTCCGGCGCTGGTGCTCGGGGGTCCCCAATCCCTGGCGTGTTGGTGCCAGACCCCTTTGGAGGGGCCCCTCGACAGCCAACCTAGGGTTAGGGTTAGACCCCAGTAGGCTGCCAGGCCCGATCCGCTGGTTGTGCGGCTTGCGGAGGGGCTGGCCGAGGTGAGGGCACTGGTGAGCAGAAGCGTGGGCCGAAGCATTTTGGCACGGGGGGCCTTCAAATGTCACCGGTGGCTCGGAGGGCCCTGCCCATTCTCCCGCCCTGAATGACCGGTGGTGCCCCTAGTGACCCGGGTGGCAGTGGGGGGCATGGTGAGTCCGGTGCTGGGGCTCAGGAGTCCCCTTTCCCCGTCGTTGCTGCACCAGGCCCCTTGGGAGGGGCCACTAGGGGGCCGACATAGGTTTAGGGTTAGCCCCCAGAAGGCCCACAGACCCGATCCGCCAGCTGTGCGGCGAGTGGAGGGGAGGGCCGAGGTAAGGGCGCTGGCCAGCGGGAGCGTGGGGCCAAGCGTTTTGGTGCGGGGGGCCTTCGAAGGTCGCAGGTTGCTCGGAGGGCCCTGCCTGTTCTCCCTCCCTGAATGAACGGCGGCGCCCCTAGCGGCCCAGGTGGAGGTAGGGCAGGAGGGTGAGTCAGGCGCTTGGGCTCGGGAGTCCCCAATCCCTGGTGTTGCGGCAATAGGAACCTGGGATGGGCCCCTCGGGGGCCCACCAATGGTTAGGGTAACACCCAGGAGGCCTGCAGTCCAGATCCACTGGCTCTACAGCGAGCGGAGGGGCGGACCGAGGTGAGGGCGCAGGCGAGCAGGAGCATGGGCCCAAGCGTTTTGGCACAGGGGGGCCTTCGAATGTCATCAGGGGCTCGGAGGAATCTGCCCGTTCTCCCTCCCTGAATGACCGACGGTGCTCCTAGCGGCCTGGGTGGTGGGGGGGCGACACGGTGAGTCCGGCGCTGGGGCTCGGGGGTCCCCAATCCCAGGCATTGCGGTGCCAGGCCCCTTCGGAGGGGCACCTCAGGGGACAACCTAGGGTTCTGCGTAGCCCCCAGGAGGAGTGCAGGCCTCATCCGCCGGCTCTGTGGCGAGCAGAGGGGCGGGCCGAGGTGAGGGCGCTGAGGAGCAGGAGCTTGGGCTCAAGCATTTTGGATGGGGGGGGCCTTCGAAGTTCGCCACGGGCTCAGAGGGCCCTGCCCTTTCTATCGCCCTGAATGACCAGCGGCACCCCTAGCGGCCCGGGTGGTGATGGGGCGGCAGGGAGACTCTGGTGCTGGGGATTGGGGCTCCCTAATACCCGGCGTTGCAGCCTCAGGCCCCTTGGGACAGGCCCCTCGGTGGCAGACCTAGGGTTAGGGTTAGCCCCCAGGAGGCTGCCAGGCTCGTTCCGCCCATGTGCGGTGAATGGAGGTGTGGGTTGAGGTGAGGTAGCTGGCGAGTGGGGGCGTGGGCCAGAGCATTTACGCTTTGGCTTGGGGTGCCTTCGAAGGTCACAGGAGGCTTGCAGGGTCCTGCCCGTTCTGTCGCCCTGAAGGACTGGTGACGCCCCTAGTGCCCCATGTGGCGGCAGGGCGGCACGGTGCGTCCGGCGGTGGGACTTGGGGGTCCCCAATCCCTGGCATGCAGCGTCAGGCCACTTGGGAGGGGCCCTTCGGGGGCGACATGGCATAGGGTTAGCCCCCAGGAAGCCCGCAGGCCCGATCCGCCAGCTCTGCCACGAGAGGACGGGTGGGCCGAGGTTAGGGCGCTGGGAAGCAGGAGCGAGGGAGCCAGAGTTTTTGCACGGGGGGCTATGAAGGTCACAGGGGGATCGGAGGGCCTTGACCGTTCTCCCTTCTTGAATGACTGGCAACGCCCGTAGCACCCTGGGTGCTTGTGGGGTGGCAGAGTCCAGCACTGGGGCTCGGGGGTCCCAAATCCCCGGCATTGTGGTGCCAGGCTCCTTGGGAGGGGCCCCTCGGGGGCCGACCTCGGGTTAGGGTTCTTCCCCAGGAGGCTGGCAAGCCCGGCGCTAAGTGGCTCTGGCAATGTAACAAAAATGCCATACACTTATCTGAAAGAAATAACAGTGTACAGGAACCCTCTTAGCCCTAACATCATCCTTTCTGAATATGGAAGCCAGCCCCAAATTGCTCGTGGAAGTCTGACGAAAGGGCTAAGCACTTTTCTCTGAGTCACCACACTGTACAGGGAAAGACCAATGTACATCATCTTTCACGAGTAGGAAGCATTAATGAAAAGTTTCTGGAATTTCGAGGACTCTGACCCATCCTTATTGGTAATAAACCATCGTGTACAGGAAAACACCTTCAACTCTCATCAGCCTCCTCAATCCTGATTCCGATTCAACTTTGGGTGTGTAGGACTAGGGAAATGTCCACATCTTATTGCTAAGAAAAACGATGTCAGGGTAATGCCCTTCAAGTCACCTCAGCCTTCCTGAAGACGGAAGCAGGAATCAAGGTGGTTATGTTACCATGAGGTAAGGAAGATGAGCATATAAGTGAGAAACAACAGTGGGCAGGACCTCTCTTCCAAGGAACAGTATCTTTGCTTAATGTTGAATCCCTATGGTAAGTGGTTGTGGGCATTTGTGAGGTCAAAATCTTAAGTGTTTTGTAAAACCTCTTGGTCATTGACAGATGAGACTAAGGTAGTTGGGTACTTCTAGGCAGTGATTTGTCCACTGTCGAAAATATGAAAAGATAAAAGAGACAGATGAGGTCTCCTCAGGCATTGTCCTTTATCCTCATCCTCCGTGAGGATGGCCATCTCTGGACAGCTCAATGGCAGGGTCTCATTCACAGTGGGGGCATCTGTTCCTCACAGACATCAGGCAGGGAAATGGATTTGGTTCTCTGTGCCAGCCCAGCCACAGCTGAGTGTCACAGCACCCTCTCGTGGGCTCATAAGAGTTCCACTGTCACCAGGCAGGTCATTGTATTTGATAAACCACTGTGAGAGTTTGCAATTGCCTTCATCTGCAACCTCCTAGAGGCAAATGCAGGTGTCTCGTACCATGTGAAGTCATGTGAAGGCATTGTGAGAAAGTGTCCTTTTGCTTAAGAAAAACATGGCTGGGGCTCCTGGCTGGCTCAGCCAGTTAAGCATGTGCTTTTGGCTCAGGTTATGATCCCAGGGTTCTGGGATCGAGCCGAGGCTCCCTGCTCAGCAGGAAAGAAGGTAGGGAAATAGCTTAGAACCCACAGAGAATGTGAATGAAGGGGAGTGAAATGGAACTTGGTCTGTGTTTTGCTTTAGGGATTGGAAGTTAGTTTTTTCTCAATTCTGATTGTTCTTGAGACAGAAAAGCTGTATTGGTTTTTTTTTACCTTTAATTTTTTTCTAATAACAATTTTTTATTATGATATGTTAGTCACTATACAGTATTTCCTTAGTTTTTGATGTAGTGTTCCGTGATTCATTATTTGCATATAACACCCAGTGCTCCATGCAATATGTACCTTCCTTAATACCCATCACTGGCCCATCCCAATCCCCCACCCTTCTCCCCTCTGAAGCCCTAAGTTTGTTTCCCAGAGTCCATTGTCTCTCCTGGTTCATTCCCCCATCTGTTTAGGGTCCATTGTCTAAAGGGACAGACAGTGGAATTTCACCAAATATAAGATCGAAATTTCATTGTTCATTATAGATGCCGCCAAGTAGTTCCCAGACATTTCATTCTACTGTAGTAATTCATTATACCTGTGCAGGTGCACGTGGAAGATAAATGATGAATGTATACTGGTAATAAAACACGCCCCTCAGTAGTAGAATAATAGAGGATGAACATGTGTAAAATTATTCGACTACAGCGTCCATGCTTTCCCTTTGGTTCCTTATTACTATGAATTTGGACAATTTTTGTTCTCTAGGCTTAAACCTCATTGTCAGTATTCAGAGTTTTTCAATGCTGATCTTCTCCTGTATAAATTACCAAAAACCTAAAATATGTATAAACTTTAAAAAATGCTATATTGAAAATTATAGCAGGGAAGTTCCATTTTGTGAATATTGTGTCAATGGATCTCTATTTTGACATCAGTGTTCATTAGAAATGATGACATTTCATGTGAGTATAAATATCAATGTGAAAAAGAAAAGGTAGGAAGAACCTTGAATGTTTAAGTAATTGGTGAAATGACAGGTGTGTGTGTGTGTGTGTGTGTGTGTGTGTGTGTGTGTGTGTAATTGATTTTCAGTGAATGGTTCAGCTTCTTGTAGGACCTCCGAGAGAGCCCAGGTGAACCTTTCAATGGGTTGGTATCTGTTTTCAGAACATGGGAATCTCTTAGTCCAATAGTCAATCAGGCAAGCTTTGAGGTCTTGAAGAGTTTCAGTCCTCAGTGATGGTGTTGCAGACCCTTGTGAGCAAACCCTAGGGTATGCTCAGAGCCCTCATTAGCAGGTACCAACTTGTGAGTATTTCAGACAGCATTTCCCAAAGAAGTACCTCTTGAGTCTCTGTCCTTGTCAGTTCCCTACACGTCCTTACACTAGTTATGTGATCAGTGTGTTTCAGGATAATCCCCACATGTGATTTTTGCTATTTCCTACTAGTCCTATCTGTTTCTCATCTTGTTCTTTTATGGTAGGGGTTGGGAAGCAACCTGTGTGGTGTAGGAGGGGGCGTGGAAGTTGTCTGCCTTCAGAGGACTGAATGATGCCTAGAAATTGTACTGTAGTTTGAGGTCAATTATCCATCCTCTGAGTGTCAGGAATTCCATCACTTTACTTTGATGCTAGTCTGTTCTTCAAGCTGTCCTCAGAAATAAGGACGTCATCCATCTAGGGAATACTGGTTTGTGTGTATGTTTTCATTTTAGGAAAGGCCTTGCTGTTCCTGAAAATAATACTGTAGAGCACCCTTTCCTGTTCTTATTGGCCATCAGTCAATCTTTTGTGAAGTATTCGTTTGTAAATAGACTTTTTATGGTTGATGAGCAGGAATTCTTTATTGACAAGTCTTTGTCAGTGTGTATATTGCAAATCTTTACTTCCCAGACTGTGGTTCACTTTTTCATTTTCTTATGGTCATAAGATAAGGAGAAATGTCACATTTTTATGAAGTCCCACTGAATTCTTTTAAATGGTTAGTGCACCCTATATCCTACCCCAAGATTGACAGGTTCTGCATTTTCTTTCAGAAACTGTCCAATGGGAAGCTACAATCCATCTCAAATTTATAAATTGCATTTTAATTCTAATAGGGTATTTATAGACTGTTTTGGATTTTCTATGTACACAATCGTATTATCTGTGAATAGTCACAATTATCCCCTCAATTCTTATACTTTTTGTTTCTCTTGCCATAAAACACTTGTAGATTATCTGATGCCACGTTGAATAGAGCAGCATTGTTTGAAGATTTAATATACCTTTCTCAATATCTAACAGAAAAAGCAGACAAAACATTGGTAACAAATGTGACCTAATTGACATATAGGGAACATTCCATAATAAGTGCAGAATACATTATTTTCAAGTGGTCATAGACTCTTTACCCAAATAGATGATAGGTGGGGCCACGAATCAAGTCTACAAATGTTAAACCCTGAAATTAACTAGATTCTATTCTTAGACCACAGGCGAATTGAGCCACAGTCATAGCGAAAAGAAAACCAGGAAGTCCTTCAATGTTTAAAATTAAATGGAAGTTTGCTACATATCCTAAAGGTCAGAGAGGGAATCTCAATGGAAATTCTGAACCTTTTCTACATGAGGGCTCACACACAATGGCACTTTCTTTGTGAAGAGCATTATAATAACCTAGACAGGAGTTGAGCCTTAAGTCAGAGTTCTGCCTACCCCAGCCACACCTGGCAGCCTTGGCCTGTGGTACCCCTCAGCTGTCCTTTCTGGCGGCCCTGAGCTAAGGGGGTCAACATGGCCATATGGAAATGGGAAGCTCCCCACTCATAGTGATGATGGTGCCCCCTCCCCAGCTGCCCATTCTGGTGGCTCTGAGCTAAGGGGGTCAACATGGCCGTATGGAAATTAGAAGCTCCCCACTCTTATTGATGACGTTGCTATCGTATCATCCTCACCAGTCCAACAACATGATTTCTGAGTGAAATATGACACAAGAGTGATTTCTTGGCCTTCCTTCAGGTTTGAAAATCATCTGGTGAGTCATCTATTAGAAATATGGATTCAACATGTGTTCTTTCTTCTGGAAAAGAAATAGACCCAATAGCAATTAGGGCTTCCTGAGCACCTGTTCTTGAGAGACATCATACTGGCTCTTTGTAGCATTCTGCCTCTTAAACTTCTCAACTAGGGTGTAGATATTTTTAGGCACATTTTCAGACGGTTAGAAAGGGACTCAGATGATATGAGTCTCAGAGGATTTTAGTGTCAGAAACCTAAATGGGATCCCCAAATTGACTCCAAATCGCTTGTTGTTCCATACAGGGTACTATTTCCCTCTTATCTCTGGTCTTCTCGATCTGGAAACCTATCAAGTATCAGGATTTTCTTGTCATGTGGACAACTGGAATGAATTCAGCGGGCCTTTTCACGTCTGCCCATGGTGATCATTAAGATCATTATCTCAGTAGAGGACCTCTGGGTAAGATACTCAAAGATCCTAAGGAATACAGACAGTATAATATTTTCCTGGTATTAAAGTTACTGAAACCAACTATCTTTTTTAGTCGATTCAGGCTCTGGTATGTTCAGAGGGTACTGTAAAACAAGTCTGAAATAGTATTTAAAAACACTCAGCTCAGCCTCTTCTACAAAGTGAGCCAATGCTTATAAACATGGCTAAAATATTCCCTTACCTACGATGACTTCCCAGCCATCCTAGTGTTTATATGGTATGACTGTGACTTGCATTGGTCAACATTTGTAGAGAAAGAACTTAGTGCATCCAGGGGTCACTTCATGTTGAAATTAGTTTGTGACAATGAGCTACTGTGTTTTATTCTGCAGTCCAAGGGAATGGTGCCAGACATCTCTAAGGTGTCTAGCAGTTCTACAATTCTGATTTTAAGTGGTCTGTGTGCTTCAGAGATTTGGGCAGGAGAAGGGCAGGAGTTCAGAGACTGTGAACACTTCTGTTACCTGTGCTGACCATGGAGCACGCAGGATTCCGTGGGCATCATTTTGATTTCTTGGTACTCTTGTGAAAGGTGCTTTTGTCTCAAATTCCTCTATTTAGGAGTAATTATAATGATAAAAGGAATTTTTATTGTATATCATCTGTGGGCCCTGATCCTGAGCTCCCAGGGAAGCTATCCTTTAACAATTACCCAGCTCAAAATGACTGGGCAAAACCTCAAAGCATGGGCCTTGTTTCTGCCCCAAGCACATGTTGTACATCTGCTTCGAGAAGAAAACAATAACCAAAAAATGCCAACATAAATATAAGAAAAAATAAAGAACCTCTTTGGCTCCCATAAGATTAAAGACATACTGACATGTACACACTGAAAACATAAGAAAGAGTCTGTCACTTTCTGGAATCTAAGAAGATCCTCATTGTGGTGTGTAACTCTGTACGTAAAACAAAACAGAAAAAAATATATAAGCCTGCCCCAAATGTTCCTTCTCCGGAGCACTCACTTCTTGGTGAAGATTGTGTCTCTGAGGCAGCTGTCCTGACTTGGGTTTGAATAAAGGTCCCTTCCTTTCTCTCTAAAATGTTTTTAAAAGTTCAGTCACGCAGTGTCGACAGTAACAGTGTTTTCTATTTAAGTGAGAAATAAATGTTCCACTCTATTTGCATTGGGAATAGACGAATTGAGGGTTTCTTTAGAAGAGTAAGTCTGCTTTCCAGAAAAGGCAAGGACATTGGTCTATTGAGAATGAAGATAATTACTGCTAAACAACAAGTATGTGTTGCCCCTTTGCCCAGAAACCGAAGCAGGTGTGCAGGCTTTAGGTCAGAGGTGCCTTCTTCTCCCCAGCTGACAGCACTTCTCTGCTCTGGCTCCAAGACACCCGAGGTTTTGAACGTCAGCATCGGAGTCAGCGAGGCAGCTTGTCACAGGACGCCAGTGTTCAGAGAAAGCACAGGTATGTTTGGCAAAATGTCCTATCTATGTCAGGGCTGGAGGTAAAACCTCTCATTATCCCAAAACCTCCTGGGCTTTTCTCTTTTCTCTAGTTGAGCCACAAAGTAAAATTGAAGTAGCTGCCAGCATTCTGGGTTTGGTGCAAGAATTACTTAGTTTCCCTGCAGATAGAACTTTGCAGGGGATCACAATTTCTCTGTCCATTTATTGCTGACAAATGTATTTTGACCATCTGTTTCCTAGGAACCCTCTTTAATTAGAAAGGGAAGGTGAGATTCACTCTGTGCCTGTTTGTAACATCTAATTTGTTCCTTCATCTAACAGTGTTTATTCAATTGGGCCTAAGATATGGTTGAGTGGCCAGCATCTAGATTTAGGTGGTTTTTTTTCATCTGATACAGACTTGGATTATGTCATTTGACAAAGGTGATGTTTCATCATTGATTAGTTTATTCATCAGAAGAGTTAAAATTAGGGTGGAGGGGAAATTGAAAATTATCCAAAGCGGCCTGTTCCTGTTTAAAAGTTGAGCTTGACTTTCTAGTTTTACTAAATGTATTATCTCAATATTTTGAGGTGCCATATTCTCCCTGTAGTTTCTTTGGTGGTGGAGTCAGAAGGAGAGTCTGGGAATTCTTTTGGATAGTGGCATGCTGGTGGCTTCAAGGGGCTTGGCGTCAGGAGCCTTGGGGTGAAGTCTGCAACTGCTTGCCTGACCCTGGGTGCATCTCCCAGAGGTTTTGTTTCCTCTTATGAAATTGCCGGCAGATAATGTTCTGCTTAAAGGGGAACCCTCCCATCCTATTGGTGGGAATGCAAAGTGGTGCAGCCAGTCTGGGAAAAGTCTGGGGGTTCCTCAAAAAGTTAAACATTGAACAACCACATGATCCAGCAATTGCTCTCCTAGGTATTTACCCAAAGGATACAGAAATGCAGATTCGAAGGGGGTCCATGCACTATGATGTTCATGGCAGTAATGTCCGCAGTAGCCAAACTATGGAGAGAATCCCAAAGTCCATGCACTGATGAATGGATAAAGCAGATGTGGGATACATATAAATAATGGAATATGACCCAGCTTCAAAAAGAATGAAATCTTACAATTTGCAAGGATGTGGATGGATCTAGAGTGTATTAAGCTAAGCAAAATCAGTGAGGAAAGACAAATATCCTATACTCTCACGCTTCTGGAATTTCAGAAAAAAAAACAGATGAACAGAGTGGAGGGGTGATGAGAGAGGCAAACAAGGAAATAGACTCAACCTTGGAGAACAAACTGAGTGTTGCTGCAGGGCAAGGGTGTGGGGGGAAGTGTTAAATGGGTGAGGGGTATTAAGGAGGGCACTTGTGATGAGCACCGGGTACTGTATGCAGGTGAGGAATCACTAAATCCTACTCCTGAAGCAAATATTCCATGGCATGTGAACTAACTGGAATTTAAGTAAAAGAAGAAAGGAAAAAGTGTTCTGCTTCATGAAGAGTGAGGTAAAATTGTAGTGATTTGGGCTGTACTATTCTATAGAGGATAGATGTAAAACACCCTGTTGTAGGATACAATAGAGTCTTATCACATAAGGAGTCCTCAGAAAGCTGCAATGAAAGATTCAGATCTCAGAGCATGTTCGTGTTCCACTGATATGTTACAGTTTGCACAGGTAGGAAGGAAGGTGGAGAGAAAAGAAACAGAAGGGGAAAGTAGGTGTGAACCTTTCATTAGTTAGCGTTATAGCTCTCTCATGAAAAACTTGAACCAGTGTGATTTTGGAAGCAGCGGGGGAATCGGGAGCTTTGCAGGAGACAGGGGGGAGTTCCAGGTCTGGGTAAAGCTGACAGGGGTCCCAGAGGAGAGCTGAATGCATTCTGCAGCAGGGTGTGTTCAGGGTGGGCTCCAGGGGTGGCTGTGGGTCTCCTGGGTGAGAGTTGTGACAGGTGAGGGCTGTGTGCAAGTTCCTGGCTGAGGACAAGTGAGGCACAGGCGGAGAGCTGGCAGAGAACCTTCTTCTGAGCCACCAGCTTCACCCAACACACACAGCCTCATCTTCTGTCCCTGTCACTCCAATTCAGACTTCTCCGAAGGTGAGTGAGAACACATCAAGAGCATTCTGAACAGAAGGGAAAGCATGTGCAAAGGCTCTGGGGCAGGAGAATTCCAGGTATGTCCAGGAGCAGCAAGAAGGCCCTGTGGCCACAGGAGACAGCTTAGGACATGACCTCAGAGAGGTGACAGAGGGTGACAGAAAACTATTCCAGGGCTATAACCCCATGAGACACTGTTTCACTGGGCCATCCTGGCTACAGTGTTGAGAACAGATGACAGAGGGTTGAAGATGGCAAGGCAGGTCAATGACGAAGCTTTTCCAGGAACTCAGACACTATGGACCAGACAGGTGGCCTTGGATGGAGTGGTTAGACCTATTCTGGGTCCATTTTGAAGATGGAGCTCACAGGATTTGCTGATGGGTTAGCTATTAGGAGCAGGAGAACAGAGGAATTGGGGTAACTCCCAGCTGTTGTGTGTTGTCCTGATGAAGGGGAAGGAGAGGGTTTCTCGGGGGGTAGGAGGTAGTCCGTGTTCTGCATGCTGAGGAAGGTGCCTTTCCGGTGGATCTGCTGAGGGTTGTATCTGGGAGGACCTTTCACATCTACTCCCTCAGCAATGCTGAAGTACAAGTATCCCCCACTTTTTAAACGTTCACAACGACACTGGGCTTTCTTGAAAGAACTACATTATTACCCAGGTTCAGTAAGAGGAAGAGACCTGAAGAGGATTTCCCTCTTATGAAAAAAGGTGAACAGTGAGAATCGCGTTCAGCATCTGTTTTGGGAAGAAGCACAACAGAGGCAGCGTGCACCCCAACCAGCTCCTTCCTCTGGGAACCGCTCTCCGCATCCAGCCACCAGCACTTTGAATTGTGTCTGTGAGCCTCTGCTGTGCTTTATCTTCATTTATGCTGGGCCTCCATTGGAAACTTGTGTGCTGAGGCCTAAGAAAAGCCAAAGAGAAGGAATTTTGGAGTCTGAGCACACTGTCTAATTGTTCGTGTAAATTAATGGTCATTCCTTCTTGACACCATTTCTGGTGTGCATGGTTTCTCAGAAGCCCTGTACTTTCAAAGAGCAGGGAAACCTATACCCCATGCTGCGTGGTTAGTTTAGTCTCCATGCTGGACAGAACATTTCATGACTGTCGGATTTTCTCACTCAAACATTGAGACTTTGACCGCCTTCACCCGTTTCTACCACCCCATCCCCGAATCTGGCACCTACCAATCTGCTCTCATTATCTATGCGTTCAGTATTTATTTATTCCACGTGGAATGTACATGAGAGCATCTGGTATTGGTCTTTCTGTGTCTGAGTTACTTGGCGTAAGGCCCCCAAGGTCTGTGTTTCCATGTCTGGTTCTTGTGAATAATGCTGCAGTGAACGTGGGAGTGCATCTGTCTTTTTGAGGCAGCATTTTTGTGTTCTTCAAATCAATTCTCAGTAGAGCCACTACTGGGTCATGGGGTAGTTGCATTAAATTTTTCAGGAACCTCCATACCATTTGTCACAGTGGCTGCACCAATTTCCATTCCCACCAACAGTGCACAGTGTCTCCTCGTCTGCACACCCTTGACCCCACCTGGTGTCTGTCTCTGGCACAATTGCTGTTCCAACAGTTGAGAGAGGATAGCCGATTGTGGGTTTGACTGATGTTTCCCTGACGATGATTAGTGATGTCGAACAACTACTTCTGTCTGTTGGCACCTGTGTGCCATCTTTGGAAAGTATCTATTCACATATTCCTCCCATTTTTTTTAATAGTTTTTTTGTTTTGATTTGTATGAGTGTTGTGTGTATTTTGGATATTAGCCTCTTCTCACACATATGATTCACAGATAATTTTTTCTTATTGGGTCAGTGGCCTTTTAAGCTTTTGATGGTTTCTTTTGCTGTGTGGAAGATTTCAGTTTGATATTGTTCCACTTGTTTATTTGTGCTTTTGTTGCCTTTGCATTTGGTGTCCGATCTGAAGACTCTTTGCCAAAACCAATGTCGAGAGACTTAGTACCTGTGTCTTCTTGGAAGTTTATGGATTCAGGTCTTATGTTCAAATCATTCATCATTAAAAATTTTGTGTGTGGTGTAAGAAAGTGACCCAGTTATATTCTTCTGCATTTAGTGTCCAGTTTGCCTGTTACCGCTCACTGAAGACACAGTCCTTCCCTCATGTCATATCTTCTGCTGCTGTGTCGTAAGTTAGGATCATCTACGTGTGGGTAAGTTTCTGAGCTTTCTCTACTGTTCCACTGACCTGGTGTATGTGTTTATGCCAGTACCATCCTGTTTTGATGACAACAGCTTTGTAATGTAGCTTGAAATACAGGTGTGTGTTGACTGCACCTTTCTTTCTTCACGTTGCTTTGGGTATTTGGGGTCTTTTGTGATTCCATACAAGTTTGAGGACTGTTTTCTATTTCCTCGAGTAATGCCACTGGAATTCAGACAGGCATTTCATCACATCTGTCGATTTCTTTGGGTACGATGGACATGTTCACATAATTAACTCTTCCAGTTAAGGAGCATGACGTATGCTACCATTTGTTTGTGTTGCCTTCCAAATCTTTGACCCATACATTCTGCCCCCCTGGACACACATATTTTTCATTTCTTTTCTGCCATGTGTTGAGTGTACTATGTCTTTCTCATTCTTGGTTACTTTTATTTCTAGATTTTTTGATGCAATTGTAAATGGCATTGTTTTTTTAATTTCTCTTGGCGAAAGTGTGTCATCAGTATACAGAAATGCAAGAAGTTGGGTCATCTGGGTGGCTCCATATGTGAAGCGTCTGCCTTCAGCTCAGGTCATGATCCCAGAGTTCTGGGATTGAGCCCCGTGTTGTGCTCCCCGCTTAGTGAGGGTCTGCTTCTCCCTCTTTCTGACACTCCCCCTGCTCGTGCTTTTTCTCTTCCTGTCAAATAAATAAATAAAATCTGAAATAAATAAAGACAACAGATCTTTGTATATTGACTTTATATCCTGCAGCTTTCTTGAATTTGTTTATTCTAACAGGTTTTTTTTTTTTTTTTGAGGAATCTTTCCGGATTTCCTGTCATTTGCAAATTGTGACAGTTTCCTTATGGATTTCATATCTTTCTCTTTTTTAAAAATTGTTATTCACCCTACAGTACTTCATTTGTTTTTGATGTAGTGTTCCATGATTCATTGTTTGCATATAACACCTAGTGCTCATTATGACACGTGCCCTCCTTTTTTCTTTTAAAGAATTTATTTATTTATTCGACAGAGATAGAGACAGCCAGCAAGAGAAGGAACACAAGCAGGGGAGTGGGAGAGGTAGAAGCAGGCTCATAACGGAGAAGCCTGATGTGGGGCTCAATCCCATAATGCCAGGATCACGCCCTGAGTCGAAGGCAGACGCTTAACCACGGTGCCACCCAGGTGCCCCCTGCCTTGTTAAATTTAACCATTCTAACTGGTGTAAGGTGGTATCTCATTGTCGTTTTGATTTGTATTTGCCTGATGGCAAGTGATGTGGAGCATTTTTTCATATGTCTGTTGGCCATTTGTATCTCTTTGTGTCTTCTGCCCATTTTTTGGGTGTTGAGTTTGAGGAGTTCTTTATAGATCTTGGATACCAGCCCTTTATCTGTAATATCATTTGCAGATATCTTCTTCGATTTCATAGGTTGCCTTTTTGTTTTGTTGATCATTTGCTTTGCCGAGCAGAATCTTTTTATCCTGATGAAGTTCCAATACTTCATTTTTGCTTTTATTTCCTTTGCCTTTAGAGACGTGGCTTGCAAGAAGTTGTTGTGTCCAAGGTTCAAGAGTTCTTTTGATTTTGATATGAGACAGGAATCCATTATATTTCTTTCCTGATTGTATTCGAGCCCTCTGTCTTTCTTGGTGAGTCTACCTAAGTGTCAGTTTTGTTTCTCTTTCCAAAAAAGGCAGCTCACATTTTCATTGTTTTTTTTTTTTTTTGTCTTTTTAGTCTCCGTTGGATTTATTTATGCATCCTTTTTGTTATTTCCTTATTTCTACTAATTTGGGGCTTTGTTTGTTGTTTTATTTTCTACTTCTTTACCAAATAAATCAGGTTGTTTTTTGGAGAGCATCATATGGATTGATGAAGACTTGAGTTTCTATGAATGTCCCCCATAAAGCTACTTTTGCTGCATCCCATAAGTTTTGTAGGTTGTCTTTTTCATCAGTGTCAAGGTACTTCTAAAATTTTTTGATTTCTTCTTTGACTGTTGGTTGTTCTGTAGCATGTTGTTAAATCTCCACATATTTATTTAAGATTCTTTACGTATCTGACAGCGAGAGAGGGAACGCAAGCACGGGGGTGGGAGAGGGAGAAGCGGGCTTCCCACTGAGCAAGGATCCTGGGATCACGACCTGAGCTGAAAGCAGATCCTTAACGACTGAGCCACCCAGGCCCCAAAAATCTCCACCTATTTTTGACTGTCCCATTTTTTTCTTGAGACTGATTTCTAGTTTCATATCATTGTGGTTGGACAAGATTTGAAGCAGAAGGTGAAGAGAGCATTCAGATGAAAGGTTTGTTTCCTGGAGGGTTTTCTGCGGGCAGACCATGAGTTCCGTGGGACGGAGGAAGGTTTTGTGAGACGGGGGTGGGGTTAACCCTTGTTAGAATTACTGACTAGTACCATGCAGGCTGTATGCCAATGTTCACACCATAGTCCTGATGGACTTGTACTTCATTAGAAATATTTTCTAGGAGGTGTAGGCATAGCCTTCACTTAAAGAAAGGTGCCATGTGGGTTCATGGCATGACCCCAGGTCAGCAACAAGGATGTATGGTATTGTGGGTGATCAGAAACAGGCTTTCTGTGGGAAGTGACAGAAATAAGGTATGGTGAGCTCCATGACCATAGGTGAGGTCCCGAGTGACCCACTGGGTGTTGGGTTCTGTGGATCTGTCTCATCATGTGCTGTGGAATTCAGGGACACCCTCCTGTCTGTGGATTTGTGTGGAGACAGGTAGACATCAGTGTCTGGCCAGGCACGAGGGTTGCACTGGACCACCACCAGAGGTGCAGCATGCAGGGGAGCCACTGCTTGGTTTCCACGAAAGCTGACCAGGGTCTGTGACCATGATTCCTAGCAGCTGCAAGGGTAGAGGAGGCCGGGGGTTGTGCACACTTCCTAGACTTGTGTTCAGGACTAGTCTGGAGCACACTGAAGTCAACCACACCGAGCACAGAAGGCATCCAGTCAGTGTAGCTGTGGGCACTGCTCCCATGGTACTTTCGGGCCGGATCCATGCTGCCACCTCCTGCATTTCATCATCATCTTCAAGGTCATGTGCCTCTGCTCTTGCCCCATGGCCTCCGGGGTATTGTCCGTCCTCTATCTGTCCCTCGTCCCCGGTGCCCTGTGCAGTCCGATGCCAGGGTAGCCTTCTTGAGACAAACATCTGGCCCTGATGGAACACTTCCATGGATCTCGTGTGATGCGAGGATGATGCCCTTCCCTAAAAGGGGGCTGCAGATCCCCATCAGGAGAGCCATGTCTCCCTTTTCAGCATGGCCTGCCCACCCCTCAGTCTTGTTCAGGGAAGCTCTCCCCACTTCCTGAGATGACAGCTCTGAACTTAAAAATGAATGTTATTTTACATAAATCTATGCCTTAGTTCATCCATGGCATGTCTTTCAACCCCGTTAGTGGTTTTTTTTTTTTTTTTTAGCAGTTCTGAAGGGCTGTCTGCTCAATGAGGGGATGACCTGGGCAGGGCAGCTTTCCCTCTCATCTCCCTCAGCATGTCTCTGAGCCCTGGGGCCAGCTGTCCCACTGAGGATTGAGGGACCTGAACCAGCCCATCCTGAGCCCAAGCTGTGTCAGCTCATAGACGGATGCGTGTTGGAGCGGTGGGCAGCTGGCATGGGCCAGGGACAGGCAGTGTCTCCTTCTCATTCCTTCCCTCCCTTCCTCCCAGAGGTAGCTCAGAGCAGCCTTCAACCCCTACATCTCCAGATCCCTTGACCTGTGCTTCCTGTGTTCAGCTGGTGACCTTGGAGTTTCCCATGGATTCTATCTCCTGTACCCTCTCCTGTAGCAGTTCGTGGATCAGAGGAGGGGTCGGACCCTCTCTGTTTTAGGTCTTCTTCCTGTCCCGCACCAAGCCCACCCACCTTTGCATCTTCCATGTATGTGCTTGGAAGCAAGCCCATCCACAGGGAACCTATTAGCCAAATGGATCCAGGCAATGAACATTGAAGTAGAGATCCAGGATCCATAATAAACCTGCTCTGAAACCTGTCCCAAAGTCTGTGACTCTCTCACACTGAAACAGAAACAATAATAGCTTTCTGGACTGTAAAGTGACATGTGTCTCTACTTCCAATCTTGAATGCATAGGTGCTGAGCCTGGACAGAAAAGGACCATGGCTCCCGTGGGCTGCGATCCATGGTAAGAACTCAGTGAAATCTGAATTCAAGGCATAGAGTGAATAATTATTGTAGAGTGAATCCTCCGAAGTACAGCTTATGCACAGTGCACAGGGAAAGCTTTTTCAAAGAGGTTCCTGAAAGAAAAATCTTTTGTTAAAATTTATTTTAATTCCAGTAGAGCTAACATACAGTGTTACATTCGTTTCAGGTGTCCAATAGTGATTCAGTAATTCCATATATTACTCAGTGGTCGTCAAGAAAAGCGTCCTCTTAATCCCCTTCATCTATTTCACTCATCCCTCTATTCACCTCCTCTCTGGTAACCATCCGTTTGTTCTCTGTTGTTAGAGTTTGTATTTTGGTGTGTCTCCTTTTTCTCTTTTAGTTATTTATTTTTGTTTGTTTCTTAAATTCCCTATTAGAGTGACATCGTATGGGATTTGTCTTTCTCTGACTGACTGACTTTAGTTAGGATAATACTCTCTAGCTCCATCCATGTGGCTGCAAATGGCAAGGTTTCATTCTTTTTCAAGCCGAGTAATACTCTATTGTGTGTGTATGTGTGTGTGTCTCTGTGTGTGTGTGTGTGTGTGTGTGAATACACACATCTATCATCTCATTTGTAAATTTTTCTACAGACACTTGGGTTGCTTCCATATTGTGATATTGTAAATAATGGTGCAAGACACGTAGGGGTGCACGTATCCTTTTAAGTTACTGTTTTCCTATTCTTTGGGTAAATATGTGTAGTGTGATTGTTGGATCATAGGGTAGTTCTATTTTTAATTTTTTGAGGAACCATCATACTGTTTTCCACGGTGGCCATCACAGTTTGCATTCCCACCCACAGTTTGCGAGGATTCCCCTTTATCCACATCCTCCCAACACCTGCTCTTTGTTGTGCTTTTGATGTTAGCCATTCTGACAGGTTTGAGGTATTACCTCATTGTCCTTTGGAATTACATTTTCCTGATGATGGGTGATGGTGAACATCTTTTCACGGGACTGTTGGCCATTTGTATTTCTTCTTTGGAGAAATGTCTGTCCATGTCTTCTGCCTATTTTTTAACTGGATTATTTGTTTCTTGGGGGTCGAGTAGTATCAGTTGTATATGTTTTGGACACTATCCCTTTATTGCATATGATGTTTGCAAATATCTTCTCCCTTTGAGTAGGTTGTCTTATTATTTTTACATTTTCATTGTTCTTCTGCCGTGTGGAAACTTTTTATTTTGCTGTATTCCCAATAGTTTATTTTTGCTTTCATTTCCTTTGCCTCAGGACACAGTCTAGAAAAACGTTGGTATGGTCCATGTCAAGAAGTTAGTGTCTTCCCTCCTGTAGGATTTTTATGGATTCAGGTCTTATATTGAGGTCTTGAAACTGTTTTGTGTTTGTCTGTATTGTGTAAGAAAGCAGTCTAATTTTATCCTTTTGTGCGTAGCTGTCTAGTTTTCCCAACACCATTTGTTGTAGTGACTGTCCATTTCCCTTTTGATATCGTTGCTTGCTTTGTGGAAGATTCATGGACCACATAATTGTGGGTTTCTGTCTGAACTTGTGTCCTGTTCCTTTGGTCGCTGTGTCCAGTTTTGTGCCGTACTGTCTTGTTAGGATGACTGCAGCTTTGTAGTATAACCTGAAATCTGAAATAGTGAGTCCTCCAGCTTTGTTTTTCTTTTCCACATTGCACTGGCTGTTTGGAATCTTTAGTGGTTCCATACAAATGTTTAGGATTGTTTATTCGAGGTCTTTTGTTCTTTAATTTAAATTCAATTAGCCAACTTACAGTACATCATTAGTTTCAGATGTAGTCTTCAATAAATTTTCAGTCGTGTGTAACACCCAGTGCTCATTGTATCGTGTGACCTCCTTAATGCTACTCACCCAGTTACCCCTCCCAACTTCTCTTCCAGCAATCATCAGTTTCTTGCGATAGTTAAGAGTCCATCATGGGTTTTCTCCCTCTCTGATGACTTCCCATTCTATTTTCCCTTCCTTCCCCTATGGTCATCTTCCTTGTTTCTGATATTCCACATAGGAGTGAAAGCATATGATCATTGCCTTTCTTTCATTGACTTATTCCACTCAGCATAATACCCTCCAGCTCCACCCAGGTCGGTGTGATGGTAAGTACTCATCCTTTCTGATATCTGAGTAATATTCTATTATATATATGATCCACATCTTCTTTATCCATTCATCTGTCCATGATCATCTGCACTCCTTCCACAGTTTGTCTATGATGGATATTGCTGCTATGAATACTGGGGTGCATGTGTCCCATCTTCACTACCTCTGTCTCTTTGGGGTCGATACCCAGTAGGGCAATTGCTGGGACATAGGGTAGCTTTATTTATAACTTCTTGAGGAAACTCCGTACCATTTTCAAGAGTGGCTGTACCGGACTGCATTCGCACAGGGGTGTAAGAGGGTTCCCGTTTCTCCACATCCTCTCCAAGATGTGTAGTTTCATTTCTTCTTATTTTTAGATATTCGGCCTCGTGTGATATGGCATCTATAGTGGTTTAGATTTGCATTTCCCTGAAGCCAAGTGATATGAAGCATTTATGCATGTATCTTTTGGTCACCGCTACCTCATCATTAGTGAAGTGACTTCTCATTTTAATCCATCTCAAGACCTAAAGCTGGGTAAGTCTCTGAAGCTGGATGATGCCATCGGTTGGAAGTGTGGAGAATTTCAAAAGATCTCCGTGGAGAGCAAGTTTAAAGGTCAGTGTGAAGCTACTAATTGGATCCGGGGAGATCTCTAAAAGTGGGGATTGCCTGGGATGGGCTGAGGGGGGCCCTCCGATTTTCCTATGAATCCTTGCTGCAGCCCCAAATGGACAGTTTCCTGCTGTGGGGCAGGCTGAGTCCTCTAGTCGTGCAGAGGTGAGCCCAATGCCTGGTGCCTTGGAGGCAGGCAAACGGGGAGGGACCGTCAGCAGAAGACCCAGGGTTAGGTTAGGCCTCAAGGACAGCAGGTCTGAACTGCCCAGTGCTCAGAGAGCTCCCAGGCCGAGTGAGATGAGGGCACAAGGGCGGGTGAGTGTGAGCCTTGGGGTTTCATCCGGAAGGGCCCACAAAGGTCGGGGTTCACCAGAAGGGGCTCTCAGGGGTTGCCCCAATTCTTGCCCTGAATGCTCTGTTCCCCAAAATGGTGCAGTTAACTGTGGGCTGCAGGCTGAGTCCTACGGTGGGTCTTGGGTGTCCCCAATCCCCCAGAGTGGGGTGCCAGGACCCTGGGGAGGGACCCCTCTGTGGCCAACCTAGGGTAAGGGTTAGGGTCCAGGAGCCCGGCAGGGACATACTGCAGGCTGTGCGGCGAGCTCTGTGGAGGGCTGAGAGGAGGCCATGGGGGAGGGTGAGCATGGGCCTCAGGGTTGGGGCACGGGGGACTGCCAAAAGTGGGGACGGGCTCTGGGGGCCTCCCCAAATTCTCGTGCCCTGTAGGCTCCGTAGAGCCCCCAGGGGCACGGTTTCCTGTCGGGTGGCAAGCTGAGTCCTGCGGTGGGGCACAGGTATCCCAATTCCCCAGGGCTGCAGTGTAAGCCTCCTGGGGAGGCCCCCACACCCACGGCCGAGCTAGGGCTAGGGTTAGGCCCCAGGAACCCCGCAGGCCTGATCTGCTGGCTGTATGGCTAGTTACCCGGGCTGAGGTGAGGGTGTGGGGAGGGTGAGCGTGGGCCTCAGGGTTGGGGTGCGGGAGGCCGCCAACGTTCGCTGGTGGCTCAGGAGGGCCCTCCTGGTTCTCCCACCCTGAATGCTCTATGGCCTCCCAAGGTGCACGGTTTCCTGCGTGGTGGCAGACTGATTCCTGCTGTGGGGCTCAGGTGTCCCGAATCCCCGCGGCTGCGACTTCAGGCTCCTGGGGAGGGGCCCCTCCACAAATGAACTAGGGTTAGGGTTGGGGCCCAGGAACCCCGCAGGCCAGATCCGCCCGCTATGTGGCGAGCTCCGCCGCGGTCTGAGGTGAGGGTGCGGGGTGGGGTGAGCATGGGCTTCAAGGTTGGGTTTAGGAATCGCCGAAGTTCGCCTGGGGCTCTGGGAGCCCTCCTGGTTCTCCCGCCCTGAATGCTCTACAGCCTCCCAAGGGGCACTGTTTCCTGTGAGCTGGCAGGCTTTATCCTGCAGTGGGGCTCAGGTGTCCCCAGTCCCTGGGGCTGTGGCACCGGGCCCCAGGGGAGGGGCCCCCCCAGCCGACATAAGGACAGGTCTAGGCCCCAGGAACCCGACAGGCCTGATCTGCCAGCTCTGCGACGAGCTCGGTGGCAAGCTGAAGGGAAGGCGTGTGCGGCGGGATGAGCGTGGGCCTCAGGGTTGGGGTGTAGGGGGCCACCGAGGATCGCTTGGGTCTCAGGGGGGCCCTACCAGTTCTCTTGCACGGGATGCTCTGTGGCGCCCCAAGGGGCATGGTTTCCTGAGGGGTGGCAGGCTGAGTCCCGTGGTGGGGCTCAGGTGTACCCAATCCCCGGGGTTAGGGTATGGATCAGGGTATGGATTAAGGTTAGGGTATGGGTTACGGTTAGAGTACGGGTGAGGGTAGGGGTTAGGGTTAGGGTAAGGAGAGGGTACGGGTTAGGGTTGAGTTTAGGGGTTACAGGTTAGAGGTTATGGGTTAGGGTACAGATTAGGGTTTAGGGTATGGGTTAGGGTTTAGGGTTTGGGTTTAGGGTTAGGGTTAGGGTTGGAGTACGGGTTAGGTTTAGGGTACAGGTTAGGGTTAGGGTACGGGTTAGGGTACGCATTAGGGTACAGTTTAGGGTACGGGTTAGTGTACGATTTAGGGTAAGTGTTGACATACGGATTTGGGTATGGTTTAGGGTACGGGTTAGGGTTACGGTACGGGTTAGGGTTAGGGTATAGTTTAGGGTTATGGTGCAGGTTAGGTTACGGTTTAGGGTTGGGGTTAGGGTACGCGTTAGGGAACGGGTTAGGGATAGGGATAGGGTATGGTTTATAGTTAGTGTATGGGTTAGGGTTCGGGCTAGGGTACAGGTTAGGGTTAGGTATGGGTTAGGGTCCGGGTTAGGGATAGGGCACGGGTTAGGGTATGGGTTTGGGTACGGGTTAGGGTATGGGTTAAGGTTAAGGTAAGGGTACTGGTTAGGGTTAAGGTACGGGTTACAGTTTAGGGTTTAGGGTTACGGTTAGGGTACAGGTTAGGGTTAGGGTACGGGTAGGGTTAGGGTACGGTTTATGGTACGAGTTAGGGTATGGGTTAGATTCCGGGTTTAGGGTTTAGGGTTAAGGTTAGGGTACAGGTTAAGGTACTTGTTAGGGTTACGGTTAAGGTTAGGGTACGGTTTAAGTTATGGGTTAGGGTACAGTTTAGGGTTAAATTTAGGGTACGGGTTAAGGTATGGGTTAGAGTACGTGTTACGGTTATGGTTAGAGTTAGGGTACAGTTTAGGGTTAGGGTTAGGGTACAGGTTAGGGTTAGGGTTAGGGTACGGGTGAGGGTACAGGTTAGGGTTAGGTTTAGGGTTAGGTTACGGGTTAGGGGTAGGGTTAGCTGAAGGGGTAGGGTGAGGGGTAGTGTTAGGGGTATGGTAGGGGTTGGGGTAGGGTTAGGGTTTAGGGTTAGTGTTTGGGGTTTGGGGTTAGTGGTTAGGGTTAGGGTTTCATGTTTAGGGTTTCGGGATTAGGGTTAGGGCTTAGGGTTTAGGGTTTAGTGTTAATGTTAGGGTTTAAGGTTTAAGGATTAAGGATTAAGGTTTAGGGTTAGGTTTAGGGTAGGGTTAGGGTTAGGGTAAGGGTTAGGGGTTAGAGTTACGGTTAGGATTAGGGTTTAAGGTTCAGGGTTTAAGGTTATGGGTTAGGGTTTAGGGTTAGTGTTAGACCCCAGTAGGCCAGCAGGACTGATGCGCCGGCTGTGCGGCGAGCGGAGGTGTGGGCCGAGGTGAGGGCGCTGGCGAGCGAGGGAATAGTATGCAGTGTTTTGGCGCGAGGGGCCTTTTACGTCACTAGAGGCTCGGAGGGCCCTGCCCGTTCTCCCGCCCTGAATGACCGGAGGCGCCCCTAGCGACCCGTGTGGTGGCGGGGTGTCAGTGTGAGTCTGGCAATGCGGTTTAGGTGTCCCCAATGCTGTGCGTTGCAGCGCAAGGCCCCTTGGGAGGGGCCCCTCTAGGGCCGTCCTAGGGTTAGTGTTAGCACCCAGGAGTCCGGCAGGCATGATCCGCCAGCTGTGCGGTAGCAGAAGGCCAGGCCGAGGTGAAGACGCCAGCGAGCTGGAGCGTGGGCCCAAGCATTTTGGCACGGGGGGGCCTTGGAAGGTCGCCGGGGGATTGGAGGGCCCTGCCGGTTCTCCCGCCCTGAATGGCCAGAGGCGCCCTTAGCGGCCCGGGTGGTGGCAGGGCGGCACAGTGAGTATAGCGCTGGGGCTCGGGGGTCCCCAATCCCTGGCGTTGCTGTGCCAGGCCCCTTGTGAGGTTCCGCTCGGGGGCCAACCTAGGGTTAGGGTTAGCCCCCAGGAGGCTGGCAGGCCCGATCCGCTGGCTGTGCGTGAGCAGAGGGGCGGGCCGAGGTCAGGGCGCTGGTGAGCAGGAGCATGGGCCCAAGCATTTTGGCGCATGGGGGCTTAGAAGTTCACTGGGACTCGGAGGGCCCTGCCCGTTCTCCCACCCTGAAAGACCGGCAGCACGCCTAGTGGCCTGGTTTGCAGCGGGACGGCAAAGTGAGTCCTGGCTTGGGCTCGGGGGTCACCAATCCCTGGCACTGAGGCACCAGGCCCCTTCGAAAGGGCCCCTCATAGGCCACCCTAGGGGTAGTGTTAGCCCCCAGGAGGCGGGCAGGCCTGATGTGCCGGCTGTGCAGCGACCGGAGGGGCGGGCCAAGGTGAGGGCGCTGGGGAGCGGGAGCGTGGGCCCAAGCGTTCTGGCGCAGGCGGCCTTTGAAGGTCGCCGGGGGCTCGGAGGGCCCTGCCCGTTCTCCCACCCTGAAAGACCGGCAGCACGCCTAGTGGCCCGGGTTGCGGCAGGGCAGCAGGGTAGAGTCTGGCGCTGGGGCTTTGGGGTCCCCAATCCCAGGTGTTGCGGCGATAGGCGACTTGGGATGGGCCCCTCGGTGGCCGACCTAGGGTTAGAGTTTGCACCGAGGAGGCCGGAAGTCCGGATCCACCCGCTCTGCAAGGAGCGGAGGGGTGGGCTGAGATGAGGGCGCTGGCGAGCAGGAGCGTGGACCCAAGCGTTTTGGTGCTGGGGCCTTCAAAGGTCGCCGGGGGCTCGGAGGGCCCTGCATGTTCTTCCGCCCTGAATGCCCGACGGCGCACCTAGCGGCCCGGGTTGCAGAGGGGCAGCAGTGTGAGTCCGGTGCTAGGGCTCAGGGGTCCCCAATCCCCGGTGTTGCAGCGCCAGGCCCCTTGGGAGGGGCCCCTCGGGTGCGACCTAGTGTTAGGGTTAGCCCCCAGGAGGCCCTCAGGCCCGATTCGCCAGCTGTGTGGCGAGCGGAGGGTCGGGCGGAGGTGAGGCCGCTGGCGAGCAGGAGCATGGGCCCAGGAGTTTTCGAGGGGGGGTCCTTCGAAGGTCGCCAGGTGCTCAGAGGGCCGTTCACGTTCTTCCGCCCTGAATGACAGGCGACTACCCTGGCGGCCCGGTTAGAGGAGGGGCGGTAGGGTGAGTCTAGCACTGGGGCTCGGGGTCCCCAGTCCTCGGCGTTGGGGTGCCAGGCCCCTTCGGAAGGGCTCTAGGGGGCTGACCAAGCATTACTGTTAGCCCCCAGGAGGCTGGCAGACCCGATCTGCCGGCTGTGTGTCGAGCAGAGGGGCAGGCCTAGGTGAGGGCGCTGTCGAGCGGGAGTGTGGGCCCAAGCGTTTTGGCACGGGGGGCCTTCGAATGTTGCCAGGGGCTTGGAGGGATCTGCCCGTTCTCCCTCCCTAAATGACCGACAGTGCTCCTAGTGGCCTGGGTGGTGGCGGGGCGACACGGTGAGTCCGGCGCTGGGGCTCGGGTGTCCCCAATCTCAGGCATTGTGGTGTCAGGCCCCTTCAGAGGGGCCCCTCAGGGGCCAACCTAGGGTTATGGGTAGCCTCCAGGAGGAGGGCAGGCCTCATCCACCGGCTCTGCAGCGAGTGGAGGGGCGGGCCAAGGTGAGGGCACTGAGGAGCAGGAGCATGGGCTCAAGCGTTTTGGATGGGGGGGCCGTTGAGTGTCGCCATGGACTCAGAGGGCCCTGCCCATTCTCCCGCCCTGAATGACCAGCGGCACCCCTAGCGGCCCGGGTGGCAGCGGGGCGGCAGGGTGAGTCCGGCGCTGGGGCTCAGGGGTCCCTAATACCCAGCGTTGCGGCGCCAGGCCCCTTGGGCGGGCCCCTCGGGGGCCGACCTAGGGTTAGGGTTAGCCCGCAGGAGGCTGGCAGGCTCGTTCCACCATGTGCGGTGAATGGAGGTGTGGGTCGAGGTGAGGTAGCTGGTGAGTGGGAGTGTGGGCCAGAGCATTTTGGCTTTGGCTCGGGGTGCCTTCGAAGGTCCCAGGTGGCTCGGAGGGTGCTGCCCGGTCTGTCGCCCTCAAGGACTGGCGACGCCCCTAGTTCCCCATGTGGCGGTGGGGTGGCAGGGAGCTTCCGGCGCTGGGACTTGGGGGTTCCCAATCCCTGGCATGCGGCGCCAGACCACATGGGAGGGGCCCCTTGGGGGCGACCTAGGGATAGGGTTAGCCCCCAGGAAGCCAGCAGGCCTGATCCGCCAGCTCTGCAGCGAGTGGAGGGGTGGGCCGAGGTTAGGGCGCTGGCGGGCAGGAGTGTGGGAGCCAGAGTTTTTGCGTGGGGGGCCTTCGAATGTCGCAGGGTGATCGGAGGGCCCTGCCCATTCTCCCTTCCTGAATGGCAATGACCCTATTGCCCTCGGTGCCTATGGGGTGGCAGAGTGAGTACAGCACTGGGGCTCGGGGGTCCCAAATCCACGGCATTGCGGTGCCAGGATCCTTGGGAGGGGCCCCTCGGGGGTGACCTAGGGTAAGTGCTAGCCCCCAGGAGTCTAGGAGGCCCGTTCCGCCAGCTCTGCAGCAGGCGGAGGGGCAGGCCGAGGTGAGGGCGCTGGCGAGAGGGAGTGTGGGCCCAAGCATTTTGGCACAGGGGCCTTCGAAGGTCGCCGGGGGCTTGGAGGGCCCTGCCCGTTCTCTTGCCCTGAAAGACTGGCGGTGCCCCTAGCAGCCCGGGTTGCCGCGGGGCAGCAGGCTGACTCCGGTGCTGGGCTCGGGGGCCCCAATCCCCGGCGTTGTGGCACAAGGCCCCTTGGGAGGGGCCCCTCGGGGGCCGAGCTAGGGTTAGGGTTCGTCCCCAGGAGACCGGCAAGCCCGGCTATAAGTGGTTCAGGCAATGTAACAAAAATGTCATACACTTATCTGTAAGAAATAACAGTGTACAGGAACCCTCTTAGCCCTAACATCATCCTTTCTGAATATGGAAGCCAGCCCCAAAGTGGTCGTGGAAGTCTGACGAAAGGGCTAAGCACTTTTCTCTGAGTCACCACACTATACAGGGAAAGACCAATGTACATCTTCTTTCACGAGTAGGAAGCATTAATGAAAAGGTTCTGGAATTTCGAGGACTCTGACCCATCCTTATTGGTAATAAACCACCGTGTACAGGAAAACACCTTCAACTCTCATCAGTCTCCTCAATCCTGACTCCCATTCAACTTTGGATGTGTAGGACTAGGGAAATGTCCACATCTTATTGCTAAGAAAGAACGATGTCAGGGTAATGCCCTTCAAGTCACATCAGCCTTCCTGAAGACGGAAGCAGGAATCAAGGTGGTTATATTACCACGAGGTAAGGAAGATGTGCATAGAAGTGAGAAACAACAGTGGGCAGGACCTCTCTTCCAAGGAACAGTATCTTTGCTTAATGTTCAATCCCTATGGTAAGTGGTTGTGGGCATTTGTGAGGTCAAAATCTTGAGTGTTTTGTAAAACCTCTTGGCCATTCACAGATGAGACTAAGGTAGTTGGGGACTCCTAGGCAGTGATTTCTCCACTGTCAAAAATATGAAAAGATAAAAGAGACAGATGAGGTCTCCTCAGGCATTGTCCTTTATCCTCATCCTCCGTGAGGATGGTCATCTCTGGACAGCTCAGTGGCAGGGTCTCATTCACAGTGGGGGCATCTGTTCCTCACAGACATCAGGCAGGGAAATGGATTTGGTTCTCTGTGCCAGCCCAGCCACAGCTGAGTGTCACAGCACCCTCTCGTGGGCTCATAAGAGTTTCACTGTCACCAGGCAGGTCATTGTATTTGATAAACCACTGTGAGAGTTTGCAATTGCCTTCATCTGCAACCTCCTAGATGCAAATGCAGGTGTCTGGTACCATGTGAAGTCATGTGAAGGCATTGTGAGAAAGTGTCCTTTTGCTTAAGAAAAACATGGCTGGGGCTCCTGGCTGGCTCAGCCAGTTAAGCATGTGCCTTTGGCTCAGGTTATGTTCTCAGGGTTCTGGGATCGAGCCCGGGTTCCCTGTTCAGCAGGAAAGGAGTTAGGGAAATAGCTTAGAACCCACAGAGAATGTGAATAAAGGGGAGTGAAATGGAACTTGGTCTGTGTTTTGCTTTAGGGATTGGAAGTTAGTTTTTTTCTCAATTGTGATTGTTCTTGAAACAGAGAAGCTGTATTGGTTTTTTTTTACCTTTAATTTTTTTCTAATAATAATTTTTTATTATGATATGTTAGTCACTATACAGTATTTCCTTAGTTTTTGATGTAGTGTTCCGTGATTCATTATTTGCATATAACACCCAGTGCTCCATGCAATATGTACCTTCCTTAATACCCATCACTGGCCCATCCCAATCCCCCACCCCTCTCCCCTCTGAAGCCCTCAGTTTGTTTCCCAGAGTCCATAGTCTCTCGTGGTTCATTCCCCCTTCTGTTTAGGGTCCATTGTCTAAAGGGACAGACAGTGGAAGTTCACCAAATATAAGATCGAAATTTCATTGTTCATTATAGATGCCGCTAAGTAGTTCCCAGACATTTCATTCTACTGTAGTAATTCATTATACCTGTGAAGGTGCACGTGGAAGACAATTGATGCATGCATACTGGTAATAAAACACGCCCCTCAGTAGTAGAATAAGAGAGGATGCATATGTGTAAAATTATTCGACTACAGAGTCCATGCTGTCCCTTTGGTTCCTTATTATCTATGAAATTGGACAATTTTTGTTCTCTAGGCTTAAAACTCATTGTCAGTATTTAGAGTTTTTCAATGCTGATCTTCTCCTGTATAAGTTACCAAAACCTAAAATATGTATGAACTTTAAAAAACGCTATATTGAAAATGACAGCAGGGAAGTTCCATTTTGTGAATATTGTGTCAATGGATCTCTATTTTGACATCAGTGTTCATTAGAAATGATGACATTTCATGTGAGTATAAATATCAATGTGAAAAAGAAAAGGTAGGAAGAACCTTGAATGTTTAAGTAATTGGTGAAATGACAGGTGTGTGTGTGTGTGTGTGTGTGTGTGTGTGTGTGTGTGTGTGTAATTGATTTTCAGTGAGTGGTTCAGCTTCTTGTAGGGCCTCCGAGCGAGCCCAGGTGAACCTTTCAATGAGTTGGTATCTGTTTTCAGAACATGGGAATCTCTTAGTCCAATAGTCAATCAGGCAAGCTTTGAGGTCTTGAAGAGTTTCAGTCCTCAGCGATGGTGTTGCAGACCCTTGTGAGCAAACCCTAGGGTATGCTCAGAGCCCTCATTAGCTGGTACCAACGTGTGACGATTTCAGACAGCATTTCCCAAAGAAGTACCTCTTGAGTCTCTGTCCTTGTCAGTTCCCTACACTTCCTTACACTAGTTATGTGATCAGTGTGTTTCAGGATAATCCCCACATGTGATTTTTGCTATTTCCTACTAGTCCTATCTGTTTCTCATGTTCTTCTTTTATGGTAGGGGTTGGGAAGCAACCTGTGTGGTGTAGGAAGGGGTGTGGTAGTTGTCTGCCTTCAGAGGACCGAATGATGCCTAGAAATTGTACTGTAGGTTGAGGTCAATTGTCCATCCTCTGAGTGTCAGGAATTCCATCACTTTACTTTGATGCTAGTCTGTTCTTCAAGCTGTCCTCAGAAATAAGGACGTCATCCATCTAGGGAATACTGGTTTGTGTGTATGTTTTCATTTTAGGAAAGGCTTTTTCTGTTCCTGAAAATAATACTGTAGAGTACCCTTTCTGGGTTTTATTGGACATCAGTCAATCTTTTGTGAAGTATTCGTTTATAAATAGACTTTTTATGGTTGATGAGCAGGAATTCTTTATTGACAAGTCTTTGTCAGTGTGTATATTGCAAATCTTTACTTCCCAGACTGTGGTTCACTTTTTCATTTTCTTATGGTCATAAGATAAGGAGAAATGTCACATTTTTATGAAGTCCCACTGAATTCTTTTAAATGGTTAGTGCACCATATGTCCTACCCCAAGATTGACAGGTTCTGCATTTTCTTTCAGAAACTGTCCAATGGGAAGCTACAATCCATCTCAAATTTATAAATTGCATTTTTAATTCTAATAGGGTATTTATAGACTGGTTTGTATTTTCTATGTACACAATCATATTATCTGTGAATAGTTACAATTATCCCCTCAATTCTTATACTTTTTGTTTCCCTTGCCTTCTAACAGTGGTAGATTCTCCGATGCCATGTTGAATAGAGCAACATTGTTTGAAGATTTTAATATACCTTTCTCAATATCTGACAGAAAAAGCAGACAAAACGTTGGTAAAAATGTGACCTAATTGACATATAGGGAACATTCCATAATAAGTGCAGAATACATTATTTTCAAGTGGTCATAGACTCTTTACCCAAATAGATGATAGATGGGGCCACGAATCAATGCTACAAATGTTAAACCCTGAAATTAACTAGATTCTATTCTTAGACCACAGGCGAATTGAGCCACAGTCATAGCGAAAAGAAAACCAGGAAGTCCTTCAATGTTTAAAATTAAATGGAACTTTGCTACATATCCTAAAGGTGAGAGAGGGAATCTCAATGGAAATTCTGAACCTTTTCTACATGAGGGCTCACACACAATGGCACTTTCTTTGTGAAGAGCATTATAATAACCTAGACAGGAGTTGAGCCTTAAGTCAGAATTCTGCCTGTCCCAGCCACACCTGGCAGCCTTGGCCTGTGGTCCCCCTCAGCTGTCCTTTCTGGTGGCCCTGAGCTAAGGGGGTGAACATGGCCGTATGGAAATTAGAAGCTCCCCACTCTTAGTGATGACGTTGCTATCGTATTGTCCTCACCAGTCCAACAACATGATTTCTGAGTGAAACACGACACAAGAGCGACTTCTTGGCCTTCCTTCAGGTTTGAAAATCATCTGGTGAGTCATCTATTAGAAATATGGATTCAACATGTGTTCTTTCTTCTAGAAAAGAAATAGACCCAATAGCAATTATGTGTTCCTTAGCACCTGTTCCTGAGAGACATCATACTGGCTCTTTGTAGCATTCTGCCTCTTAAACTTCTCAACTAGGGTGTAGATATTTTTAGGCACATTTTCAGACGGTTAGAAAGGGACTCAGATGATATGAGTCACAGAGGATTTTAGTGTCAGAAACCTAAGTGGGATCCCCAAATTGACTCCAAATCACTTGTTGTTCCATACAGGGTACTATTTCCCTCTTATCTCTGGTCTTCTCAATCTGGAAACCTATCAAGTATCAGGATTTTCTTGTCATGTGGACAAATGGAACGAATTCAGTGGGCCTTTTCACCTCTGCCCATGGTGATCATTAAGATCATTATCTTAGTGGAGGACCTCTGGGTAAGATACTCAAAGATCCTTAGGAATAGAGACAGTATAATATTTTTCTGGTATTAAAGTTACTGAAACCAACTATCTTTTTTAGTCCATTCAGGCTCTGGTATGTTCAGAGGGTGCTGTAAAACAGGTCTGAAATAGTATTTAAAAACACTCAGCTCAGCCTCTTCTACAAAGTGAGCCAATGCTTATAAACATGGCTAAAATATTCCCTTACCTACGATGACTCCCCAGCCATCGTAGTGTTTATATGGTATGACTGTGACTTACATTAGTCAACATTTGCAGAGAAAGAACTTAGTGCATCCAGGGGGCACTTCATGTTGAAATTAGTTTGTGACAACGAGCTACTGTGTTTTATTCTGCAGTCCAAGGGAATGGTGCCAGACATCTCTAAGGAGTTCTAGCAGTTCTACAATTCTGATTTTAAGTGGTCTGTGTGCTTCAGAGATTTGGTCAGGAGAAGGGCAGGAGTCCAGAGACTGTGAACACTTCTGTTACATATGCTGACCATGGAGCAGGTAGCTTTCTGTGGGCATCATTTTGATTTCTTGGTACTGTTGTGAAGGTGCTTTTGTCTCAAATTCCTCCATTTAGGAGTAATTATAATGATGAAAGTAATTTTTATCTTATATCATCTGTGGGCCCTGATCCTGGGATCCCAGGGAAGCTATCCTTTAACATTTTACCCGGTTCAAAATAATTGGGCAAAACCTCAAATCATGGGCCCTATTTCTGCCCCAAGCACATGTTGTACATCTGCTTCAAGAAGAAAACAATAACCAAAAATGCCAACATGAAGATAAGAAAAAATAAAGAACCTCTTTGGCTCCCATAAGATTAAAGTCATACTGACATGTACATACTGAACATGCATGAAATCATTGCATTTCCTAAAGCCCAAGCCTTGGAGGGTCTGAGAGCCACTGATCTTGCCCAGAACCAGGCACACCCCAGCAGGGAGGTTTGGTGCAGAAAGGGAAGGGGCAGGACTCTGAGGGTGGTCTGCAGCTAGAGGGGTCCCTGGAATGGGCCAGGTGTGTGTGGGGAGCCCAGCCCAGGACCCCACCTATGCCTATGCTGGGTGTTGGGTAGAGGAGGCACCTCTTGGACCCCCTGCACTTTCAGGGTTCCAGGGGCTTGAGGGCGGCTTGCCTGGCTTCCCAGGGGCTGGGGCACCACCCTCCCTGACAAATCACCTCTTGGGAGTGGAGCTACGTCTCTGTGGGCTGTTCCAGAGTTGCAGTGGGGTGCAAACCTGGGACAGAAGAAGGGGAACTGGGAGAGAGAGAGTTGCCCTGCGGAGGTCCCGGCTGGTTAGAGAGCAGCGTGCACCGTGAGTGGGGGGGTCTGGGGGTAGGGTGCACCCCAGGTGGGAGGCAGGGTTCTGGAAGGGCACCTGGAGAGGGTTCATTGTGGGAACTCAGGTGAGTTTTCTTTTTCCTTTTAAAGTCTCTTCTGCCCCATGTTCTCAACTGGCCATATTCCCCATACCTGTGAACTCCAGGGCGCCCACTCACCTGAGCTTTTGTGGGATTGGTTGCAGAATTTCAGGGTTTCCCCTGTTCCCCGGGAAGAGTGCGGGTAAGGACCTCACAGAGTCCCCACCTTCAGTGATGTGTCCCACGGTTCTCTGACACAGTGCAGGTGATGCATCTTGAGAAGTACCCCAAGTTCAGCAGGGTGTGCCCTGGTCCCCCAGGCACAGGTGTGGCAGTAGCAAGCCCCAGAGCCGTCCCCCAACTTCAGCATTTTGCCCCGTGTGCCCCCAGGTTAGTTGTAATTGGCTGTTAGAATCATGCAGGAAAATCCTCCAGGTGGGGGCCTGAAGGAGGGCGTAAACCAGACCCCACTCTAATTGCATTGGGAATAGACGAATTGAGGGTTTCTTTAGAAGAGTAAGTCTGCTTTCCAGAAAAGGCAAGGTCATTGGTCTATTGAGAATGAAGATAATTACTGATATACAACAAGTATGTGTTGCCCCTGCACCCAGAAACCAAAGCAGGTGTGCAGGCTATAGGTCAGAGGTGCCTTCTTCTCCCCAGCTGACAGCACTTCTCTGCTCTGGCTACAAGACACCCGAGGTTTTGGACGTCAGCATCGGAGTCAGCGAGGCAGCTTGTCACAGGACGCCAGTGTTCAGAGAAAGCACAGGTATGTTTGGCAAAATGTCCTATCTATGTCAGGGCTGGAGGTAAAACCTCTCATTATCCCAAAACCTCCTGGGCTTTTCTCTTTTCTCTAGTTGAGCCACAAAGTAAAATTGAAGTAGCTGTCAGCATTCTGGGTTTGGTGCAAGAATTACTTAGTTTCCCTGGAGGTAGAACTTTGCAGGGGATCACAATTTCTGTCCATTTATTGCTGACAAATGTATTTTGACCATCTGTTTCCTAGGAACCCTCTTTTATTAGAAAGGGAAGGTGAGATTCACTCTGTGCCTGTTTGTAACATCTAATTTGTTCCTTCATCTAACAGTGTTTATTCAATTGGGCCTAAGATATGGTTTAGTGGCCAGTATCTAGAGTTAGGTGGCTTTTTTCATCTGATACAGACTTGGATGATGTCATTTGACAAAGGTGATGTTTCATCATTGATTAGTTTATTCATCAGAAGAGTTAAAATTAGGGTGGAGGGAAAATTCAAAATTATCCAAACCGGCCTGTTCCTGTTTAAAAGTTGAGCTTGACTTTCTAGTTTTACTAAATGTATTATCTCGATATTTTGAGGTGCCATATTCTCCCTGTAGTTTCTTTGGTGGTGGAGTCAGAAGGAGAGTCTGGGAATTCTTTTGGATAGTGGCATGCTGGTGGCTTCAAGGGGCTTGGCGTCAGGAGCCTTGGGGTGAAGTCTGCAACTGCTTGCCTGACCCTGGGTGCATCTCACAGATGTTTTGTTGCCTCTTATGAAATTGCCGGCAGATAATGTTCTGCTTAAAGGGGAACCCTCCCATCCTGTTGGTGGGAATGCAAAGTGGTGCAGCCAGTCTGGGAACCAGTGTGGGGGTTCCTCAAAAAGTTAAACATTGAACAACCACATGATCCAGCAATTGCTGTCCTACGTATTTACCCAAAGGATAAAAAAATGCAGATTCGAAGGGGGTCCATGCACCATAATGTTTATAGCAGCAATGTCCACAGTAGCCAAACTATGGAGAGAATCCCAAAGTCCATGCACTGATGAATGGATAAAGCAGATGTGGGATACATATATATAATAGAATATGACCCAGCTTCAAAAAGAATGAAATCTTACCATTTGCAAGGATGTGGATGGATCTAGAGTGTATTAAGCTAAGCAAAATCAGTGAGGAAAGACAAATATCCTATGCTCTCACGCTTGTGGAATTTCAGAAAAAAAACAGATGAAGAGAGTTGAGGGGTGATGAGAGAGGCAAACAAGGAAATAGACTCAACCTTGGAGAACAGACTGAGTGTTGCTGCAGGACATGGGCGTGGGGGTAAGAGTTAAATGGGTGAGGGGTATTAAGGAGGAATCTTGTGATGAGCACCGGGTACTGTATGCAGGTGAGGAATCACTAAATCTTACCCCTGAAGCGAATATTCCATGGCATGTGAACTAACTGGAATTTAAGTAAAAGAAGAAAGGAAAAAGTGTTCTGCTTCATGAAGAGTGAGGTAAAGTTGTAGTGATTTGGGCTGTACTATTCTATAGATGAGAGTTGTAGAACACCCTGTTGTAGGATACACTAGTTTCTTATCACATAAGGATTCCTCAAAAAGCTGCAATGAAAGATTCAGGTCTCACAGCATGTTCATGTTCCACTGATATGTTACAGTTTGCACAGGTAGGAAAGAAGGTGGAGAGAAAGGCAACAGAAGGGGAAAGTAGGTGTGAACCTTTCATTAGTTAGCGTTATAGCTTTCTCATGAAAGTCTTGCGCCAGTGTGATTTTGGAAGCAGAGTGGGAATCCGGGAGCTTTGCAGGAGATGGGGGAGTTCCAGGTCTGGGTAAAGCTGACAGGGGGCCCAGAGGAGAGCTGAATGCATTCTGCAGCAGGATGTGGGCAGGGTGGGCTCCAGGTGTGGCTATGGGTCTCCTGGGTGAGAGTTGTGACAGGTGTGGGCTGTGTGCAAGTTCCTGGCTGAGGACAAGTGAGGCACAGGCGGAGAGCTGGCAGAGAACCTTTTTCTGGGCCACCAGCCTCACCCAACACACACAGTCTCATCTTCTGTCCCTGACGCTCCAATTCAGACTTCTCCGAAGGTGAGTGAGAACACATCAAGAGCATTCGAAACAGAAGGGAAAGCATGTGCAATGGCTCTGGGGCAGGAGAATTCCAGGTATGTCCAGGAGCAGCAAGAAGGCCCTGTGGCCACAGGAGACAGCTTAGGACATGAGCTCAGAGAGGTGACAGAGGGTGACAGAAAGCCATTCCAGGGCTATATCCCCATGAGACCCTGTTTCACTGGGCCATCCTGGCTACAATGTTGAGAACAGATGACAGAGGGTTGAAGATGGCAAGGCAGGTCAATGACGAAGCTTTTCCAGGAACTCAGGCACTGTGGACCAGACAGGTGGCCTTGGATGGAGTGGTTAGACCTATTCTGGGTCCATTTTGAAGATACAGCTCACAGGATTTGCTGATGGGTTAGCTATTAGGAGCAGGAGAACGGAGGAATTAGGGTAACTCCCAGCTTTTGTGGGTTGTCGTGATCGAGGGGAAGGAGAGGGTTTCTCGGGAGGTAGGAGGTAGTCCGTGTTCCACATGCTGAGGAAGGTGCCTTTCCCGGTGGGTCTGCTGAGGTTTGTGTCTGGGAGAAGCTTTCACATCTCGTCCCTCAGCAATGCTCAAGTACAAGTATCCCCCGTTTTTAAACGTTCACAGTAAGACACTGGGATTTCTTGAAAAACTATGTTATTACCCAGCTTCAGTAAGAGGAAGAGACCTGAAGAGGATTTCCCTCTTATGAAAAAAGGTGAACAGTGAGAATCGCATTCAGCATCTGTTTTGGGGAGAAGCACGACAAAGGCGGTGTGCTCCCCAACCAGCTCCTTCCGCTGGGAACTGCTCTCCGCATCCAGCCACCAGCACTTTGAATTGTGTTTGTGAGCCTCTGCTGTGCTTTATCTTCATTTATGCTGGGCCTCCATTGGAAACTTGTGTGCTGAGGCCTAAGAAAAGCCAAAGAGAAGGAATTTTGGAGTCTGAGCACACTGTCTAATTGTTCCATGTAAATTAATGGCCATTCCTTCTTGACACCATTTCTGCTGTGCAAGGTTTCTCAGAAGCTCTGTACTTTCAAAGAGCAGGGAAACCTATACCCCATGCTGTGGGGTTAGTTTTAGTCTCCATGCTGGACACAAACATTTCATGACTGTCGGATTTTCTCACTCAAACATTGAGACTTTGACCACCTTCACCCGTTTCTACCACCCCATCCCCGAATCTGGCACCTACCAATCTGCTCTCAGTATCTATGTGTTCAGTATTTGTTTATTCCTCGTGGAATGTACATGAGAGCATCTGGTATTGGTCTTTCTGTGTATGAGTTACTTGGCATAAGGCCCCCAAGGTCTGTGTTTCCATGTCTGGTTCTTGTGAATAATGCTGCAGTGAATGTGGGAGTGCATCTGTCTTTTTGAGGCAGTATTTTTGTGTTCTCCGAATCAATACTAAGTAGAGCCATTACTGGGTCATGTCGTAGTTGCTTTTATTTTTTCAGGAACCTCCATACCGTTTGTCACAGTGACTGCACCAATTTCCATTCCCACCAACAGTGCACAGTGTCTCCTCGTCTGCACACCCTTGACCCCACTTGGTGTCTGTCTCTGGGACAATTGCTGTTCCAACAGTTGTGAGCGGATAGCCGATTGTGGGTTTGACTGATGTTTCCCTGACGATGATTAGTGATGCCGAACAACTTTTTCTGTCTGTTGGCACCTGTGTGCCATCTTTGGAAGGTATCTATTCACATATTCCCCACATTTTTTATACTTTTTTTTTGTTTTGATTTGTATGAGTGTTGTGTGTATTTTGGATATTAGCCTCTTCTCACACATATGATTCAGAGATATTTTTTTCTTATTGGGTCAGTGGCCTTTTAAGTTTTTGATGGTTTCTTTTGCTGTGTGGAAGATTTCAGTTTGATGTTGTTCCACTTGTTTATTTTTGCTTTTGTTGCCTTTGCATTTGGTGTCCGATCTGAAGACTCTTTGCCAAAACCAATGTCAAGAGACTTAGTACCTGTGTCTTCTTGGAGGTTTATGGATTCAGGTCTTATGTTCAAATCATTCATCCATTAAAAATTTTGTGTGTGGTGTAAGAAAGTGACCCAGTTATATTCTTCTGCATTTAGTGTCCAGTTTGCCTGTTACCGCTCACTGAAGACACAGTCCTTCCCTCATGGCATATCTTCTGCTGCTGTGTCGTAAGTTAGGATCATCTACGTGTGGGTAAGTTTCTGAGCTTTCTGTTCTGTTTCACTGACCTGGTGTCTGTGTTTCTGCCAGTACCATCCTGTTTTGATGACAACAGCTTTGTAATCTAGCTTGAAATACAGGTGTGTGTTGACTGCACCTTTCTTTCTCCAGGTTGCTTTGGGTATTTGGGGTCTTTTGTGATTCCATACAAGTTTGAGGACTGTTTTCTATTTCCTCGAATAATGCCACTGGAATTCAGATAAGGATTTCATCACATCTGTCGATTGCTTTGGGTACGATGGACATGTTCACATAATTAACTTTTCCAGTTGAGGAGCATGGCGTAAGCTTCCATTTGTGTGTGTTGCCTTCCAAATCTTTGACCCATACATTCTGCCCCCCTCGACACATGTGTTTTTCATTTCTTTTCTGCCATGTGTTGAGTGTACTATGTCTTTCTCATTCTTGGTTACTTTTATTCCTAGATTTTTTTTCATGCAATTGTAAATGGCATTGCTTTTTTATTTCTCTTTGCGAAAGTATGTCATCAGTATACAGAAATGCAACAAGTTGGGTCATCTGTGTGGCTCCATAGGTGAAGCGTCTGCCTTTAGCTCAGGTCATGATCCCAGAGTTCTGGGATCGAGCCCCATGTTGGGCTCCCTTCTTAGCGAGGGTCTGCTTCTCCCTCTTTCTGACACTCTCCCTGCTCCTGCTTTTTCTCTTCCTGTCAAATAAATAAATAAATAAATAAATAAATAAATAAATAAAATCTGAAAAAAATAAAGACAACAGGTCTCTGTATATCGACTTTATATCCTGCAGCTTTCTTGAATTTGTTTATTCTAACAGTTTTTTTGTGTGGAATCTTTCGGGATTTCATGTCATTTGCAAATAGTGACAGTTTTCCTGTATGGATTTCATATCTTTCTCATTTTTAAAATGATGTTAGTCACCCTAGAGTACTTCATTTGTTTTTGATGTAGTGTTCCATGATTCATTGTTTGCATATAACACCTAGTGCTCATTATGACACGTGCCCTCCTTTTTTTAAAAAAAAGAATTTATTTATTTATTCGACAGAGATAGAGACAGCCAGCGAGAGACGGAACACAAGCAGGGGGAGTGGGAGAGGAAGAAGCAGGCTCACAACGGAGGAGCCTGATGTGGGGCTCGATCCCATAACCCTGAGCCGAAGGCAGACGCTTTACCGCTGTGCCACCCAGGTGCCCCAATATGTACCCTCCTTAATACCCATCACCAGGATAACCCATTCCCCTTCCCCTCCCTTTCTGCAGCCTTCAGTTTGTTTCCCAGTTTCAGTAGTCTCTCATAATTCATCTCCCCCTCTCATTCCCCCCTTCACTTTTCCCTTCCATCTTCTAATGTCCTCCATGCTATTCCTTCCGTTCCACATAGGAGTGAAACCATATGATAATTGTCTTTCTCTGCTTGACTTAATTTCACTTAGCATAATCCCCTCCTGGTCCATCCACGTTGGTGCAAATGGGGGGTATTCATCCTTTCTGATGACTGAGTAATATTCCATTGTGTAGATGAACCACATCTTCTTTGTCCATTCATCTGCTGAAGGACACCTTGGCTCCTTCATCAGTTTGGCTATTATGTACATTGCTGCTATGAACATTGGGATACAGGTGCCCCTTCTTTTCATTACTCTGTGTCTATGCGGTAGATACCCAGTAGTGCAATTGGTGGGTCATAGGATAGCTCTGTGTTTAACGTCGTGAGGAACCTCCATATTGTTTTCAAAAGTGGCTATACCAGCTTGAATCCTCACGAGTAGTGTAAGATGGTTATGCTTTCTCCACATCCTCTCTGACTTTTTTTTATTTCCTGTCTTGTTAATTTTTTTCCAAGATTTTATTGATTTATTCCACAGAGATAGAGATAGACAGCGAGAGAGGGAACACAAGCAGGGGGAGTGGGAGAGGAAGAAGCAGCATCATAACGGAGGAGCCTGATGTGGGGCTCGATCGCATAATGCCAGGATCACGCCCTTAGCCGAAGACAGACGCTTAACCACTGTGCCACCCAGGTGCCCCCTGCCTTGTTAATTTTAACCATTCTAACTGGTGTATGGTGGTATCTCATTGTCGTTTTGATTTGTATTTGCCTGATGGCAAGTGATGTGGAGCATTTTTTCATGTGTCTGTTGGCCATTTGTATGTCTTCTCTGGAGAAGTATCTCTTTGTGTCTTCTGCCCATTTTTTGGGTGTCGAGTTTGAGGCGTTCTTTATAGATCTTGGATACCAGCCCTTTATCTGTAATATTATTTGCAGATATCTTCTTCAATTCCATAGGATGCCTTTTTGTTTTTTTTGATCATTTGCTTTGCCGAGCAGAAGTTTTTATCCTGATGAAGTGCCAATAGTTCATTTTTGCTTTTATTTCCTTTGCCTTTAGAGACGTGGCTTGCAAGAAGTTGTTGTGTCCACGTTTGAAGAGCTCTTTTGATTTTGATATGATACAGGAATCCATTATCTTTCTTTCCTGATTGTATTCGAGTCCTCTGTGTTTCTTGGTGAGTCTAACTAAGTTTGTCAGTTTTGTTTATCTTTCCAAAAAAGGCAGCTCTCATTTTCATTTTTTTTGTCCTTTTAGTCTCCGTTGGATTTATTAATGCATTCCTTTTTGTTATTTCCTTATTTCTACTAATTTGTGGCTTTGTTTGTTCTTTTTTTTTTCTAATTCTTTACCACATAAATCAGGTTGTTTATTGGAGAGCATTCTCATGGATTGATGAAGACTTGAATTTCTATGAATGTCCCCCATAAAGCTACTTTTGCTGCATCCCATAAGTTTTTGTAAGTTGTCTTTTTTATCAGTGTCAAGGTACTTCTAAAATTTTTTTGATTTCTTCTTTGACTGTTGGTTGTTCAGTAGCATGTTGTTAAATCTCCACACATTTATTTAAGATTATTTAAGTATCTGACAGAGAGTGAGACAGCGAGAGAGGGAACGCAAGCAGGGTGGTGGGAGAGGGAGAAGTGGGCTTCCCACTGAGTAAGGAGCCTGATTCGGGGCTAGATCCCAGGATCCTGGAATCACGACCTGAGCTGAAAGCAGATCCTTAACAACTGAGCCACCCAGGCCCCCCAATCTCCACCTATTTTTGACTGTCCCATTTTTTTCTTGAGACTGATTTCTAGTTTCATATCATTGTGGTTGGACAAGATTTGAAGCAGAAGGTGAAAAGAGCATTCAGATGAAAGGTTTGTTTCCTGGAGGGTTTTCTGAGGGCAGACCATGAGTTCAGTGGGGATGGAGGAAGGTTTTGTGAGACGGGGGCTGGGGTTAACCCTCGTTAGAATTACTGACTACTACCATGCAGGCTGTGTGCTACCGTTCACACCGTAGTCCTGATGGACTGGTACTTCATTAGAAATATTTTCTAGGAGGTGTAGGCATAGTCTTCACTTAAAGAAAGGTGCCATGTGGGTTCATGGCATGACCCCAGGTCAGCAACCAGGATGTTTGGTATTGTGGGGGATCAGAACCAGGCTTTCTGTGGGAAGTGACAGAAATAGGGTATGGTGAGCTCCATGACCATAGGTGAGGTCCCTAGTGACCCACTGGGTGTTGGGTTCTGTGGATCTGTCTCATCATGTGCTGTGGAATTCAGGGACACCCTCCTGTCTGTGGATTTGTGTGGAGACAGGTAGACATCAGTGTCTGGCCAGGCACAAGGGTCACACTGGACCACCACCAGAGGTGCAGCGTGCGTGGGAGCCACTGCTTGGTTTCCACGAAAGCTGACCAGGGTCTGTGACCGTGATTCCTAGCAGCTGCAAGGGGAGAGGAGGCCGGGGGTGGTGCACACTTCCTAGAGTTGTGGTCAGGACTAGTCTGGAGCCCACTGAAGTCAGCCACACCTGGCACAGAAGGCACCCAGTCAGTGTAGCTGTGGGCACTGCTCCCATGGCACTTTCAGGCCGGCTCCATGCTGCCACCTCCTGCATTTCATCATCATCTTCAAGGTCATGTGCCTCTGCTCTTGCCCCATGGCCTCCGGGGTATTGTCCGTCCTCCATCTGGCCCTCGTCCCTGGTGCCCTGTGCAGTCCAATGCCAGGGTACCCGTCTTGAGACAAATATCTGGCCCTGATGGAACACTTCCATGGATCTCGTGTAATGTGAGGGTGATGCCCTGCACTGGAAGGGGGCTACATGTCCCCAATCAGGAGAGCCATGTCTCCCTTTTCAGCATGGCCTGCCCGCCCCTCAGTCTTCTTAGGGATGCTCTCCCCACTTCCTGAGATGACAGCCCTGAACTTAAAACTGAATGTCATTTTACATATCTCTATGCCTTAGTTCATCCATGGCATGTCTTTCAACCCCGTCAGTGGGTTTTTTTTAGAAGTTCTGAAGGGCTGTCTGCTCAAGGAGGGGATGACCTGGGTGGGGCAGCTTTCCCTCTCATCTCCCTCAGCATGTCTCTGAGCCCTGGGGCCAGCTGTCCCACTGAGGATTGAGGGACACGAGCCAGCCCTTCCTGAGCCCAGGCTGTGTCAGCTAATAGACTGATGCGTGTCAGAGTGGTGGGTAGCTGGCATGGGCCAGAGGCAGGCAGTGTCTCCTTCTCATTCCTTCCCTCCCTTCCTCCCAGAGGTAGCTCAGAGCAGCCTTCAACCCCTGCATCTCCAGATCCCTTGACCTGTGCCTCCTGTGTTCAGCTGGTGACCTTGGAGTTTCGCATGGATTCTACCTCACGTACCCTCTCCCGTAGCAATTCCTGGATCAGGGGAGGGGTCGGACCCTTGTCTGCTTTTGGTCTTCTTCCTGTCCAGCACCAAGCCCACCCACCTTTGCATCTTCCATGTATGTGCTTGGAAGCAAGCCCATCCACAGGGAACCTATTAGCCAAATGGATCCAGGCAATGAACACTGAAGTAGAGATCCAGGATCCATAATAAACCTGCTCTGAAACCTGTCCCAAAGTCTGTGACTCTCTCACACTGAAACAAAAACAATAATAGCTTTCTGGACTGTGAAGTGACATGTGTCTCTACTTCCAATCTTGAATGCATAGGTGCTGAGCCTGGACTGAAAAGGACCATGGCTCCCATGGGCTGGGATCCACGGTAAGAACTCAGTGAAATCTGAATTTGATTCATGTAGTGAATAATTATTGTAGAGCGAATCCTCCCAAGTAGGGCTTATGCACAGTGCACAGGAAAAGCTTTTTCAAAGAGGTTCCTGAAAGAAAAAATCTTTTTTAGAAATTTATTTTAATTCCAGTAGAGCTAACATACAGTGTTACATTCGTTTCAGGTGTACAATAGAGTGATTCAGTAATTCTATAAATTACTCAGTGGTCATCAAGAAAAGTGTCCTCTTAATCCCCTTCACCTATTCCACTCAACCCTCTATCCACCTCCTCTTGTAACCATCCGTTTGTTCTCTATTGTTAAGAGTTTGTATTTTGGTGTGTCTCCTTTTTCTCTTTTAGTTATTTATTTTTGTTTGTTGCTTAAATTCCCTATTAGAGTGACATCTTATGGGATTTGTCTTTCTCTGAATGCCTGATTTTAGTTAGGATAATACTCTCTAGCTCCATTCATGTGGCTGCAAATGGAAGGTTTCATTCTTTTTCAAGCCGAGTAATACTCCATTGTGTGTGTGTATGTGTGTGTGTGTGTGTGCACGTGCGTGTGTGTGAATACACATCTATCATCTCATTTGTCATTTTTCTACAGACACTTGGGTTGCTTCCATATTGTGATATTCTAAATAATGGTGCAAGGAACATAGGGGTGCACGTATCCTTTTACGTTACTGTTTTCCTATTCTTTGGGTAAATACAAGTAGTGTGATTGTTGGATCGTAGGGTAGTTTTATATTTAATTTTTTCAATAACCTTCATACTGTTTTCCACGGTGGCCACCACAATTTGCATTCCCACCCACAGTTCACGAGGATTCCCCTTTATCCACATCCTCTCAACACCTGTTCTTTGTTGTGCTTTTGATGTTAGCCATTCTGACAGGTTTGAGGTATTACCTCATTGTCCTTTGGATTCACATTTTCCTGATGATGGGTGATGGTGAACATCTTTTCACGGGACTGTTGGCCATTTGTATTTCTTCTTTGGAGAAATGTCTGTCCATGTCTTCTGCCTATTTTTTAACTGGATTATTTGTTTTTTGGGGGTCGAGTAGTATCAGTTGTATATGTTTTGGACACTATCCCTTTATTGCATATGATCTTTGCAAATATCATCTCCCTTTGAGTAAGTTGTCTTACTATTTTTACGTTTTCATTGTTCTTCTGCCATGTGGAAACTTTATTTTGCTGTATTCCCAATAGTTTATTTTTGCTTTCATTTCCTTTGCCTCAAGACACAGTCTAGAAAAACGTTAATATGGTCCATGTCAAGAAGTTACTGTCTTCCCTCCTGTAGGATTTTTATGGATTCAGGTCTCATATTGAGGTCTTGAAACTGTTTTGTGTTTGTCTGTATTGTGTAAGAAAGCAGTCTAATTTCATTCTTTTGTGCGTAGCTGTCTAGTTTTCCCAACAAAATTTGTTGTAGAGACTGTCCTTTTCCCTTTTGATATCGTTGCTTGCTTTGTGGAAGATTCATGGACCACATAATTATGGGTTTCTGTTTGAACTTGTATCCTGTTCCTTTGGTCGCTGTGTCTATTTTTGTGCCATACTCTCTTGTTAGGATGCCTGCAGCTTTGTAGTATAACCTGAAATCTGAAATTGTGAGTCCTCCAGCTTTGTTTTTCTTTTCCACATTGCACTGGCTGTTCGGAATCTTTAGTGGTTCCATACAAATGTTTAGGATTGTTTATTCAAGGTCTTTTGTTCTTTAATTTAAATTCAATTAGCCAACTTACAGTACATCATTAGTTTCAGATGTAGTCTTCAATCAATTTTAAGTTGTGTGTAACACCCAGTGCTCATTGTATCGTGTGACCTCCTTAATGCTACTCACCCAGTTACCCCCCCAAACTTCTCCTCCAGCAATCATCAGTTTCTTGTGATAGTTAAGAGTCCATCATGGGTTTTCTCCCTCTCTGATGACTTCCCATTCTATTTTCCCTTCCTTCCCCTATGGTCACCTTCCTTGTTTCTGATATTCCACATAGGAGTGAAAGCATATGATCATTGTCTTTCTTTCATTGACTTATTCCACTCATCATAATACCCTCCAGCTCCACCCAGGTAGGTGTGATGGTAAGTATTCATCCTTTCTGATGGCTGAGTAATATTCCACTATAGATATGATCCATATCTTCTTTATCCATTCATCTATCCATGGTCATCTGCACTCCTTCTGCAGCTTGTCTATTATGGATATTGCTGCTATGAACACTGTGGTGCATGTGTCCCATCTTCACTACCTCTGTATCTTTGGGGTAAATACCCAGTAGTGCAATTGCTGGGACATAGGGTAGCTTTATTATAACTTCTTGAAGAAACTCTGTACCATTTTCAAGAATGGCTGTACTGGACTGCATTTGTACAGGGGTGTAAGAGTGTTCCCATTTCTCCACATCCTCTCCAACATATATAGTTTCATGTCTTCTTATTTTTAGATATTCGGCCTCGTGTGATATGGCATCTATAGGGGTTTAGATTTGCATTTCCCTGAAGCCAAGTGATATGAAGCATTTATGCATGTATCTTTTGGTCACCAGTACGTCGTCATCAGTGAAGTGACTTCCCATTTTAATCCATCTCAAGACCTAAAGCTGGGTAAGGCACTGAAGCTGGATGGTGCCATCGGTTGGAAGTGTGGAGAATTTCAAAAGATCTCCTTGGAGAGCAAGTTTAAAGGTCAGTTTGAAGCTACTAATTGGATCCGGGGAGATCTCTGAAAGTGGGGGTTGCCTGCGATGGGCTGAGGAGGGCCCTCCGATTTTCCTATGAATCCTTGCTGCAGCCCCAAATGACAGTTTCCTGCTGTGGGGCAGGGTGAGTCCTCTAGTCGTGCAGAGGTGAGCCCAATGCCTGGTGCCTTGGAGGCAGGCAAACAGGGAGGGACCCTCAGCAGAAGACCCAGGGTTAGGTTAGGCCTCAAGAGACAGCAGGTCCAAACTGCCCAGTGCTCAGAGAACTCCCAGGCCGACTGAGATGAGGGCACAAGCGTGGGTGAGTGTGAGCCTTGGGGTTTCATCCGGAATGGCCCACAAATGTCGGGGTTCACCAGAAGGGGCTCTCAGGGGTGCCCCAATTCTCTTGCACTGAATGCTCTGTTGTGCCCCAAAACGGTACAGTTTCCTGTGGGCTGCAGGCTGAGTCCTACAGTGGGGCTTGTGTGTCCCCAATCCCCCGGAGTAGGGTGCCAGGACCCTGGGGAGGGGCCCCTCTGTGGCTAACCTAGTGTAAGGTTTAGGGTCCAGGAGCCCGGCAAGGACAATCTGCAGGCTGTGCAACGAGCTCTGTGGAGGGCTGAGAGGAGGCCATGGGGGATGGTGAACATAGGCCTCAGGGTTGGGGCACGGGGGGCTGCCAAAAGTGGGGATAGGCCCTGGGGGCCTCCCCATGTTTCATGCCCTGTAGGCTCCGTAGAGCCCCAAGGGGCACTGTTTCCTTTCCGGTGGCAAGCTGAGTCCTGCGGTGTGGTACAGGTACCCCAATTCCCTGGGGCTGTGGTGTAAGGCTCCTGGGAGTCCCCCACACCCGCGGCCGACCTAGGGCTAGGGTTAGGCCCCAGGAGCCCCGCAGGCCCGATCTGCTGGCTGTATGGCGAGCTACATGGGCTGAGGTGAGGGTGCAGGGAGGGTGAGCGTGGGCTTCAGGGTTGGGTTGCGGGAGGCCGCCAACGTTCGCTGGTGGCTCAGGAGGGCCCTCCTGGTTCTCCCACCCTGAACGCTCTATGGCCTCCCAAGGCGCACGGTTTCCTGCGGGGTGGCAGACTGAGTCCTGCTGTGGGGCTCAGGTGTCCCGAATCCCCGCGGCTCTGGCTCCAGGCTCCTGGGGAGGGGCCCCTCCACAGATGAACTAGGGTTAGGGTTGGGGCCCAGGAACCCCGCAGGCCAGATCTGCCCGCTATGTGGCGAGCACTGCCGCGGGCTGAGGTGAGGGTGTGGGGTGGGGTGAGCATGGGCTTCAAGCTTGGGTTTAGGGATCACTGAAGTTCGCAGGGGACTCTGGGGGCCCTCCTGGTTCTCCCGCCCTGAATGCTCTACAGCCTCCCAAGGAGCACGGTTTCCTTTGGGCTGGCAGGCTTTATCCTGCAGTGGGGCTCAGGTGTCCCCAGTACCTGGGGCTGTGGCACCGGGACCCAGGGGAGGGGCCCTACCCAGCCAAACTAGGGTCAGGTCTAGGCCCCAGGAACCCGGCAGGCCTGATCTGCCGGCTCTGTGATGCGCTCAGTGGCAAGCTGAAGGGAAGGCGTGGGGCGGGATGAGCGTGGGCCTCAGGGTTGGGGTGTAGGGGGCCGCCGAGGATCGCTGGGGTCTCAGAGGGGCCCTACCAGTTCTCCTGAACGGGATGCTCTGCGGCGCCCCAAGGGGCATGGTTTCCTGAGGGGTGGCAGGCTGAGTCCCGTGGTGTGTTCCAGGGGTACCCAATCCCCGGGGTTAGGGTACGGATTAGGGTACGGGTTAAGGTTAGAGTATGGATTATGGTTAGGGTATGGGAGAGGGTAGGGTTTAGGGTTAGGGTAAGGAGAGGGTATGGGTTAGGTTTGGGTTTAGGGGTTACAAGTTAGACGTTATGGGTTAGGGTACAGATTAGGGTTCAGGGTACGGGTTAGGGTTTAGGGTTTGGGTTTAGGGTTAGGGTTAGGGTTGGAGTAGGGGTTAGGTTTAGGGTACGGATTAGGGTTAGGGTACTGGTTAGGGTACGCATTAGGGTACGGTTATGGTTAGTGTTGGCATTCAGATTAGGGTACGGTTTAGGGTACGGGTTAGGGTACGGGTTAGGGTTAGGGTACAGTTTAGGGTTATGGTACAGGCCAGGTTATGGTTTAGGGTTAGGGTTAGGGTACGGGTTAGGGAATGGGTTAGGGATAGGGATAGGGTACAGTTTAGGGTTAGGGTATGGGTGTGGGTACGGGTTAGGGTACAGGTTAGGGTTAGGTATGGGTTAGGGTATGGGTTAGGGTCCGGGTTAGGGATAGGGTACAGGTTAGGGTATGGGTTAAGGTTAAGGTAAGGGTACTGGTTAGGGTTAGGGTACGGGTTACGGGTTACGGTTTAGGGTTTAGGTTTACGGTTAGGGTATGGGTTAGGTTTAGGGTACGGGTACGGTTAGGGTACGGATATGGTATGAGTTAGGGTATGGGTTATGGTCAGGGTTCAGGGTTAAGGTTAGGGTATGGGTTAGGGTACTTGTTAGGGTTAAAGTTAAGTTTAGGGTACAGTTTAAGTTATGGGTTAGGGTACAGTTTAGGGTTAGGGTTAGGGTACAGGTTTGGGTACGCGTTAGAGTACGTGTTAGGGTTAGGGTACAGGTTAGGGTTCGGGTTAGGGTATGGGTTAAAGTTAGGGTTAGAGTATGGGTTAGGGTAAGGGTTAGGGTTACGTTACTGGTTAGGGGTAGGGTTAGCTGAAGGGGTAGGGTTAGGGTTATGATAGGGGTCGGGGTATGGTTAGGGTTTAGGGTTAGGGTTTGGGGTTTGGCTTAGTGGTTAAGGTAAGGGTTTAGTGTTTAGGGTTTCGGGTTTAGGGTTAGGGGTTAGGATTTAGGGTTTAGTGTTAATGTAGGGTTTAGGGTTTAAGGATTAGGGTTTAGGGTTAGGTTTAGGTTAGGGTCAGGGTTAGGGTAAGGGTTAGGGGTTAGTGTTAGGGTTAGGGTGAGGGTTAGGCGTTAAGGTTTAGGGTTTAAGGTTAGGGGTTAGGGTTTAGGGTTAGACCCCAGTAGGCCAGCAGGACCGATGCAACGGCTGTGCGGCGATCGGAGGAGTGGGCCAATGTGAAGGCGCTGGTGAGCGGCAGCATGGGCCCAACCATTTTGGTGCAGGAGGGCCTTCGAAAGTCGCCGGGGCCTCGGAGTGCCTTGCCCGTTCTCCCGCTCTGAATGACTAGCGGGGCCCCTAGCGGCTCGGGTGGCTGAAGGGCAACAGGGTGAGTCCGGCACATGGGCTTGTGGTCCCCATCCTCGGCGTTGCGGAGCCACGCCACTCAGGAAGTGCCTCTCGGGGGCTGACCTACACTTAGGGTTAGTCCCCAGGAGGCCGGCAGGCCCGATACACCACATGTGCGGTGATTGGAGCGGTGGGCTGAGGTGAGGGTGCTGGTGAACATGAGCCTGGACCGAAGCGTTTTGGTTCCGGGCACCTTCGAAGGTTGGAGGGAGTTCGGAGGGCCCTGCCAGTTCTCCAACACTGAATGAATGGTGGTGCCCCTAGCGGCACGTTTAGGAAGGGACCCTCAGGGGCCGTCCTAGGGTGTAGGGTTAGCGCCCAGTAGGCCGGCAGGCCAGATCTGCCAGCTGTGCGAAGGGCAGAGGTGTGGGCCGAGTTGAGGGCGATGGCGAGCGGGAGCATGGGCACCAGGGTTTTGGCGCCCTGGGCCTTGCAATGTTGCCATGGCTCGGAGGGCCCTGCCCTTTCTCCTGCCCTGAATAACCAGCGGCGCCCCTAGTGGCTCCGTTGGCGGTGGGGCAGCAGGGTGAGTCCTGCACTGTGGCTTGGGGATCCCCAATCCCCGGCGTTGCGGGGGCAGGCCCCTTGGGAGGAGCTCCTCGTGGGCTGACCTAGGGTTAGAGTTAGCCCCCAGGAGGCTGGCAGGCCCAATCCTCTGGCTGGGCGGCGAGAGGTGGGCGGGCAGAGGTAAAGGCGCTGCGGAGCGGGAGCGTGGGCCCCTGCATTTTGGCGTGGGAGGCTTCAAATGTCACTGGTTTCTCCAGGGCCCTGTCGTTCTCCCGCCCTGAATGACCGGCGGCACCCCTAGCGGCCCGGGTGGCGGCATTGAGGCAGGGTGATTCTGGCTCTGGGGCTTGGGGTCCCCGATCCCCAGTGTAGCAGCAGCAGGACCCTTGGGAGGGGCCCCTGAGGGGCCGACCTAGGATTAGGGTTAAGACCCAGGAGGCCGGCAGGCCCAATCCGCCCGCTGGGCTGAGAGCTGAGGGGCAAGCCAAGGTGAGGGCGTGGGGAGTGGGAGCGTGGGCACCAGCGTTTTGGACCAGGGAGCCCTTGAAAGTCACCGGGGGCTCAGAAGGCCCTGCCCCTTCTCTCGCCCTGAATGACCTGCGGCGTCCCTAGCGGCCCGGGTGGCGACAGTGCGGCAGGGTGAGTCTGGATCTGGGGCTCTGAGTCACCAAACCCCAGCGTTACAGAACCAGGCCCCTTGGGATGTCCCCCATGGGGCCGACCTAGGGTTTTGGTTAGCCCCCAGGAGCCCGGCAGGCCTTATCCACCAGCTCTGCAGCAACCAGAGGGGCGGGCCAAGGGGAGGGCGCTGGTGAGCAGGAGCGTGGGAGCCACCTTTTTGCGCAAGGGTGCTTTGAAGGTCGCAGGGGAAACGGAGCACCCTGCCAGTTCTCCCACACTGAATGATCCGTGGCTCCCCTAGCGGCCTGGGTGGTGGCGCGGCAGCAGGTGAGTCCGGCGCTGGGTCTCAGGGGTCCCCAATCCACTGTGTTGCGGCGCCAGGCCCCTTGGGAGGGGCCCCTCGGGGGCTGACCTAGGTTAGGGTCAGCCCCCAGGACGCCAGCAGGCTCAATCCGCCAGCTGTGCGGCGAATGGAGTGGTGGGTCGAGGTGAGGTCTCTGTCGAGAGGGAGCTTGGGCCCAAGCATTTTGGCTCCGGGGGCCTTTTAATGTTTCTGGGGACTCGGCGGGCCATGCCCATTCTCCTCCCTGAGTGACCGGCAGTGCCCCTAGCTGCCCAGGTGGCAGCGGGGCGGCAGGGTGAGTCAGGCGCTGCGGCTCGGGTATCCCCAATCCCCGGTGTTGCGGCGCCAGGCCCCTTGGGAGGGGCCCCTCGGGGGCCAACCTAGGGTTAGGTTTAGCCCCTAGGAGGCCGGCAGGCCCTATTCGCCAGCTGTGTGGAGACTGGAGTGTCGGACCGAGGTGAGGGCGCTGGTGAGCGGGAGTGTGGGCTCGGGTGTTTTGGCGCGGGGGGCTTTTGAAGGTCGCCGTGTCTCGGAGGGCCCTGCCTGTTCTCCCGCCCTGAATGAACGGCAGCACCCCAAGCCCCCGGGTGGCAGCTGGGTGGCAGGGTGAGTCAGGTGCTGAGGCTCAGGATCCCCAATCTCCGGCGTTGGAGCGCCAGGCCCCTTGGGATGGGCCCCTCGGTGGTCAATCTAGGGTTACGGTTAGCCCCCAGAAGGCCAGTGGTCCCAATCAGCGGCTGTGCAACACGCGAAGGGTTGGGCCGAGGTGAGGGCGCTGGCGAGCCTTAGCATGAGCCCAAGCCAAGCACGGGGGGCCTTTGAATGTCAGCGGGTGCTCGGAGGGCCCTAACCATTTTCTTGCTCTGATTGAACGGTGGGCCCCTAGCGGCTCGGGTGGCTGAAGGGAAGCAGGGTGAGTCTGGCACTTGGGCTCGGTGTCCCCATCCCCAGCGTTGCGATGCCAGGCCCCTTGGGAAGGGCCCCAGGGGTGCCGACCTATGGTTAGGGTTAGCCCCCAGGAGTCCGGCAGGTCCGATACACCACCTGTGCGTCGAGCGGCGAGTTGGGCCGAGGTGAGGGTGCTGGTGAACATGAGCCTGAGCCCAAGTGTTTTCGTTTGGGGCGCCTTCGAAGATCGGCAGTTTTCGGAGGGCCCAGCCCGTTCTCCCACCCTGAATGAACGGTGGCATCCCTAGCGGTCCGGGTGGGGCGGGGCGGCAGGGTGTAACTGACGATGGGGTTGGGGGTCCCCAATCCCCAGCATTGGGCCGCCAGGCCCCTTAGGAGGGGCCCTTCGGGGGCCAACCTAGAGTTAGGGTTAGCCCCTAGGTGGCCAGCAGGCCCTATTCGCCAGCTGTGTGGAGAGCGGAGTGGCGGACCCAGGTGAGGGTGCTGGTGAGCGGGAGCGTGGGACCTAGCATTTTGGTGCGGGTTGCCTTTGAAGGTCGCAGGGGACTGGAGGGCCCTGCCCATTCTACCACTCTGAATGAGGACGGCGCCCCTAGCGGGCCGGGTCGCGGCAGGGCGGCAGGGTGAGTCTGGCGCTGGTGCTCGGGGGTCCCCAATCCCTGTCGTGGTGGCGCCAGACCCCTGGGAGGGGCCCCTCCACATCCAACCTAGTGTTAGTCCCCAGGAGGCCGGCAGGCCCGATCCGGCGGTTGTGCGGCTTGTGGAGGGGCTGGCCGAGGTGAGGGCGCTGGTGAGCGGAAGCGTGGGCCAAAGCATTTTGGCGTGGGAGGACTTCAAATGTCACCGGAGGCTCGGAGGGCCCTGCCCATTCTCCAACCCAGATGACCGGCGGCGCCTCTAGCGGCCCGGGTGGTGGCGGGGCATCAGGGTGCGTCCGGCAGGTTGCTTTGGGGGTGCCCAATCCCCCGCATGGTGGCGCCAGGCCCCTTGGGATGGGCCCCTCAGGAGCCAAGCTAGGGTTATGGTTAGCTCCAGGCGGCCGGCAGGCCCGATCCACCAGCTGTGCGGCGAGCGGAGGGGCGGGCCGAGGTGGGGGCGCTGGGGAGTGGGAGCGTGGGCCCAAGCGTTTTAGTGTGGGGGGCCTTCAAAATTCGGCGGGGGCTTGGAGGGCCCTGCCCGTTCTTCTGCCCTGAATAACCGGCGGCGCCCCTAGCACCCCAGGTTGCGGTGGGGCGGCCGTATGAGTCCGGCGCTGGGGCTCGGGGGTCCCCAATCCCAGGCCTTGCAGCTCCAGGCTCCTTGGGAGGGGCCCATCGGGGGCCGACCTAGGTTTAGGGTTAGCCCCCAGGAAGCTGGCAGGCCTGATCCGCCGGCTGTGTAGCCAGCAGAGGGGCAGGCCCGGGCCCAAGCATTTTGGCGTTGGGGCATTCGAAAGTCACTGGGGGTTAAGAGCGCACTTCCCGTTCTACCTCGCTGAAAGCCCAACTGCGTACCTAGCGGCTCGGGTTGCGGAGGGGCGGCAGGGTGAGTACGGTGCTGGGGCTCGGGGATCCCTAATCCCCGGCATTGCAGCACCAGACCCCTTGGGATCCCCAAGCGTTTTGGTGCGGGGGGCCTTCGAATGTCGCCAGGGGCTCGGAAGCCCCTGCCCGTTCTCCCGCCCTGAATGACCGTGGCGCCCCTAGCGGTCCGGGTGGCGGCGGGAAGGCAGGGTGAGTCCCACGCAGGGGCTTGGGTGTCCTCAATCCCCGGCGTTGTGGCGCTAGGCCCCTTGAAAGGGGCCCCTCGGGGGGGACCTGGGTGTAGGGTTAGCCCCAGGAGGCCGGCAGGCCCAATCCGCAGGCTGTGTGGCATACGGTGGGGCGGGCCGAGGTGAGGCCGCTGGCGAGTGGGAGCATGGCTCCAAGCATTTTGCAAAGTGGGCCTTCGAAGGTCGTCGAAGTCTCGGAGGGCCCTGCCCGTTCTACTGCCCTGTATAACCGGCGGCACCCCTAGCACCCTGGGTGGCGGTGGGGCAGCCGGGTGAGTCCAGTGCTGGAGCTTGGGGGTCCCCAATCCCAGGCGTTGCTGCTCCAGGCCCCTTGGGATGGGCCCCTCGAGGACCGACCTAGGGTTATGGTTAGTCCCAGGTGGCCGGCAGGCCCGATCCGCCGGCTGTGTGGCGAGCGGAGGGGCGGGCCAAGTTGAGGGCGCTGGCGAGCTGGAGCGAGAGCCCAAGCGTTTTGGCGCGGTGGGCCTTCGAAGGTCGCCGGGGGCTCGGAGGGCCATTCCCGTTCTCCCATCCTGAATGAGGACGGCGCCCCTATCGTGGCGGGGCAGCAGGGTGAATCAGGCGCTGGTGCTCGGGGGTCCCCAATCCCCAGCGTGGCGGTGCCAGGCCCCTTGGGAGAGGCCCCTTGGGCGCCAAAGTAGGGTTTGGGTTAGCCCCAGGAGGCCGGCAGGCGTACGGAGGTGCTGGCCGAGGTGAGGACGCTGACGAGGGGGAGCGTGGGCCCAAGAGTTTTCGCTCGTGGGCCTTCGATGTTCGCTGGGGGCTCGGAGGGCACTGCACGTTCTCCCGCACTGAATGACCGGCGGTACCCCTAGCGGCCAGGGTGGCGGTGGGGCTGCAGGGTGATTCCAGCGCTGGGGTCGGGGGTCCCCAAACCCCGGCGTGTTTTGCGCCAGGCACCTTGGGAGGGGCCTTCGTGGGCCGACCTAGTGTTAGGGTTAGACCAAAGGAGGTCGGCAGGCCCGATCTGCCAGGTGTGCAGTGAGTGGAGTGGCGGGCCGAGGTGAGGGCGCTGGCGACAGGGTTCGTGGGCCCAAGTGTTTTGGCGCTGGGGGCCTTCATGGGTCACCAGGAGCTCTGAGGCCCTGCCCGCTCTACTGCCCTGAATGACCGGCGGCGTCCCTAGCGGCCCGGGTAGCGGCAGGGCGGCAGGGTGCGTCCAGTGCTGGGGCTCGAGAGTCCCCAATCCCTGGCGTGGCAACGCCAGGCCCCTTTGGAGGGGCCCTCAGGGACCGAACTAGGGTTAGGGTTAGCCCCCAGGAGGCCGGCAGGCCTGATCTCCCAACTGTGTGGGGAGTGGAGAGGTGGGCCGAGGTGAGGGTGCAGGGGAGCGGGTATGTGGGCCCAAGCATTTTGGGGCTAGGGCCTTCGATGGTCGCCGGGGGCTCGGAGGGCCCTGCACATTCTCCCGCCATGAAGGACCAGCGACACCCCTAGCTCCCTGGGTGGCAGCGGGGTGGCAGGGTCAGTCCGGCACTCGTGCTTGGGTTTCCCCAATCCCCAGTGTTGCGGTGCCAGGCCCCTTGGGAGGGGCCCCTCGGGGACTGTCCTAGGGTTAGGTTAACCCCCAGGAGGCCAGCAGTCCCGATCCGCCGACTGTGCAGTGAGCAGAGGGATTGACCGTGGTAGGGCGCAGTCGAGCGGTAGCGTGGTACCTAGCGTTTTGGTGTGGGGGGCCTTCTTATTTCACCGGAGGCTCGGAGGGCCCTGCCGGTTATCCCACCCTGAATGCCCAGCGGCGCCCCTAGCGGCCCATGTGGCGGCGGGGCGGCAGGGTAAGTCCAGCGCTGCTCCTCGGGGGTTTCCAACACCCAGCGTTGCGGCGCCAGGCCACTTGGGATGGGGCCCTAGGAGACCTACCTAGGGTTAGTGTTAGCCCCCAGGAGGCTGGGAGGCCCGATCTGCTGGCTGTGCAGCGTGCGGAAGGGCGGGCCGAGGTGAGGGCACTGGAGAGTGGAAGCGTGGGCCCAAGCGTTTTGGCGAGGGAACCCTTCGAAAGTTGCCGCGGCTCGGAGGGCACTGCCCATTCTCCCGCTCTGAATGACCGGCAGCGCCCCTAGCAGCCCTGGGAGCAGCGTAGCGGCAGTGTGAGTCTGGTGCTGGGGCTCCGGGGTCCCAAATCCCCGTCGTTGCGGAGCCAGGCCCCTTGGGATGGGCCCCTAGCGGGCCTACCTAGGGTTAGTGTTAGCCCCCAGGAGGCTGGGAGGCTTGATCCGCAGGCTGTGCAGCAAGTGGAGGGGTGGGCCGAGGTGAGGGCACTGGTTAACGGAAGTGTTGGCCGAAGCGTTTTGCCTGGGGGGGCTTTCGAAGGTTGCCGGGGGCTCGGAGGGCCCTGCCCGTTCTCCCGCCTTAAATGACCATAGGGGCCCCTTGTTGCCCCAGTGGCAGTGGAGCAGCAAAGTGAGTCTGGCGCTGCGGCTCGGGGGTCACCAATCCCCAGCGTTGCGGCCCCAGGCCCCTTGAGAGGGCCCCCTCGGGTGCCGACCTAGGGTTAGGGTTACCCCCAGGAGGCCAGTAGGCCCAATCTGCTGGCTGTGCGGTGAGCGGAGGGGCAGGTTGAGATGAGGGCGTTGGCGTGCGGGAACGTGGGCCCAAAATTTTGGAGCGAGGGGCCTTCGAAGGTCACCAGTGGCTCAGAGGGTCCTGCCCGTTCTCCCGCCCTGAATGACCGGGGGTGCCCCTTGTGGCCCGGGTGGCAGTGGGGGGCATGGTGAGTCCGGCGCTGGGGCTCAGGAGTCCCCAATCCCCATCGTTGTGGCGCCAGGCCCCTAGGGAGGGGCCAGTAGGGGGCTGACCTAGGGTTTGGCTTAGCCCCCAGAAGGCCCGCAGGCCCGATCCACCAGCTGTGTGCGGAGCGGAGGCGAGGGCCGAGGTAAGGGCGCTGGCCAGCGGGAGCGTTGGCCCAAGCGTTTTGGTGCGGGGGGCCTTCGAAGGTGGCCGGTGACTTGGAGGGCCCTTGCCATTCTCCCTCCCTGAATGAATGGCGGCGCCCCTAGGGGCCCAGGTGGCTGTAGGGCGGGAGGGTGATTTGGGCGCTGGAGCTCGGGAGTCCCGAATCCCCGGTGTTGCGGCAATAGGAACCTGGGATGGGCCCCTCCGGCGCCCACCAAAGGTTAGGGTAACACCCAGGAGGCTGGCAGTCCAGATCCACAGGCTGTGCAGCGAGCGGAGGGGCGGACCGAGGTGAGGGCGCAGGCGAGCGGGAGCATGGGACCAAGCGTTTTGGCGCGGGGGGCCTTCGAAGGTCGCCAGGGGATCGGAGGGATCTGCCAGTTCTCCCTCCCAGAATGACCAACGGTGTTCCTAGTGGCCCGGGTGGTGGCGGGGCAACACAGTGAGTCCGGCGCTGGGGCTCGGGGGTCCCAAATCCCAGGCATTGCGGTGCCAGGCCCCTTCGGAGGGGCCCCTCAGGGACCAACTTAGGGTTATGGGTAGCCCCAGGAGGAGGGCAGGCCTCATCCACTGGCTCTGCAGCGAGTGGAGGAGCGAGCCAAGGTGAGGGCGCTGAGGAGCGGGAGCGTGGGCTCAAGCGTTTTTCATGGGGGGGCCTTCGAAGGTCGCCGTGGGCTCGGAGGGCCCTGCCCGTTCTCCCGCACTGAATGACCAGGGGCACCCCAAGCATCCCGGGTGGCGGCGGGGCAGCAGGGTGAGTCCGGCGCTGGGGCTCGGGGGTCCCTAATACCTGGCGTTGTGGCGCCAGGCCCCTTGGGACGTGCCCCTCGGGGGCTGATCTAGGGTTTGGGTTAGCCCCCAGGAGACTGGCACGCTCATTCTGCCCATGTGCAGTGAATGGAGGTTTGGGTCGAGGTGAGGTAGCTGGCGATCGGGAGCGTGGGCCAGAGCATTTGGCTTTGGATCGGGGTGCCTTCGAAGGTCGCACGTGGCTCGGAGGGTCCTGCCCGTTCTGTATCCCTGAAGGACTGGTGACACCCCTAGCTCCCCATGTGGCAGCGGGGCAGCAGGGTGCGTCCGGCGCTGGGACTTGGGGGTCCCCAATCCCTGGCATGTGGCGCCAGGCCACTTGGGAGGGGCCCCTTGGGGGTGACCTAGGGATAGGGTTAGCCCCCAGGAAGCCAGCAGGCCGGATCTGCCAACTCTGCAGCGAGCGGAGGGGTGGGCCGAGATTAGGGAGCAGGCGAGCAGGAGCGTGGGAGCCAGAGTTTTGCGCGGGGGGCCTTCGAAGTTCGCAGGGGGATCAGAGGGCCCTGCCCGTTCTCTCTTCCTGAATGACTGGCAATGCCCCTAGCGCCCTGGGTGCTTGCGGGTTGGCAGAGTGAGTCCAGCCCTGGGGCTCGGGGGTCCCAAATCCCCAGCATTGCGGTGCCAGGCTCCTTGGGAGGGGCCCCTTGGGGGCCGACCTAGGGTAAGTGTTAGCCCCCAGGACTCCAGCAGGCCCTTTCCGCCAGCTCTGCAGCAGGCGGAGGGGCAGGCCGAGGTGAGGGCACTGGCGAGAGGGAGTGTGGGCCCAAGCGTTTTGGCGTGGGGGGCCTTCAAAAGTCGCCGGGGGCTTGGAGGGCCCTGCCCGTTCTCTCGCCCTGAAAGACTGTCGGTGCCCCTAGCAGCCCGGGTTGCTGTGGGGCGGCAGGGTGACTCCGGCGCTGGGCTCGGGGGCCCCAATCCCCGGCGTTGTGGCACCAGGCCCCTTGGGAAGGGCCCCTCGGGGGCCGACCTAGGCTTAGGGTTCATCCCCAGGAGGCCGGCAAGCCCAACGCTAAGTGGTTCTGGCAATGTAACAAAAATGCCATACACTTATCTGTAAGAAATAACAGTGTACAGGAACCCTCTTAGCCCTAACATCATCCTTTGTGAATATGGAAGCCAGCCCCAAAGTGGTCGTGGAAGTCTGACGAAAGGGCTAAGCACTTTTCTCTGAGTCACCACACTATACAGGGAAAGACCAATGTACATCATCTTTCACGAGTAGGAAGCATTAATGAAAAGGTTCTGGAATTTCGAGGACTCTGACCCATCCTTATTGGTAATAAACCACCGTGTACAGGAAAACACCTTCAACTCTCATCAGCCTCCTCAATCCTGATTCCGATTCAACTTTGGGTGTGTAGGACTAGGGAAATGTCCACATCTTATTGCTAAGAAAGAACGATGTCAGGGTAATGCCCTTCAAGTCACCTCAGCCTTCCTGAAGACGGAAGCAGGAATCAAGGTGGTTATGTTACCATGAGGTAAGGAAGATGAGCATATAAGTGAGAAACAACAGTGGGCAGGACCTCTCTTCCAACGAACAGTATCTTTGCTTAATGTTGAATCCCTATGGTAAGTGGTTGTGGGCATTTGTGAGGTCAAAATCTTAAGTGTTTTGTAAAACCTCTTGGCCATTCACAGATGAGACTAAGGTAGTTGGGGACTCCTAGGCAGTGATTTGTCCACTGTCAAAAATATGAAAAGATAAAAGAGACAGATGAGGTCTCCTCAGGCATTGTCCTTTATCCTCATCCTCCGTGAGGATGGCCATCTCTGGACAGCTCAGTGGCAGGGTCTCATTCACAGTGGGGGCATCTGTTCCTCACAGACATCAGGCAGGGAAATGGATTTGGTTCTCTGTGCCAGCCCAGCCACAGCTGAGTGTCACAGCACCCTCTTGTGGGCTCATAAGAGTTTCACTGTCACCAGGCAGGTCATTGTATTTGATAAACCACTGTGAGAGTTTGCAATCGCCTTCATCTGCAACCTCCTAGAGGCAAATGCAGGTGTCTGGTACCATGTGAAGTCATGTGAAGGCATTGTGAGAAATTGTCCTTTTGCTTAAGAAAAACATGGCTGGGGCTCCTGGCTGGCTCAGCCAGTTAAGCATGTGCCTTTGGCTCAGGTTATGATCCCAGGGTTCTGGGATCGAGGCGAGGCTCCCTGTTCAGCAGGAAAGGAGTTAGGGAAATAGCTTAGAACCCACAGAGAATGTGAATAAAGGGGAGTGAAATGGAATTTGGTCTGTGTTTTGCTTTAGGGATTGGAAGTTAGTTTTTTCTCAATTGTGATGGTTCTTGAAACAGAGAAGCTGTAGTGGTTTTTTTTTTACCTTTAATTTTTTTCTAATAATAATTTTTTATTATGATATGGTAGTCACTATACAGTATTTCCTTAGTTTTTGATGTAGTGTTCCATGATTCATTATTTGCATATAACACCCAGTGCTCCATGCAATATATACCTTCCTTAATACCCATCACTGGCCCATCCCAATCCCCCACCCCTCTCCCCTCTGAAGCCCTCAGTTTGTTTCCCAGAGTCCATAGTCTCTCGTGGTTCATTCCCCCTTCTGTTTAGGGTCCATTGTCTAAAGGGACAGACAGTGGAAGTTCACCGAATATAAGATCGAAATTTCGTTGTTCATTATAGATGCCGCTAAGTAGTTCCCAGTCATTTCATTCTACTGTAGTAATTCATTATACCTGTGCAGGTGCACGTGGAAGACAATTGATGCATGTTTAGTGGTAATAAAACACGCCCCTCAGTAGTAGAATAATAGAGGATGCACATGTGTAAAATTATTCGACTACAGCCTCCATGCTTTCCCTTTGGTTCCTTATTATGTATGAAATTGGACAATTTTTGTTCTCTAGGCTTAAAACTCATTGTCAGTATTCAGAGTTTTTCAATGCTGATCTTCTCCTGTATAAGTTACCAAAAACCTAAAATATGTATGAAATTTAAAAAACGCTATATTGAAAATGACAGCAGGGAAGTTCCATTTTGTGAATATTGTGTCAATGGATCTCTATTTTGACATCAGTGTTCATTAGAAATGATGACATTACATGTGAGTATAAATATCAATGTGAAAAAGGAAAGGTAGGAAGAACCTTGAATGTTTAAGTAATTGCTGAAATGACAGGAGTGTGTGTGTGTGTGTGTGTGTGTGTGTGTGTGTGTGTGTGTGTGTGTTTGTGTGTGTGTGTAATTGATTTTCAGTGAATGGTTCAGCTTCTTGTAGGGCCTCCGAGAGAGCCCAGATGAACCTTTCAATGAGTTGGTATCTGTTTTCAGAACATGGGAATCTCTTAGTCCAATAGTCAATCAGGCAAGCTTTGAGGTCTTGAAGAGTTTCAGTCCTCAGCGATGGTGTTGCAGACCCTTGTGAGCAAACCCTAGGGTATGCTCAGAGCCCTCATTTGCTGGTAGCAAGGAGTGACGATTTCAGACGGCATTTCCCAAAGAAGTACCTCTTGAGTCTCTGTCCTTATTAGTTCCCTACACTTCCTTACACTAGTTATGTGTTCAATGTGTTTCAGGATAATCCCCACATGTGATTTTTGCTATTTCCTACTAGTCCTATCTGATTCTCATCTTCTTCTTTTATGGTAAGTGTTGGGAAGCAACCTGTGTGGTGTAGGAAGGGGTGTGGTAGTTGTCTGCCTTCAGAGGACCGAATGATGCCTAGAAATTGTACTGTAGTTTGAGGTCAATTGTCCATCCTCTGAGTGTCAGGAATTCCATCACTTTACATTGATGCTAGTCTGTTCTTCAAGCTGTCCTCAGAAATAAGGACGTCATCCATCTAGGGAATACTGATTTGTGTGTATGTTTTCATTTTAGGAAAGGCCTTGCTGCTCCTGAAAATAATACTGTAGAGCACCCTTTCCTGTTCTTATTGGCCATCAGTCAATCTTTTGTGAAGTATTCGTTTATAAATAGACTTTCTATGGTTGATGAGCAGGAATTCTTTATTGACAAGTCTTTGTCAGTGTGTGTATTGCAAATCTTACTTCCCAGCCTGTGGTTCACTTTTTCATTTTCTTATGGTCATAAGATAAGGAGAAATGTCACATTTTTATGAAGTCCCACTGAATTCTTTTAAATGGTTAGTGCACCCTATGTCCTGCCCCAAGATTGACAGGTCCTACGTTTTCTTTCAGAAACTGTCCAATGGGAAACACAATCCATCTCAAATTTATAAATTGCATTTTTAATTATAATAGGGTATTTATACACTGTTTTGGATTTTCTATGTACACAATCGTATTATCTTTGAATAGTCACAATTATCCCCTCAATTCTTATACTTTTTGTTTCTCTTGCGTTCTAACACTGGTAAATTCTCCAATGCAACGTTGAGTAGAGCAGCATTGTTTGAAGATTTTAATATACCTTTCTCAATATCTGACAGAAAAAGCAGACAAAACATTGGTAAAATGTGACCTAATGGACATATAGGGAACATTCCATAATAAGTGCAGAATACATTATTTTCAAGTGGTCATAGTCTCTTTACCCAAATAGATGATAGGTGGGGCCAAGAATCAAGTCTACAAATGTTAAACCCTGAAATTAACTAGATTCTATTCTTAGACCACAGGGGAATTGAGCCACAGTCATAGGAAAAAGAAAACCAGGAAGTCCTTCAATGTTTAAAAATTAAATGGAACTTTGCTACATATCCTAAAGGTGAGAGAGGGAATCTCAATGGAAATTCTGAACCTTTTCTACATGAGGGCTCACACACAATGGCACTTTCTTTGTGAAGAGCATTATAATAACCTAGACAGGAGTTGAGCCTTAAGTCAGAGTTCTGCCTACCCCAGCCACACCTGGCAGCCTTGGCCTGTGGTCCCCCTCAGCTGTCCTTTCTGGTGGCCCTGAGCTAAGGGGGTCAACATGGCCGTATGGAAATTAGAAGCTCCCCACTCTTAGTGATGACGTTGCTATCGTATCGTCCTCACCAGTCCAACAACATGATTTTTGAGTGAAATATGACACAAAAGCGACTTCTTGGCCTTCCTTCAGGTTTGAAAATCATCTGGTGAGTCATCTATTAGGAATATGGATTCAACATGTGTTCTTTCTTCTGGAAAAGAAATAGACCCAATAGCAATTATGGCTTCCTGAGCACCTGTTCCTGAGAGACATCATACTGGCTCTTTGTAGCATTCTGCCTCTTAAAATTCTCAACTAGGGTGTAGATATATGTAGGCAGATTTTCAGGTGGTTAGACAGGGACTCAGATGATATGAGTCACAGCGGATTTTAGTGTCAGAAACCTAAGTGGGATCCCCAAATTGACTCCAAATCCCTTGTTGTTCCATACAGGGTACTATTTCCCTCTTATCTCTGGTCTTCTCGATCTGGAAACCTATCAAGTATCAGGATTTTCTTGTCATGTGGAAAACTGGAACGAATTCAGCGGGCCTTTTCACGTCTGCCCATGGTGATCATTAAGATCATTATCTCAGTGGAGGACCTCTGGGTAAGATACTCAAAGATCCTTAGGAATACAGACAGTATAATATTTTCCTGGTATTAAAGTTACAGAAACCAACTATCATTTTTAGTCGATTCAGGCTCTGGTATGTTCAAACCGTGCTGTAAAACTGGTCTGAAATAGTATTTAAAAACACTCAGCTCAGCCTCTTCTACAATGTGAGCCAATGCTTATAAACATGGCTAAAATATTCCCTTACCTACGATGACTTCCCAGCCACCGTAGTGTTTATATGGTATGACTGTGACTTACATTAGTCAACATTTGCAGAGAAAGAACTTAGTGCATCCAGGGGGCACATCATGTTGAAATTAGTTTGTGACAACGAGCTACTGTGTTTTATTCTGCAGTCCAAGGGAATGGTGCCAGACATCTCTAAGGTGTCTAGCAGTTCTACAATTCTGATTTTAAGTGGTCTGTGTGCTTCAGAGATTTGGGCAGGAGAAGGGCAGGAGTCCAGAGACTGTGAACACTCTGTCACCTGTGCTGACCATGGAGCAGGCAGCCTTCTGTGGACAACATTTTGATTTCTTGGTACTCTTGTGAAAGGTGCTTTTGTCTCACATTCCTCCATTTAGGAGTAATTATAATGATGAAAGTAATTTTTATCTTATATCATCTGTGGGCCCTGATCCTGGGCTCCCAGGGAAGCTATCCTTTAACATTTTACCCGGCTCAAAATGACTGGGCAACACCTCAAAGCATGGGCCCTATTTCTGCCCCAAGCACATGTTGTACATCTGCTTCGAGAAGAAAACAATAACCAAAAATGCCAACATAAAGATAAGACAAAATAAAGAACCTCTTTGGCTCCCATAATATTAAAGTCATACTGACATGTATATACTGAAAATGCATGAAATCATTGCATTTCCTAAAGCCCAAGTCTTGGAGGGTCTGAGAGTCACTGACCTTGCCCAGAACCAGGCACACCCCAGCAGGGAGGGCTGGTGCAGAAAGGGAAGGGGCAGGACTCTGAGGGTGGTCTGCAGCTAGAGGGGTCCCTGGAAATGGCCAGGTGTGTGTGGAGGCCCCAGCCCACGAGCCCACCCATGCCTGTGCCTGGTGTTGGGTAGAGGAGGCTCCTCTTGGGCCCCCTGCACTTTCAGGGTTCCAGGGGCTTGAGGGCCGGTTGCCCAGCATCCAAGGAGCTCAGGCACAGCCCTCCCAGACAATTCACCACTTGGGGGTGGAGCTACATCACTGTGGGCGGTCCCAGATTTGCAGTGGGTTGCAGACCTGGGGCAGAAGGGGCACTGAGAGAGAGAGAGTTGCCCTGTGGAGATCCCTGCTGGTGAGTGAGCAGCATGCACTGGGGTGGGGGTCCGGGTCACGGTGCGCCCCAGGTGGGAGGCAGGGTTCTGGAAGGGAACGTGGAGAGGGTTCATTGTGTGGACTCAGGTGAGTTTTCCTTTTCCTTTTAAAGTCTCTTCTGCCCCATGTCCTCAACTGGCCTTATTCTCCATCCCCGTGAACTATAGGGCGCCCGCTCATCTGAGCTTTTGTGGGATGGGTTGCAGAATTTCAGGGTTTCCCCTGTTCCCCTGGAAGAGTGCGGGAAAGGACCTCACACAATCCCCACCTTCATTTCTCTGACACAGTGCAGGTGATGCCTCTTGGGCATTAACCCGAATTCAGCAGGGTGTGCCCTGGTCCCCCAGGCACAGGTGTGGCAGTAGCAAGCCCCAGAGCCGTCCCCCAACTTAGCATTATGCCCCCTGTGCCCCCAGGTTAGTGGTAATTGGCTATTAGAAGCATGCAGGAAAATCCTCCAGGTGGGGGCCTGGAGGCGGGCGTAAACCAGACCCCACTCTAGTTGCATTGGGAATAGACGAATTGAGGGTTTCTTTAGAAGAGTAAGTCTGCTTTCCAGAAAAGGCAAGGTCATTGGTCTGTTGAGAATGAAAATAATTACTGCTAAACAACAAGTATGTGTTGCCCCTTCGCCCAGAAACCGAAGCAGGTGTGCAGGCTTTAGGTCAGAGGTGCCTTCTTCTCCACAGCTGAGAACACTTCTCTGCTCTGGCTCCAAGACACCCGAGGTTTTGAACGTCAGCATCAGAGTCAGCGAGGCAGCTTGTCACAGGACGCCAGTGTTCAGAGAAAGCACAGGTATGTTTGGCAAAATGTCCTATCTATGTCAGGGCTGGAGGTAAAACCTCTCATTATACCAAACCTCCTGGGCTTTTGTCTTTTCTCTAGTTGAGCCACAAAGTAAAATTGAAGTAGCTGTCAGCATTCTGGGTTTGGTGCAAGAATTACTTAGTTTCCCTGCAGATAGAACTTTGCAGGGGATCACAATTTCTCTGTCCATTTATTGCTTACAAATGTATTTTGACCATCTGTTTCCTAGGAACCCTCTTTTATTAGAAAGGGAAGGTGAGATTCACTCTGTGCCTGTTTGTAACATCTAATTTGTTCCTTCCTGTAACACTGTTTATTCAATTATGCCTTAGATATGGTTGAGTGGTCAGCATCTAGAGTTAGGTGGCTTTTATCATCTGATACAGACTTGGATGATGTCATTTGACAAAGGTGATGTTTCATCATTGATTAGTTTATTCATCAGAAGAGTTAAAATTAGGGTGGAGGGAAAATTCAAAATTATCCAAAGCGGCCTGTTCCTGTTTAAAAGTTGAGCTTGACTTTCTAGTTTTACTAAAAGTATTATCTCGATATTTTGAGGTGCCATATTCTCTCTGTAGTTTCTTTGGTGGTGGAGTCAGAAGGAGAGTCTGGGAATTCTTTCAGAGAGTGGCATGCTGGTGGCTTCAAGGGGCTTGGCATCAGGAGCCTTGGGGTGAATTCTGCAACTGCTTGTCTGACCCTGGGTGCCTCTCCCAGAGGTTTTGTTTCCTCTTATGAAATTGCCGGCAGATAATGTTCTGCTTGACGGGGAACCCTCCCATCCTGTTGGTGGGAATGCAAAGTGGTGCAGCCAGTCTAGGAAACAGTGTGGGGGTTCCTCAAAAAGTTAAACATTGAACAACCCCATGATCCAGCTATTGCTCTCCTAGGTATTTACCCAAAGGATACAAAAATGTGGATTCAAAGGGGGTCCATGCACCATGATGTTTAGAGCAGCAATGTCCACAGTAGCCAAATTATGGAGAGAATCCCAAAGTCCGTGCACTGATGAATGGATCAAGCAGATGTGGGATACCTATATATAACGGAATATGACCCAGCTTCAAAAAGAATGAAATCTTACCACTTGCAAGGATGTGGATGGACATAGAGTGTATTAAGCTAAGCAAAATCAGTGAGGAAAGACTAATATCCTATCCTCTCACACTTGTGGAATTTCAGAAAGAAAACAGATGAACAGAGTGTTGGGGTGATGAGAGAGGCAAACAAGGAAATAGACTCAACCTTGGAGAACAAACTGAGTGTTGCTGCAGGACAGGGGTGTGGGGGGAAGAGTTAAATGGGTGAGGGGTATTAAGGAGGGTACTTGTGATGAGCACCAGGTACTGTATGCAGGTGAGGAATCACTAAATCCTACCCCTGAAGCGAATATTCCATGGCATGTGAACTAACTGGAATTTAAGTAAAAGAAGAAAGGAAAAAGTGTTCTGCTTCATGAAGAGTGAGGTAAAATTGTAGTGATTTGGGCTGTACTATTCTATAGAGGATAGATGTAAAACACCCTGTTGTAGGATACACTAGTTTCTTATCACATAAGGAGTCCTCAGAGAGCTGCAATGAAAGATTCAGGTCTCAGAGCATGTTCATGTTCCACTGATATGTTACAGTTTGCACAGGTAGGAAAGAAGGTGGAGAGAAAGGCAACAGAAGGGGAAAGTAGGTGTGAACCTTTCATTAGTTAGCATTATATCTTTCTCATGAAAGCCTTGCGCCAGTGTGATTTTGGAAGAAGAGGGGGAATCCGGGAGCATTGGAGGAGACAGGGGAGTTCCAGGTCTGGGTAAAGCTGACAGGGGTCCCAGATGAGAGCTGAATGCATTCTGCAGCAGGGTGTGGGCAGGGTGGGCTCCAGGGGTGGCTGTGGGTCTCCTGGGTGAGAGTTGTGACAGGTGAGGGCTGTGTGCAAGTTCCTGGCTGAGGACAAGTGAGGCACAGGCGGAGAGCTGGCAGAGAACCTTCTTCTGGGCCACCAGCCTCACCCAACACACACAGCCTCATCTTCTGTCCATGTCACTCCAATTCAGACTTCTCCGAAGGTGAGTGAGAACACATCAAGAGCATTCTGAACAAAAGGGAAAGCATGTGCAATGGCTCTGGGGCTGGAGATTTCCAGGTATGTCCAGGAGCAGCAAGAAGGCCCTGTGGCCACAGGAGACAGCTTAGGACATGAGCTCAGAGAGGTGACAGAAAGCCATTCCAGGGCTATAACCCCATGAGACCCTGTTTCACTGGGCCATCCTGGCTACAGTGTTGAGAACAGATGACAGAGGGTTGAAGACGGCAAGGCAGGTCAATGACGAGGCTTTTCCAGGAACTCAGGCACTGTGGACCAGACAGGTGGCCTTGGATGGAGTGGTTAGACCTATTCTGGGTCCATTTTGAAGATGGAGCTCACAGGATTTGCTGATGGGTTAGCTATTAGGAGCAGGAGAACGGAGGCGTTGGGGTAACTCCCAGCTGTTGTGGGTTGTCCTGATCGAGGGGAAGGAGAGTGTTTCTGGGGATAGGAGGTAGTCTGTGTTCCGCATCCTGAGGAAGGTGCCTTTCCCGGTGGGACTGCTGATATTTGTGTCTGGGAGAACCTTTCACATCTCCTCCCTCAGAAATGCTCAAGTACAAGTATCCCCCACTTTTTAAGCGTTCACAGTAAGACACTGGGCTTTCTTGAAAGAACTATGTTATTACCCAGCTTCAGTAAGAGGAAGAGACCTGAAGAGGCTTTCCCTCTTATGCAAAAAGGTGAACAGTGAGAATCGCGTTCAGCATCTGTTTTGGGGAGAAGCACAACAGAGGCAGCGTGCACCCCAACCAGCTCCTTCCGCTGGGAACAGCTATCCACATCCAGCCACCAGCACTTTGAATTGTGTCTGTGAGCCTCTGCTGTGCTTTATCTTCATTTATGCTGGGCCTCCCTTAGAAACTTGTGTCCTGAGGCCTAAGAAAAGCCAAAGAGAAGGAATTTTGGAGTCTGAGCACACTGTCTAATTGTTCCGTGTAAATTAATGGCCATTCCTTCTTGACACCATTTCTGCTGTGCAAGGTTTCTCAGAAGCCCTGTACTTTCAAAGAGCAGGGAAACCTATACCCGATGCTTCAGGGTTAGTTTTAGTCTCCATGCTGGACAGAACATTTCATGACTGTCGGATTTTCTCACTTCAACATTGAGACTTTGACCACCTTCACCCGTTTCTACCACCCCATCCCCGAATCTGGCACCTACCAATCTGCTCTCAGTGTCTATGTGTTCAGTATTTGTTTATTCCTCGTGGAATGTACATGAGAGCATCTGGTATTGGTCTTTCTGTGTCTCAGTTACTTGGCATAAGGCCCCCAAGGTCTGTGTTTCCATGTCTGGTTCTTGTGAATAATGCTGCAGTGAACGTGGGAGTGCATCTGTCTTTTTGAGGCAGTATTTTTGTGTTCTCCGAATCAATACTCAGTAGAGCCATTACTGGGTCATGGGGTAGTTGCATTAATTTTTTCAGGAACCTCCATACCGTTTGTCACAGTGGCTGCACCAATTTCCATTCCCACCAACAATGCTCAGAGTCCTCTCGTCTGCACACCCTTGACCCCACCTGGTGTCTGTCTCTGGGACAATAGGTGTTCCAACACTTGTGAGGGAATAGCCAGTTGTGGGTTTGACTGATGTTTCCCTGACGATATTTAGTGATGTCGAACAACTTTTTCTGTCTGTTGGCACCTGTGAGCTGTCTTTGGAAAGTATCTATTCACATATTCCCCACATTTTTTATACAGTTTTTTTTGTTTGTTTGTTTTGATTTGTATGAGTGTTGTGTGTATTTTGGATGTTAGCCTCTTCTCACACATATGATTCGCAGATATTTTTTTCTTATTATGTCTGTGGCCTTGTAAGTTTTTGCTGGTTTCTTTTTCCGTTGGAAGATATCAGTTGAAGTTGTTCCACCTGTTTATTTTTGCTTTGGTTGCCTTTGCATTTGGTGTCCAATCTGAAGACTCTTTGCCAAAACCAATGTCGAGAGACTTAGTACCTGTGTCTTCTTGGAGGTTTATGGATTCAGGTCTAACGTTCATATCATTCATCCATTAAAAATTTTGTGTGTGGTGTAAGAAAGTGACCCAGTTATATTCTTCTGCATTTAGTGTCCAGTTTGCCTGTTACCGCTCACTGAAGACACAGTCCTTCCCTCATGGCATGTCTTCTGCTGCTGTGTCGTAAGTTAGGATCATCTACGTGTGGGTAAGTTTCTGAGCTTTCTGTTCTGTTCCACTGACCTGGTGTCTGTGTTTATGCCAGTACCATCCTGTTTTGATGACAACAGCTTTGTAATCTAGCTTGAAATCCAACAGTGTGTTGTCTGCACCTTTCTTTCTTCACGTTGCTTTGGGTATTTGGGGTGTTTTATGATTCCATACAAGTTTGAGGACTGTTTTCTATTTGCTCGAATAATGCCACTGGAATTCAGATAGGGATTTCATCACATGTGTCAATTGCTTTGGGTACGATGGACATGTTCACATAATTAACTCTTCCAGTTAAGGAGCATGGCGTATGCTTCCATTTGTTTGTGTTGCCTTCCAAATCTTTGACCCATACATCCTGCCCCCCTCGACACACATGTTTTTCATTTCTTTTCTGCCATGTGTTGAGTGTACTATGTCTTTCTCATTCTTGGTTGCTTTTATTCCTAAATTTTTTTTGATGCAATTGTAAATGGCATTGTTTTTTAATTTCTCTTTGCGAAAGTGTGTCATCAGTATACAGAAATGCAAGAAGTTGGGTCATCTGGGTGGCCCCATAGGTGAAGCGTCTGCCTTCAGCTCAGGTCATGAACCCAGAGTTCTGGGTTCGAGCCCCGTGTTGGGCTCCCCGCTTACAGAGGGTCTGTTTCTCCCTCTTTCTCACACTCCCCCTGCTCGTGCTTTTTCTCTTCCTGTCAAATAAATAAATAAAATTTGAAAATACATATAGACAACAGGTCTCTGTATATTGACTTTATATCCTGCAGCTTTCTTGAATTTGTTTATTCTAACAGTTTTTTTTTTTTTTTTTGTGGATTCATTCGGGATTTCATGTCATTTGCAAATAGTGACAGTTTTCCTGTATGGATTTCATATCTTTCTTTTTTTAAAATGATGTCACCCTACAGTACTTCATTTGTTTTTGATGTAGTGTTCCATGATTCATTGTTTGCATATAACACCAAGTGCTCATTATGACACATGCCCTCCTTTTTTAAAAAAAGAATTTATTTATTTATTCAACAGATATAGAGACTGCCAGCGAGAGAGGGAACACAAGCAGGGGGAGTGGGAGAGGAAGAAGCAGGCTCACAGCGGAGGAGCCTGTTGTGGGGCTCGATCCCATAATGCCGGGATCACGCCCTGAGCCAAAGTCAGACGCTTAACCGCTGTGCCACCCAGGGGCCCCAACAGGTGCCCTCCTTAATACCCATCACCAGGTTAACCCATTACCCTACCCCTCCCTTTCTGCAATCTTCAGTTTGTTTCCCAGTGTCAATAGTCTCTCATGGTTCATCTCCCCCTCTCATTCCCCCCCTTCACTTTTCCCTTCCTTCTTCTAATGTCCTCCATGCTACTCCTTCCGTTCCACATAGGAGTGAAACCATATGATAATTGTCTTTCTCTGCTTGACTTAATTTCACTTAGCATAATCCCCTCCTGGTCCATCCACGTTGGTGCAAATGGGGGGTATTCATCCTTTCTGATGACTGAGTAATATTCCATTGTATAGATGAACCACATCTTCTTTGTCCAATCATCTGCTGAAGGACATCTTGGCTCCTTCCACAGTTAGGCTATTATGGACATTGCTGCTATGTACATTGGGATACAGGTGCCCCTTCTTTTCATTACTCTGTGTCTATGGGGTAAATACCCAGTAGTTCAATTGGTGGGTCTTAGGATAGCTCTGCTTTTAACGTCTTGAGGAACCTCCATATTGTTTTCAAAAGTGGCTGTACCAGCTTGAATTCTCACGAGTAGTGTAAGAGGGCTCCCCTTTCTTCACATACTCTCTGACTTTTTTTTATTTCTGTCTTGTTAATTTTTTTTCAAGATTTTATTTATTCATTCCACAGAGATAGAGACATCCAGCGAGAGAGGGAACACAAACAGGGGAGTGGGAGAGGAAGAAGCAGGCTCATAACGGAGGAGCCTGATGTGGGGTTTGATCCCATAATGCCAGGATCACGCCCTTAGCCGAAGGCAGAGGCTTAACCTCTGTGCCACCCAGGTGCCCCCTGCCTTGTTAATTTTAACATTTCTAACTGGTGTAAGGTGGTATCTCATTGTCATTTTGATTTGTATTTGCCTGATGGCAAGTGATGTGGAGCATTTTTTCATGTGTCTGTTGGCCATTTGTATGTCTTCTCTGGAGAAGTATCTCTTTGTGTCTTCTGCCCATTTTTTTGATGTCGAGTTTGAGGAGTTCTTTATAGATCTTGGATACCAACCCTTTATCTGTAATATCATTTGCAGATATCTTCTTCAATTCCATAGGTTGCCTTTTTGTTTTTTGATCATTTGCTTTGCCAAGCAGAAGCCTTTTATCCTGATGAAGTGCCAATAGTTCATTTTTTGCTTTTATTTCCTGTGCCTTTAGAGACGTGGCTTGCAAGAAGTTGTTGTGTCCAAGGTTGAAGAGTTCTTTTGATTTTGATATGAGACAGGAATCCATTATCTTATTTTCCTGATTGTATTCGAGTCCTCTGTCTTTCTTGGTGAGTCTAGCTAAGTTTGTCAGTTTTGTTTATCTTTCCAAAAAAGGCTGCTCTCATTTTCATTGTTTTTTTTTTTGTCTTTTTAGTCTCCGTTGGATTTATTAATGCATTCCTTTTTGTTATTTCCTTATTTCTACTAATTTGGGGCTTTGTTTGTTGTTTTTTTTTTCTACTTATTTACCACATAAAGCAGGTTGTTTATTGGAGAGCATTTTCATGGATTGATGAAGACTTTAATTTCTATGAATGTCCCCCATAAAGCTACTTTTACTGCATCCCATAAGTTTTTGTAGGTTGTCTTTTTCATCAGTGACCAGGTACTTCTAAAAGTTTTTTGATTTCTTCTTTGACTGTTGGATGTTCAGTAGCATGTTGTTAAATCTCCACATATTTTTTAAGATTATTTTAGTATCTGACAGAGAGTGAGACAGCGAGAGAGGGAATGCAAGCAGGGGGGTGGGAGAGGGAGAAGCAGGCTTCCCACTGAGCAAGGAGCCTGATTTGGGGCTAGATCCCAGGATCCGGGGTCAAGACCTGAGCTGAAAGCACATCCTTAACGATTGAGCCACACAGGCCCCAAAAATCTCCACCTATTTTTGACTGTCCCATTTTTTTCTTGAGACTGATTTCTAATTTCATATCATTGTGGTTGGACAAGATTTGAAGCAGAAGGTGAAAAGAGCATTCAGATGAAAGGTTTGTTTCCTGGAGGGTTTTCTGAGGGCAGACCATGAGTTCAGTGGGGATGGAGGAAGGTTTTGTGAGACGGGGGGTGGGGTTAACCCTCGTTAGAATTACTGACTACTACCATGCAGGCTGTATGCTACCATTCACACCATAGTCCTGATGGACTTGTACTTCATTAAATATTTTCTAGGAGGTGTAGGCATAGCCTTTACTTAAAGAAAGGTGCCATGTGGGTTCATGGCATGACCCCAGGTCAGCAACCAGGATGTATGGTATTGTGGGGGATCAGAAGCAGGCTTTCTGTGGGAAGCGACAGAAATAGGGTATGGTGAGCTCCATGACCATAGGTGAGGTCCCTAGTGACCCACTGGGTGTTGGGTTCTGTGGATCTGTCTCATCAGGTGCTGTGGAATTCAGGGACACCCTCCTGTCTGTGGATTTGTGTGGAGACAGGTAGACATCAGTGTCTGGCCAGGCACGAGGGTCGCAATGGACCACCACCAGAGGTGCAGCGTGCGGGGGAGCCACTGCTTGGTTTCCCCGAAAGCTGACCAGGGTCTGTGACCGTGATTCCTAGCAGCTGCAAGGGAAGAAGAGGCCGGGGTCGTGCACACTTCCTAGACTTGTGCTCAGGACTAGTCTGGAGCCCACTGAAGTCAGCCACACCTGGCACAGAAGGCACCCAGTCAGTGTAGCTGTGGGCACTGCTCCCATGGCACTTTTGGGCCGGCTCCATGCTGCCACCTCCTGCTTTTCATCATCATCTTCAAGGTCATGTGCCTCTGCTCTTGCCCCATGGCCTCTGGGGTATTGTCCGTCCTCCATCTGGCCCTCGTCCCTGGTGCCCTGTGCAGTCCGATGACAGGGTAGCCTTCTCGAGACAAACATCTGGCCCTGATGGAACACTTCCATGGATCTCTTGTGATGCGAGGATGATGCCCTGCCCTGGAAGGGGGCTGCAGGTCCAAAATCAGGAGAGCCATGTCTCCCTTTTCAGCATGGCCTGCACTCCCCTCAGTCTTCTTCAGGGAAGCTCTCCCCACTTCCTGAGCTGACAGCTCTGAACTTAAAAATGAATGTTATTTTACATATCTCTATGCTTTAGTTCATCCATGGCATGTCTTTCAACCCCGTTAGTGGGTTTTTTTTTTTTAGCAGTTCTGAAGGGCTGTCTGCTCAAGGAGGGGATGACCTGGGCAGGGCAGCTTTCCCTCTCATCTCCCTCAGCATGTCTCTGAGCCCTGGGGCCAGCTGTCCCACTGAGGATTGAGGGACCCGAGCCAGACCATCCTGAGCCCAAGCTGTGTCAGCTCATAGCCTGATGCGTGTCGGAGCGGTGGGCAGATGGCATGGGCCAGGGGCAGGCAGTGTCTCCTTCTCATTCCTTCCCTCCCTTCCTCCCAGAAGTAGCTCAGAGCAGCCTTCAACCCCTGCATCTCCAGATCCCTTGACCTGTGCCTCCTGTGTTCAGCTGGTGACCTTGGAGTTTCGCATGGATTCTACCTCCCGTACCCTCTCCCATAGCAGTTCCTGGATCAGGGGAGGGGTCGGACCCTTGTCTGCTTTTGGTCTTCTTCCTGTCCCGCACCGAGCCCACCGACCGTTTCATCTTCCATGTATGTGCTTGGAAGCAAGCCCATCCACAGGGAACCTATTAGCCAAATGGATCCAGGCAATGAACATTGAAGTAGAGATCCAGAATCCATAATAAACCTGCTCTGAAACCTGTCCCAAAGTCTGTGACTCTCTCACACTGAAACAGAAACAATAATAGCTTTCTGGACTGTGAAGTGATATGTGTCTCTACTTCCAATCTTGAATGCATAGGTGCTGAACCTGGACAGAAAGGGACCATGGCTCCCGTGGGCTGGGATCCACAGTAAGAACGCAGTGAAATCTGAATTTTAGGCATTAAGTGAATAATTATTGTAGAGTGAATCCCAAGTAGGGCTTTTGCACATTGCACAGGAAAAGCTTTTTCAAAGAGGTTTCTGAAAGAAAAATCTTTTTTTAAAATTTATTTTAATTCCATTAGAGCTAACATACAGTGTTACATTCGTTTCAGGTGTACAGTAGAGTGATTCAGTAATTCTATATATTACAAAGTGGTCATCAAGAAAAGTGTCCTCTTAATCCCCTTCATCTATTTCACTCATCCCTCTATCCACCTCCTCTCTGGTAACCATCCGTTCTCTATTGAAAAGAGTTTGTATTTTGGTGTGTCTCCTTTTTCTCTTTTAGTTATTTATTTTTGTTTGTTTTTTAAATTCCCCATTAGAGTGACATCATATGGGATTTGTCTTTCTCTGACTGACAGATTTTAGTTTGGATAATACTCTCTAGCTCCATCCATGTGGCTGCAAATGGCAAGGTTTCATTCTTTTTCAAGCCGAGTAATACTCCATTGTGTGTGTGTGTGTGTGTGTGTGTGTGTGTGTGTGTGTATGTGTGAATACACACATCTATCATCTCATTTGTCAATTTTTCTACAGACACTTGGGTTGCTTCCATATTGTGATATTGTAAATAATAGTGCAAGAAACATAGGGGTGCACGTATCCTTTTTACTTACTGTTTTCCTATTCTTTGGGTAAATACGAGTAGTGTGATTGTTGGATCGTAGGGTAGTTCTATATTTAATTTTTTGAGGAACCTTCATACTGTTTTCCACGGTGGCCACCACAGTTTGCATTCCCACCCACAGTTCACGAGGATTCCCCTTCATCCACATCCTCCCAACACCTGCTCTTTGTTGTGCTTTTGATGTTAGCCATTTTGACAGGTTTGATGTAATACCTCATTGTCCTTTGGATTTACATTTTCCTGATGATGGGTGATGGTGAACATCTTTTCACGGGACTGTTGGCCATTTGTATTTCTTCTTTGGAGAAATGTCTGTCCATGTCTTCTGCCTATTTTTTAACTGGATTATTTGTTTTTTGGGGGGTCGAGTAGTATCAGTTGTATATGTTTTGGACACTATTCCTTTATTGCATATGATCTTTGCAAATATCATCTCCCTTTGAGTAGGTTGTCTTATGATTTTTACGTTTTCATTGTTCTTCTGCTGTGTGGAAACTTTTTATTTTGCTGTATTCCCAATAGTTTATTTTTGCTTTCATTTCCTTTGCCTCAGGACACAGTCTAGAAAAACGTTGGTATGGTCCATGTCAAGAAGTTACTGTCTTCCCTCCTGTAGGATTTTTATGGATTCAGGTCTCATATTGAGGTCTTGAAACTGTTTTGTGTTTGTCTGTATTGTGTAAGAAAGCAGTCTAATTTCATTCTTTTGTGCGTAGCTGTCTAGTTTTCCCAACACCATTTGCTGTAGAGACTGTCCTTTTCCCTTTTGATATCGTTGCTTGCTTTGTGGAAGATTCATGGACCACATAATTATGGGTTTCTGTCTGAACTTGTATCGTGTTCCTTTGGTCGCTGTTTCTATTTTTGTGCCGTACTGTCTTGTTAGGATGACTGCAGCTTTGTAGTATAACCTGAAATCTGAAATAGTGAGTCCTCCAGCTTTGTTTTTCTTTTCCACATTGCACTGTCTGTTCGAAATCTTTAGTGGATCCATACAAATGTTTAGGATTGTTTATTCGAGGTCTTTTGTTCTTTAATTTAAATTCAATTAGCCAACTTACAGTACACCATTAGTTTCAGATGTAGTCTTAAATAAATTTTCAGTCGTGTGTAACACCCAGTGCTCATTGTATCATGTGGCCTCCTTAATGCTACTCACCCAGTTACCCCCCCCCAACTTCTCCAACAATCATCAGTTTCATGCGATAGTTAAGAGTCCATCATGGGTTTTCTCCCTCTCTGATGACTTCCCATTCTATTTTCCCTTCCTTCCCCTATGGTCTTCTTCCTTGTTTCTGATATTCCACATAGGAGTGAAAGCATATGATCATTGCCTTTCTTTCATTGACTTATTCCACTCAGCATAATACCCTCCAGCTCCACCCATGTCGGTGTGATGGTAAGTATTCATCCTTTCTGATGGCTGAGTAATATTCCATTATATATATATATGATCCACATCTTCTTTATCCATTCATCTGTCCATGATCATCTGCACTCCTTCCACAGTTTGTCTATTATGGACATTGCTGCTATGAACACTGGGGTGCATGTGTCCCGTCTTCACTACATCTGTCTCTTTGGGGTCGATACCCCGTAGTGCAATTGCTGGGACATAGGGTAGCTTTATTTATAACTTCTTGAGGAAACTCTGTACCATTTTCAAGAGTGGCTGTACCGCACTGCATTCGTATAGGAGTGTAAGAGGTTTCCCGTTTCTCCACATCCTCTCCAAGATGTGTAGTTTCATGTCTTCTTATTTTTAGATATTCGGCCTCGTGTGGTAGGGCATCTATAGGGGTTTAGATTTCCATTTCCCTGAAGCCAAGTGATATGAAGCATTTATGCATGTATCTTTTGGTCACCAGTATGTCGTCATCATTGAAATGACTTCCCATTTTAATCCATCTCAAGACCTAAAGCTGGGTAAGGCACTGAAGCTGGATGATGCCATCGGTTGGAAGTGTGGAGAATTTCAAAAGATCTCCGTGGAGAGCAAGTTTAAAGGTCAGTGTGAACTACTAATTGGATCCGGGGAGATCTCTGAAAGTGGGGGTTGCCTGGGATGGGCTGAGGGGGGCCCTCCGATTTTCCTATGAATCCTTGCTTCAGCCCCAAATGGACAGTTTCCTCCTGTGGGGCAGGGTGAGTCCTCTAGTCGTACAGAGGTGAGCCCAATGCCTGGTGCCTTGGAGGCAGGCAAACGGGGAGGGACCCTCAGCAGAAGACCCAGAGTTAGGTTAGGCCTCAAGAGACAGCAGGTCCGAACTGCCCAGTGCTCAGAGAACTCCCAGGCCGAGTGAGATGAGGGCACAAGGGCGGGTGAGTGTGAGCCTGAGGTTCCATCCGGAAGGGCCCACAAAGGTCGGGGTTCAGCAGAAGGAGCTCTCAGGGGGTGCCCCAATTCTCTTGCCCTGAATGCTCTGTTGTGCCCCAAAATGGTACAGTTTACTGTGGGTTGCAGGCTGAGTCCTACGGTGGGTCTTGGGTGTCCCCAATCCGCTGGAGTGGGGTGCCAGGACCCCGGGGAGGGGCCCCTCTGTGGCCAACCTTGGGTAAGGGTTAGTGTTCAGGAGCCCGGCAGGGACAATCTGCAGGCTGTGCAGCGAGCTCTGTGGAGGGCTGAGAGGAGGCCATTGGGGAGGGTGAGCATGGGCCTCAGGGTTGGGGCACGGGGGGCTGCCAAAGGATGGGGATGGGCTCCGGGGGCCTCCCCAAGTTCTCATGCCCTGTAGGCTCTATAGAGCCCCAAGGGGCACGGTTTCCTGTCGGGTGGCAAGCTGAGTCCTGCGGTGGGGCACAGGTATCCCAATTACCCGGGTCTGTGGTGTAAGGCTCCTGGGGAGGCCCCCAAACCCACGGCAGACCTAGGGCTAGGGATAGGCCCAGGAGCCCTGCAGGCCCGATCTGTTGGCTGTATGGCGAGCTACACGGGCTGAGGTGAGGATGTGGGGAGAGTGAGCATGGGCCTCAGGGTTGGGGTGCGGGAGGCCACCGAAGTTCGCTGGTGGCTCAGGAGGGCCCTCCTGGTTCTCCCGCCCTGAATGCTCTATGGCCTCCCAAGGCACACGGTTTCCTGCAGGGTGGCAAACTGAGTCCTGCTGTGGGGCTCAGGTGTCCCGAATCCCCGCGGCTGCGGCTCCAGGCTCCTGGGGAGGGGCCCCTCCACAGATGAACTATGGTTAGGGTTGGGGACCAGGAATCCCGCAGGCCAGATCTGCCCACTATGTGGCAAGCTCCGCCCTGGGCTGAGTTGAAGGTGCGGGGTGGGATGAGCATGGGCTTCATGGTTGAGTTCAGGGATCGCCGAAGTTCGCCGGGGGCTCTGGGGGTCCTCCTGGTTCTTCCGCCCTGAATGCTCTACAGCCTCCCAAGGGGCACAGTTTCCCGCGGGCTGGCAGGCTTTATCCTTCAGTGGGGCTCAAGTGTCCCCAGTCCCTGGGGCTGCGGCACCGGGCCCCAGGGGAGGGGCCCTACCCAGCCGACCTAGGGTCAGGTGTAGGCCCCAGGAACCCGGCAGGCCTGATCTGCCGGCTCTGCGATGAGTTCGGTGGCAACCTGAAGGGAAGGCGTGGGGCGGGATGAGTGTGGGCCTCAGGGTTGGGGTGTAGGGGCCACCGAGGATCCCTGGGGGCTCAGGGGGGCCCTACCAGTTCTCTTGCATGGGATGTTCTGTGGCGCCCCAATGGGCATGGTTTCCTGAGGGGTGGCAGGATGAGTCCCGTGGTGGGGCTCAGGTGTACCCAATCCCTGGGGTTAGGGTACAGATTAGGGTATGGGTTGAGGTTAGGGTATGGGTTAAGGTTAGGGTATGGGTTACGGTTAGGGTATGGGTGAGGGTAGGGGTTAGGGTTAGGGTAAGGAGAGGGTACGGGTTAGGGTTGGGTTTTGGGGTTACAGGTTAGAGGTTATGGGTTAGGGTACAGATTAGGGTTTAGGGTACGGGTTAGGGTTTAGGGTTCGGGTTTAGGGTTAGGGTTAGGGTTGGAGTACGGGTTAGGTTTAGGTTATGGGTTAGGTTTAGGGTATGGGTTAGGGTACGCATTAGGGTACGGTTTAGGGTACAGGTTAGGGGACGGTTTAGAGTAAGTGTTGGCGTACGGATTTGGGTACGGCATAGGGTACGGATTAGGGTTAGGGTATGGGTTAGGAAACACGTTAGGGATTGGGATTGGGTACGGTTTAGGGTTAGGGTATGGGTTAGGGTACGGGTTATGGTACAGATTAGGGTTAGGTATGGGTTAGGGTATGGGTTAGGGTCCAGGTTAGTGATAGGGTACGGGTTAGTTTATGGGTTAGGGTACAGGTTAGGGTATGGGTTAAAGTTAAGGTAAGGGTACTGGTTAGGGTTAGGGTAAGGGTTACAGTTTAGTGTTTAGGGTTACGGTTAGGGTATGGGTTAGGGTTAGGTTATGGGTAGGGTTAGGGTACGGGTTATGGTATGAGTTAGGACATGGGTTAGTGTCAGGTTTTAAGGTTTAGGGTTAAAGTTAGGGTATGGGTTAGGGTACTTGTTAGGGTTACGGTTAGGTTTATGGTACGGTTTAAGTTACGGGTTAGGGTACAGTTTAGGGTTAGGGTTAGGGTATGGGTTAGAGTACGTTTTAGGGTTACGGTTAGGGTTAGGGTACAGGTTAGGTTTAGGGTTAGGGTACGGGTAGGGTTAGGGTTAGGGTACGGGTTAGGGTTAGGTTTAGGGTTAGGTTACGGGTTATGGGTAGGGTTAGCTGAAGGGGTAGGGTTAGGGGTTAGGGTTAGGGGTTAAGTTTTAGGGTTTAAGGTTAGGTGTTAGGGTTTAGGCTTAGGGTTAGACCCCAGTAGGCCAGCAGGACCGATGCGCCTGCTGTGCGGGGAGCGGAGGAGTGGGACGAGGTGAGGGCGCTGGCGAGCAGGAGTATGGTATCCAGCGTTTTGGCGCAGGAGGCCTTTGAACATTGCTAGAGGCTCGGAGGGCCCTGCCCGTTCTCCCGCCCTAAATGACTAGTGACGCCCCAGCGGGCCGATGTCGATGGGGCGGCAGGGTGAGTCCGGCACTGCAGCTCGGGTGTCCCCAATCCCCGGCTTTGGTCACCAGTCCCCTTGTGAGGGCCCCCTCTGGGGCCAATCTAGTGTTAGGGTTAGCCCCCAGGAGGCCAGCAGGCCCCATATGCCAGCTGTGCGGTGCGCGGAGGGGCGGGCCATGGTGAGGGACTGGCGAGCTGGAAGGTGGTACCCAAAGTTTTGGCGCCGGGGGCCCTCGAATGTCGCCGGGGACTCAGAGGGCCCTGCCCATTCTCCTGCCCTGAATGAGTGGCGGCTCCACTAGCAGCCCGAGTGGTGGCGGGGCGGCAGGGTGGGTCTGGCGCTGAGGCTCGGGGGTCTCCAATGCCAGACGTTGCAGCACGAGGCCCCTTGGGAGAGGCCCCTTGGGGGCCGACCTAGGGTAAAGGTTAGCTCCTGGAGGCCGTAGGCACAATCCGCAGTCTGGGGCGAATGGAGACGCGGTCGAAGATCAGGGCGCTGGCGAGCAGGAGAGTGGGCCCCAGCCTTTTGGCGCTGCGGGCCTTCGAAGGTCACCAGGGCAGGGAGGGCCCTGCCCATCCTCCAGCCCTGAATGATCGGTGGTACCCTAGTGGCCCGGGTGTGGGCGGGGCGGAACGGTGAGTCCAGCGTTGTGACTCAGGGGTCCCCAATCCCTGGCGTTCGGCGGCAGTCCCTTTGGGAGGGGCCCCTTGGAGGCCGACCTAGGGTTAGGGTTAGCCCCCAGGAGGCTGGCAGGCTCGATCCACCGGCTCCGTGGCAAATGGAGGGGTGGGCCAAGGTGAGGTCGCTGGCGAGCGGAAGCGTGGGCCCCAACATTTTGGCTCGGTGGGCCTTCGAATGTCGCAGGGGGCTCGGAGGGCCCTGCTCGTTCTCCCCGCCATGAAGGACCGGCGACGCCCTTAGCTCCCTGGGTGGCAGCGGGGTGGCAGGGTCAGTCCTGCACTGGTGCTTGGGTTTCCCCAATCCCCAGCGTTGCGGCGCCAGGCCCCTTGGGAGGGGCCCCTCTGGGACTGTCCTAGGGTTAGGTTAACCCCCAGGAGGCCGCAGTCCAGATCCGCTGGCTGTGCAGTGAGCAGAGGGATTGACCGTGGTAGGGCGCAGTTGAGCGGTAGCGTGGTACCCAGCGTTTTGGCGTGGGGGCCTTCTTATTTTACCGGAGGCTTGGAGGGCCCTGCCGGTTATCCCGCCCTGAATGCCCGGCGGCACCCCTAGCGGCCCACGTGGCGGCGGGGCGGCAGGGTGGGCCTGGCGCTGGGGCTTGCAGGTCCCCAATCCCTGCCGTTGCGGCACCAAGCCTCTTGGGAGGGGCCACTCTGGGGCCCACCTAGGGTTACGGTTAGCCCCGAGGAGCCCGGGAGGCAGGATCTGCCAGCTGTGTGGCTAGAGGGGGGGCAGGCCGAGGTGAGGGCGCTGTAGAGCGGGAGCATGGGCCTCAGCGTTTTGGCATGGGGGACCTACGAATGTCGCCGGGGGCTCGGAGGGCCGTGCCCGTTCCCCCACCCTGATTGACCGGCGGTGCCCCAAGTGCCCCGGGTGGCGGCAGAGGGGCAGGTTGAGTACATCGCTGGGGCTTGTGGATCCCCAATGTCCGGCGTCGCGGTGCCAGGCCCTTTGGGAGTGCCCTTCGGGGGCCGACCTAGGGTTAGGGTTAGCCCCCAGGAGGCCGGCAGTCCGGATACGATGGCTGTGGGGCGAGCGGAGGGGTGGGCCGAGGTGAGGGTGCTGGGGAGCGGGATTGTGGGCCCCTGCATTTTGGCGCTGGAGGCTTCAAATGACGCTTGTTTCTCCAGGGCCCTGTCCCTTCTACCGCCCTGAATGACCAGCAGCGCCCCTAGCGGCCCGTGTGGCAGTGTTGTGGAAGGGTGAGTCTGGCTCTGGGGCTTGGAGTCCCAGATCCCAGGCTTAGTGGCACCAGGACCCTTGGGAGGGGCCCTAGGGTTAGGGTTAGCCCCAAGGAGACCGTCAGGCCCAATCCGCACACTGTGCGGCGAGCGGAGGTGCGGGCCCAGGTGAGGGCGCTGGGGAGCAGGAGCGTGGGAACCAGCGTTTTGGCGTGGGGAGCCTTTGAAGGTCACCGGTGGCTCAGAAGGCCCTGCCCTTCTCTCGCTCTCTATGACCGGCTGCGCCCCTAGCGGCCCGGGTGGGTACAGTGCGGCAGGGTGAGTCTGGCTCTGGGGCTCTGAGTCACCAATCCCCAGCATTGCAGAGCCAGGCTTCTTGGGATGTCCCCACAGGGCCGACCTAGGTTTTGGTTAGCTGCCAGGAGCCCGGCAGGCCCTATCCACCAGCTCTGAAGCAAGCAGAGGGGCGGGCCGAGGTGAGGGCACTGGCGAGCAGGATCCTGGGAGCCAACGGTTTTGCACGGGGAGCCTTCAATGGTCAGCGTGGGCTCGGAGGGCCCTGCCCGATCTCCTGCCCTGATTGACCGGCGGGGCCTCTAGCGGCTCGGGTGGCTGAAGGGCAGCAGGGTGAGTCCGGCACATGGGCTCGGGTTCCCCATCCCCAGCGTTGCGACGCCAGGCCCCTTGGGAAGGGCCCCTCGGGGGCCGACCTATGGTTAGGGTTAGCCTCCAGGAGCGCTGCAGGCCCGATACACCACCTGTGGGTCGAGCGGAGAGTTGGCCCGAGGTGAGGGTCCTGGTGAACATGAGCCTGGGCCCAAGCGTTTTGGTTCGGTGTGCCTTCGAATGTCGGCAGGGGTTCGGAGGGCCCTCCAGTTCTCCCACCCTGAATGAATGGCGGCGCCCCTAGCGGCCCATGTGGGGTGGGGCGGCAGCGTGAATCCGGCGCTGGGGCTTGGGGGTCCCCAATCCCTGGCGTTGCGGCGTCAGGCCCCTTAGGAAGGGACCTTCAGGGGCTGTCCTAGGGTTAGTGTTAGTGCCCAGGAGGCCGGCAGGCCCGTGTCGCTGGCTCTGCGAAGAGTGGAGGTGTGGGCCGAGTTGAGGGTGATGCAGAGCGGGAGCGTGATCCCCAGCGTTTTGGCGCCCTGGGCCTTCGAATGTTGCCATGTCTCGAAGGGCCCTGCCTGTTCTCCTGCCCTGAATAACCAGCGGCGCGCTTTGTGGCTCCGTTGGCGGTGGGGTGGCAGGGTGATTCCCGTGCTGCAGCTCAGGTATCCCCAATCCCCGGCGTTGCAGCGCCACGCCGCTTGGGAAGGGCCCCTCGGTGGTCAACCTAGGGTTAGAATTTGCCCCCAGGAGGCAGGCAGGCCTGATCCGCGGGCTGTACTAGGAGCGGAGGTGCGGGCCGAGATGAGGATGCTGGCGAACAGGAGGGTGGGCCCAACCGTTTTGGCGCGGGGGGCCTTCGTAAGTCGCCGGGGGCTCGGAGGGCCCTACACGTTCTCCCGCCCTGAATGACCGGCGGCGCCCCTAGCGGCTCGGCTGCTGGCAGAGTGGTAAGGTTAGTCTGGTGCTGGGGTTCGGGGGTCCCCAATCCCCGCATTGCGGTGCCAGGCCCCTTGGGAAGGGCCCCTCGGTGGTCGACGTAGGGTTAGGGTTAACCCTCAGGAGGCCGGCAGTCCTGATCCACCCATTGGGTGGCGAGCGGAGGGGCGGGATGAAGTGAGGGTGCTGACGAGTGCGAGCCTGGACCCAAGCGTTTTGGTGCGGTGGGCCTTCGAAGGACAAGGGGGGCTCGGAGGCCCCTGCCCGTGCTCACGCCCTGAATGACCAGCGGCGCCTCTAGAGGCCCGGGTGTCAGCGGGGCAGCACGGTCAGTCCGGCGCTGGAGCTCATGGTTCAGCAGTCCCAGGCGTTGAGGCGCCAGGACCCATCGGACGGGTCCCTGGGGGGCCGACCTAGGGTTTGAGTTAGCCCCCAGGAGTCGGGCAGGCCTGATCCGCCCTCTGTCGGGCGAGCGAAGGGGCAGGCCTAGGTGAGGGCGCTGGCGAGCGGGAGCATGGGCCCAAGCGTTTTGGCGCGGGGCGCCTTCAAATGTCACCGTGGGCTAGGAGGGCCCTGCCCGTTCTCATACCCTGTATGACCGGCGGCGCCCCTAGAAGCCCAGATGGTGGCGGAGCGGCAGGTTGAGTCCGACGCTAGGGCTCTGGGGTCCCCAATTACCAGCGTTGTGGCCCCAGACCCCTTGAGAGGGCCCCCTTGGGTGCCGACCTAGGGTTAGGGTTACCCCAGGAGGCCAGTAGGCCCGATCTGCCAGCTGTGCAATGAGCAGAGGGGCGGGTTGAGATGACGGCGTTGGCGAGCGGGAACGTGGGCCCAAAGTTTTGGAGCGAGGGGCCTTCGAAGGTCACCAGGGGCTCAGAGGGTCCTGCCCGTTCTCCTGCCCTGAATGACCGGGGGTGCCCCTTGTGGCCCGGGTGGCGGTGGGGGGCATGATGAGTCCGGCGCTGGGGCTCAGGAGTCCCCAATCCCCCTCGTTGCAGCGCCAGGCCCCTTGGGAGGGGCCACTAGGGGGCAGACCTAGGGTTTGGGTTAGCCCCCAGAAGGCCCCCAGGCCTGATCCGCCAGGTGTGTGGCGAGCGGGGGGGAGGGCCGAGGTAAGGGCGCTGGCGAGCCGGAGCGTGGGCCCAAGCGTTTTGGTGCAGGGGTCCTTCGAAGGTCGCCGTGGGCTCGGAGGGCCCTGCCCATTCTCCTGCACTGAATGACCGGGGGTGCCCCTTGTGGCCCGGGTGGCGGCGGGGCAGCACGGTGATTCCAGCGCTGGGGCTCGGGGGTCCCTAATACCCGGCGTTGCGGCGCCAGGCCCCTTGGGACGGGCCCCTCGGGGGCTGACCTAGGGTTAGGGTTAGCCCCCAGGAGACTGGAAGGCTCGTTCCACCCATGTGCAGAGAATGGAGGTGTGGGTCCAGGTGAGGTAGCTGGCGAGCGGGAGCGTGGGCCAGAGCATTTGGCTTTGGCTCGGGGTGCCTTCGAAGGTCGTAGGTGGCTCAGAGGGTGCTGCCCGTTCTGTCGCCCTGAAGGACTGGCGATGCCCCTAGCACCCCATGTGGCAGCGGGGCGGCAGGGTGCATCCGGCGCTGGGACTTGGGGTCCCCAATCCCTGGCATGTGGCGCCAGGCCACTTGGGAGGGGCCCCTTGGGGGTGACCTAGGGATAGGGTTAGCCCCCAGGAAGCCAGCAGGCCCGATCCGCCAGCTCTGCAGCGAGCGGAGGGGTGAGCCGAGGTTAGGGCGCTGGCGAGCAGGAGCGTGGAAGCCAGAGTTTTTGTGCGGGGGGCCTTCGAAGGTCACAGGGGGATCAGAGGGCCCTGCCCGTTCTCCCTTCCTGAATGACTGCCCACGCCCCTAGCGCCCTGGGTGATTGCGGGGTGGCAGAGTGAGTCCAGCACTGGGGCTCGGGGGTCCCAAACCCCTGGCATTGCGGTGCCAGGCTCCTTGGGAGGGGCCTCTTGGGGGCCGACCTAGGGTAAGTGTTAGCCTCCAGGATTCCAGCAGGCCCCTTCCGCCAGCTCTGCGGCAGGCAGAGGTGCAGGCCGAGGTGAGCGCACTAGCGAGAGGGAGTGTAGGCCCAAGCGTTTTGGCGCGGGGGGCTTCAAAGGTCGCCGGGGGCTTGGAGGGCCCTGCCCGTTCTCTCGCCCTGAAAGACTGGCGGCGCCCCTAGCAGCCCGGGTTGCTGGGGGGTGGCAGGGTGACTCCGGCGCTGGGCTTGGGTGTCCACAATCCCCGGCGTTGTGGCGCCAGGCCCCTTAGGAGGGGCCCCTCGGGGGCTGACCTAGGGTTAGGGTTCGTCCCCAGGAGGCCGGCAAGCCCAGCGCTAAGTGGCTCTGGCAATGTAACAAAAATGCCATACACTTATCTGTAAGAAAAAACAGTGTACAGGAACCCTCTTAGCCCTAACATCATCCTTTCTGAATATGGAAGCCAGCCCCAAAGTGGTCGTGGAAGTCTGACGAAAAGGCTAAGCACTTTTCTCTGAGTCAACACACTATACAGGGAAAGACCAATGTACATCATCTTTCACGAGTAGGAAGCATTAATGAAAAGGTTCTAGAATTTTGAGGACTCTGACCCATCCTTATTGGTAATAAACCACCGTGTACAGGAAAACACCTTCAACTCTCATCAGCCTCCTCAATCCTGATTCCGATTCAACTTTGGGTGTGTAGGACTAGGGAAATGTCCACATCTTATTGCTAAGAAAGAACGATGTCAGGGTAATGCCCTTCAAGTCACCTCAGCCTTCCTGAAGACGGAAGCAGGAATCAAGGTGGTTATGTTACCATGAGGTAAGGAAGATGAGCATATAAGTGAGAAACAACAGTGGGCAGGACCTCTCTTCCAAGGAACAGTATCTTTGCTTAATATTGAATCCCTATGGTAAGTGGTTGTGGGCATTTGTGAGGTCAAAATCTTGAGTGTTTTGTAAAACCTCTTGGCCATTCACAGATGAGACTAAGGTAGTTGGGGACTCCTAGGCAGTGATTTGTCCACTGTCAAAAATATGAAAAGATAAAAGAGACAGATGAGGTCTCCTCAGGCATTGTCCTTTATCCTCATCCTCCGTGAGGATGGCCATCTCTGGACAGCTCAGTGGCAGCGTCTCATTCACAATGGGGGCATCTGTTCCTCACAGACATCAGGCAGGGAAATGGATTTGGTTCTCTGTGCCAGCCCAGCCACAGCTGAGTGTCACAGCACCCTCTCGTGGGCTCATAAGAGTTTCACTGTCACCAGGCAGGTCATTGTATTTGATAAACCACTGTGAGAGTTTGCAATTGCCTTCATCTACAACCTCCTAGATGCAAATGCAGGTGTCTGGTACCATGTGAAGTCATGTGAAGGCATTGTGAGAAAGTGTCCTTTTGCTTAAGAAAAACATGGCTGGGGCTCCTGGCTGGCTCAGCCAGTTAAGCATGTGCCTTTGGTTCAGGTTATGATCCCAGGGTTCTGGGATCGAGCCCGGGCTCCCTGCTCAGCTGGAAAGGAGGTAGGGAAATAGCTTAGAACCCACAGAGAATGTGAATAAAGGGGAGTGAAATGGAACTTGGTCTGTGTTTTGCTTTAGGGATTGGAAGTTAGTTTTTTCTCAATTGTGATTGTTCTTGAAACAGAAAAGCTGTATTGTTTTTTTTTTACCTTTTTTTCTAATAACAATTTTTTATTATGATATGTTAGTCACTATACAGTATTTCCTTAGATTTTGATGTAGTGTTCCGTGATTCATTATTTGCATATAACACCCAGTGCTCCATGCAATATGTACCTTCCTTAATACCCATCACTGGCCCATCCCAATCCCCCACCCCTCTCCCCTCTGAAGCCCTCAGTTTGTTTCCCAGAGTCCATAGTCTCTCGTGGTTCATTCCCCCTTCTGTTTAGGGTCCATTTTCTAAAGGGACAGACAGTGGAAGTTCACCGAATATAAGATCGAAATTTCATTGTTCATTATAGATGCTGCCAAGTAGTTCCCAGACATTTCATTCTACTGTAGTAATTCATTATACCTGTGCAGGTGCATGTGGAAGATAACTGATGCATGTTTAGTGGTAATAAAACACGCCCCTCAGTAGTAAAATAGTAGAGGATGCACATGTGTAAAATTATTCGACTGCAGCTTCCATGCTTTGCCTTTGGTTCCTTATTATCTATGAAATTGGACAATTTTTGTTCTCTAGGCTTAAAACTCATTGTCAGTATTCAGAGTTTTTCAATGCTGATCTTCTCCTGTATAAGTTACCAAAAACCTAAAATATGTATGAACTTTAAAAAACGCTATATTGAAAATGACAGCAGGGAAGTTCCATTTTGTGAATATTGTGTCAATAGATCTCTATTTTGACATCAGTGTTCATTAGAAATGATGACATTTCATGTGAGTATAAATATCAATGTGAAAAAGAAAAGGTAGGAAGAACCTTGAATGTTTAAGTAATTGCTGAAATGACAGGTGTGTGTGTGTGTGTGTGTGTGTGTGTGTGTGTGTGTGTGTGTGTAATTGATTTTCAGTGAATGGTTCACCTTCTTGTAGGGCCTCCGAGAGAGCCCAGGTGAACCTTTCAATGAGTTGGTATCTGTTTTCAGAACATGGGAATCTCTTAGTCCAATAGTCAATCAGGCAAGCTTTGAGGTCCTGAAGAGTTTCAGTCCTCAGATATGGTGTTGCAGACCCTTGTGAGCAAACCCTAGGTATGCTCAGAGCCCTCATTAGCTGGTACCAACGTGTGACGATTTCAGACAACATTTCCCAAAGAAGTACCTCTTGAGTCTCTGTCCTTGTCAGTTCCCTACACTTCCTTACACTAGTTATGTGTTCAGTGTGTTTCAGGATAATCCCCACATGTGATTTTTGCTATTTCCTACTAGTCCTATCTGATTCTCATCTTCTTCTTTTATGGTAGGGGTTGGGAAGCAACCTGTGTGGTGTAGGAAGGTGTGTGGTAGTTGTCTGCCTTCAGAGGACCGAATGCTGCCTAGAAATTGTACTGTAGTTTGAGGTCAATTGTCCATCCTCTGAGTGTCAGGAATTCCATCACTTTAGTTTGATGCTAGTCTGTTCTTCAAGCTTTCCTCAGAAATAAGGACGTCATCCATCTAGGGAATACTGGTTTGTGTGTATGTTTTCATTTTAGGAAAGGCCTTGCTGCTCCTGAAAATAATACTGTAGAGCACCCTTTCCTGTTCTTATTGGCCATCAGTCAATCTTTTGTGAAGTATTTGTTTATAAATAGACTTTTTATGGTTGATGAGCAGGAATTCTTTATTGACAAGTCTTTGTCAGTGTGTGTATTGCAAATCTGTACTTCCCAGCCTGCGGTTCACTTTTTCATTTTCATATGGTCATAAGATAAGGAGAAATGTCACATTTTTATGAAGTCCCACTGAATTCTTTTAAATGGTTAGTGCACCCTATGTCCTACCCCAAGATTGACAGGTTCTATGGTTTCTTTCAGAAACTGTCCAATGGGAAGCTACAATCCATCTCAAATTTATAAATTGCATTTTTAATTCTAAGGGTATTTATAGACTGTTTTGGATTTTCTATGTACACAATCGTATTATCTGTGAATAGTCACAATTATCCCCTCAATTCTTATACTTTTTGTTTCTCTTGCCTTCTAACACTGGTAGACTCTCCGATGCCACGTTGAATAGAGCAGCATTGTTGAAGATTTTAATATACCTTTCTCAATATCTGACAGAAAAAGCAGACAAAACATTGGTAAAAAATGTGACCTAATTGACATATAGGGAACATTCCATAATAAGTGCAGAATACATTATTTTCAAGTGGTCATAGACTCTTTACCCAAATAGATGATAGGTGGGGCCACGAATGAAGTCTACAAATGTTAAACCCTGAAATTAACTAGATTCTATTCTTAGACCACAGGGGAATTGAGCCACAGTCATAGCGAAAAGAAAACCAGGAAGTCCTTCAATGTTTAAAAATTAAATGGAACTTTGCTACATATCCTAAAGGTGAGAGAGGGAATCTCAATGGAAATTCTGAACCTTTTCTACGTGAGGGCTCACACACAATGGCACTTTCTTTGTGAAGAGCATAATAATAACCTAGCCAGGAGTTGAGCCTTAAGTCAGAGTTCTGCCTGCCCCAGCCACACCTGGCAGCCTTGGCCTGTGGTCCGCCTCAGCTGTGCTTTCTGGTGGCCCTGAGCTAAGGGGGTCAACATGGCCATATGGAAATGGGAAGCTCCCCACTCATAGTGATGGCGGTTCCCCCTCCCCAGCTAACCTTTCTGGTGGCTCTGAGCTAAGGGGGTCAACATGGCCGTATGGAAATTAGAAGCTCCCCACTCTTATTGATGACGTTGCTATCGTATCGTCCTCACCAGTCCAACAACATGATTTCTGAGTGAACTATGACACAAGCGTGACTTCTTGGCCTTCCTTCAGGTTTGAAAATCATCTGGTGAGTCATCTATTAGAAATATGGATTCAACATGTGTTCTTTCTTCTGGAAAAGAAATAGAACCAATAGCAATTAGGGCTTCCTGAGCACCTGCTCTTGAGAGACATCATACTGGCTCTTTGTAGCATTCTGCCTCTTAAACTTCTCAACTAGGGTGTAGATATTTGTAGGCACATTTTCAGGTGGTTAGACAGGGACTCGGATGATATGAGTCACAGCGGATTTTAGTGTCAGAAACCTAAGTGGGATCCCCAAATTGACTCCAAATCCCTTGTTGTTCCATACAGGGTACTATTTCCCTCTTATCTCTGGTCTTCTCGATCTGGAAACCTATCAAGTATCAGGATTTTCGTGTCATGTGGACAACTGGAACGAATTCAGCGGGCCTTTCACCTCTGCCCATGGTGATTATTAAGATCATTATCTCAGTGGAGGACCTCTGGGTAAGATACTCAAAGATCCTTAGGAACAGAGACAGTATAATATTTTTCTGGTATTAAAGTTACTGAAACCAACTATCATTTTTAGTCCATTCAGGCTCTGGTATGTTCAGAGGGTGCTGTAAAACAGGTCTGAAATAGTATTTAAAAACACTCAGCTCAGCCTCTTCTACAAAGTGAGCCAATGCTTATAAACATGGCTAAAATATTCCCTTACCTACGATGACTTCCCAGCCATCGTAGTGTTTATATGGTATGACTGTGAGTTACATTAGTCAACATTTGCAGAGAAAGAACTTAGTGCATCCAGTGGGCACTTCATGTTGAAATTAGTTTGTGACAACGAGCTACTGTGTTTTATTCTGCAGTACAAATGAATAGTGCCAGACATCTCTAAGGTGTCTAGCAGTTCTACAATTCTGATTTTAAGTGGTCTGTGTGCTTCAGAGATTTGGGCAGGAGAAGGGCAGGAGCCCAGAGACTGTGAACACTTCTGTTACCTGTGCTGACCATGGAGCAGGTAGCCTTCTGTGGGCATCATTTTGATTTCTTGGTACTCTTGTGAAAGGTGCTTTTGTCTCAAATTCCTCCATTTTAGAAGTAATTATAATGATGAAAGTAATTTTATCTTATATCATCTGTGGGCGCTGATCCTGGGCTCCCAAGGAAGTTATCCCTTTACATTTTACCCGGCTCAAAATGACTAGGCAAAACCTCAAAGCATGGGCCTTGTTTCTGCCCCAAGCATGTTGTACATCTGCTTTGAGAAGAAAACAATAACCAAAAATGCCAACATAAGGATAAGAAAAAATAAAGAACCTCTTTGGCTCCCATAAGATTAAAGTCATACTGACATGTACATACTGAAAACATAAGAAAGAGTCTGTCACTTTCTGGAATCTAAGAAGATCCTCATTGTGGTGTGTAACTCTGTATGTAAAACAAAACAGAAAAAAATACATAAGCCTGCCCCAAATGTTCCTTCCCCGGAGCACTCCCTTCTTGGTGAAGATTGTGTCTCCCAGGCAGCTGTCCTGACTTGGGTTTGAATAAAGGTCTCTTCCTTTCTCTCTAAAATGTTTTTAAAAGTTCATTCATGCAATGTCGACAATAACAGTGTTTTCTATTTAAGTGAGAAATAAATGTTCCACTCTAGTTGCATTGGGAATAGATGAACTGAGGGTTTCTTTAGAAGAGTAAGTCTGCTTTCCAGAAAAGGCAAGGTCATTGGTCTATTGAGAATGAAGATAATTACTGCTAAACAACAAGTATGTGTTGCCCCTTTGCCCAGAAACCGAAGCAGATGTGCAGGCTTTAGGTTGGAGGTGCCTTCTTCTCCCCAGCTGACAGCACTTCTCTGCTCTGGCTCCAAGAAACCCGAGGTTTTGAACGTCACCATCTGAGTCAGCGAGGAAGCTTGTCACAGGACGCCAGTGTTTAGAGAAAGCACAGGTATGTTTGGCAAAATGTCCTATCTATGTCAGGGCTGGAGGAAAAACCTCTCATTATCCCAAAACCTCCTGGGCTTTTCTCTTTTCTCTAGTTGAGCCACAAAGTAAAATTGAAGTAGCTGTCAGCATTCTGGGTTTGGTGCAAGAATTACTTAGTTTCCCTGCAGGTAGAACTTTGCAGGGGATCACAATTTCTCTGTCCATTTATTGCTGACAAATGTATTTTGACCATCTGTTTCCTAGGAACCCTCTTTTATTAGAAAGGGAAGGTGAGATTCACTCTGTGCCTGTTTGTAACATCTAATTTGTTCCTTCATCTAACAGTGTTTATTCAATTGGGCCTAAGATATGGTTGAGTGGCCAGCATCTAGAGTTAGGTGGCTTTATTCATCTGATACAGACTTGGGTGATGTCATTTGACAAAGGTGATGTTTCATCATTGATTAGTTTATTCATCAGAAGAGTTAAAATTAGGGTGGAGGGAAAATTCAAAATTATCCAAAGCGGCCTGTTCCTGTTTAAAAGTTGAGCTTGACTTTCTAGTTTTACTAAATGTATTATCTCGATATTTTGAGGTGCCATATTCTCTCTGTAGTTTCTTTGGTGGTGGAGTCAGAAGGAGAGTCTGGGAATTCTTTTGGATAGTGGCATGTGGTGGCTTCAAGGGGCTTGGCGTCAGGAGCCTTGGGGTGAAGTCTGCAACTGCTTGCCTAAACCTGGGTGCATCTCCCAGAGGTTTTGTTTCCTCTTATGAAATTGCCCGCAGATAATGTTCTGCTTGAAGGGGAACTCTCCCATCCTGTTGGTGGGAATGCAAAGTGGTGCAACCAGTCTGGGAACCAGTGTGGGGGTTCCTCAAAAAGTTAAACATTGAACAACCCCATGATCCAGCAATTGCTCTCCTAGGTATTTGCCCAAAGGATACAAAAATGCGGATTCGAAGGGGGAACATGCACCATGATGTTTATAGCAGCATTGTCCAGAGTAGACAAACTATGGAGAGAATCCCAAAGTCCATGCACTGATGAATGGATAAAGCAGATGTGGGATACATATATATAACGGAATATGACCCAGCTTCAAAAAGAATGAAATCTTACCATTTCCAAGGATGTGGATGGACCTAGAGTGTATTAAGCTAAGCAAAATCAGTGAGGAAAGACAAATATCCTATGCTCTCACGCTTGTGGAATTTCAGAAAGAAAACAGAGGAACAGAGTTGAGGGGTGGTGAGAGTGGCAAACAAGGAAATAGACTCAACCTTGGAGAACAAACTGAGTGTTGCTGCAGGACAGGGGTGTGGGGGGAAGAGTTAAATCGGTGAGGGGTATTAAGGAGGGCACTTGTGATGAGCACTGGGTACTCCTTGCAGGTGAGGAATCACTAAATCCTACCCCTGAAGCAAATATTCCATGGCATGTGAACTAACTGGAATTTAATAAAAGAAGAAAGGAAAAAGTGTTCTGCTTCATGAAGAGTGAGGTAAAATTGTAGTGATTTGAGCTGTAGTCTTCTATAGATGATATTTGTAAAACACCCTGTTGTAGGATACACTAGTTGCTTATCACATAAGGAGTCCTCAGAAAGCTGCAATGAAAGATTCAGGTCTCAGAGCATGTTCATGTTCCACTGATATGTTACAGTTTGCACAGGTAGGAAAGAAGGTGGAGAGAAAGGCAACAGAAGGGGAAAGTAGGTGTGAACCTTTCATTAGTTAGCGTTATAGCTTTCTCATGAAAGCCTTGCGCCAGTGTGATTTTGGAAGCAGAGAGGTAATCCGGGAGCTTTGCAGGAGATGGGGGAGTTGCAGGTCTGGGTAAAGCTGACAGGGGTCCCAGAGGAGAGATGAATGCATTCTGCAGCAGGGTGTGTTCAGGGTGGGCTCCAGGGGTGGCTGTGGGTCTCCTGAGTGAGAGTTGTGACAGGTGAGGGCTGTGTGCAAGTTCCTGGCTGAGGACAAGGGAGGCACAGGCAGAGAGCTGGCAGAGAACCTTCTTCTGGGCCACCAGCCTCACCCAACACACACAGCCTCATCTTCTGTCCCTGTCACTCCAATTCAGACTTCTCCGAAGGTGAGTGAGAACACATCAAGAGCATTCTGAACAAAAGGGAAAGCATGTGCAATGGCTCTGGGGCAGGAGAATTCCAGGTATGTCCAGGAGCAGCAAGAAGGCCCTGTGGCCACAGGAGACAGCTTAGGACATGAGCTCAGAGAGGTGACAGAGGGTGACAGAAAGCCATTCCAGGGCTATAACCCCATGAGACCCTGTTTCACTGGGCCATCGTGGCTACAGTGTTGAGAACAGATGACAGAGGGTTGAAGATGGCAAGGCAGGTCAATGACGAAGCTTTTCCAGTTACTCAGCCACTGTGGACCAGACAAGTGTCCTTGGATGTAGTGGTTAGACCTATTCTGGGTCTATTTTGAAGATGGAGCTCACAGGATTTGCTGATGGGTTAGCTATTAGAAGCAGGAGAATGGAGGAATTGGGGTAACTCCCAGCTGTTGTGGGTTGTCCTGATTGAGGGGAAGGAGAGGGTTTCTGGGGGTAGGAGGTAGTCCGTGTTCTGCATGCTGAGAAAGGTGCCTTTCCCAGTGGATCTGCTGAGGTTTGTGTCTGGAAGAACCTTTCACATCTCCTCCCTCAGCATTGCTTAAGTACAATTATCCCCCACTTTTTGAACGTTCACAGTAAGACACTGGGCATTCTTGAAAGAACTACGTTTATTACCCAGCTTCAGTAAGAGGAAGATACCTGAAGAGGATTTTCCTCTTATGAAAAAAGGTGAACAGTGAGAATCGCGTTCAGCATCTGTTTTGGGGAAAAGCACAACAGAGGTGGCATGCACCCTAACCAGCTCCTTCTGCTGGGAACCGCTCTCCGCATCCAGCCACCAGCACTTTGAATGGTGTCTGTGAGCCTCTGCTGTGCTTTATCTTCATTTATGCTGGGCCTCCGTTAGAAACTTGTGTCCTGAGGCCTAAGAAAATCAAAGAGAAGGAATTTTGGAGTCTGAGCACACTAAATGTTCCGTGTAAATTAATGGCCATTCCTTCTTGACACCATTTCTGCTGTGCAAGGTTTCTCAGAAGTCCTGTACTTTTGAAGAGCAGGGAAACCTATACCCCATGCTGTGGGGTTAGTTTTAGTCTCCATGCTGGACAGAACATTTCATGACTGTCGGATTTTCTCACTCAAACATTGAGACTTGGACCACCTTCACCCGTTTCTACCACCCCATCTCCGAATCTGGCACCTACCAATCTGCTCTCAGTATCTATGCGTTCAGTATTTGTTTATTCCATGTGGAATATACATGAGAGCATCTGGTATTGGTCTTCCTGTGTCTGAGTTACTTGGCATAAGGCCCCCAAGGTCTGTGTTTCCATGTCTGGTTCTTGTGAATAATGCTGCAGTGAATGTGGGAGTGCATCTGTCTTTTTGAGGCAGTATTTTTGTGTTCTCTGAATCAATACTCATTAGAGCCATTACTGGGTCATGGGGTAGTTGTATTTATTTTTTCAGGAACCTCCATACCGTTTGTCACAGTGGCTGCACCAATTTCCATTCCCACCAACAGTGCACAGTGTCTCCTCGTCTGCACACCCATGACCCCACTTTTTGTCTGTCTCTGGGACAATTGCTGTTCCAACAGTTGTGAGGGGATAGCCGATTGTGGGTTTGACTGATGTTTCCCTGACGATGATTAGTGATGTCGAACAACTTTTTCTGTCTGTTGGCACCTGTGTGCCATCTTTGGAAAGTATGTATTCACATATACCCCCCATTTTTATACCTTTGTTTGTTTGTTTGTTTTGATTTGTATGAGTGTTGTGTGTATTTTGGATATTAGCCTCTTCTCACACATATGATTCACAGATATTTTTTTCTTATTGGGTCAGTGGCCTTTTAAGTTTTTGCTGGTTTCTTTTGCCGTGTGGAAGATTTCAGTTTGATGTTGTTCCACTGGTTTATTTTTGCTTTTGTTGTCTTTGCATTTGGTGTCCGATCTGAAGACTCTTTGCCAAAACCAATGTCGAGAGACTTAGTACCTGTGTCTTCTTGGAGGTTTATGGATTCAGATCTTATGTTCAAATCATTTATCCATTAAAAATTTTGTGTGTGGTGTAAGAAAGTGACCCAGCTATATTCTTCTGCATTTAGTGTCCAGTTTGCCTGTTACCGCTCACTGAAGAAACAGTCCTTCCCTCATGGCATATCTTCTGCTGCTGTGTCATAAGTTAGGATCATCTACCTGTGGGTAAGTTTCTGAGCTTTCTGTTCTGTTCCACTGACCTGGTGTCTGTGTTTATGCCAGTACCATCCTGTTTTGATGACAACAGCTTTGTAATCTACCTTGAAATCCAGGAGTGTGTTGACTGCACCTTTCTTTCTCCAGGTTCCTTTGGGTATTTGGGGTCTTTAGTGACTCCATCCAAGTTTGAGGACTGTTTTCTATTTCCTCGAATAATGCCACTGGAATTCAGATAGGGATTTCATCACATCTGTCGATTGCTTTGGGTACGATGGACATGTTCACATAATTAACTCTTCCAGTTAAGGAGCATGGCGTATGCTTCCATTTGTTTGTGTTGCCTTCCAAATCTTTGACCCATACATTCCGCCCCCCTCGACAGATATGTTTTTCATTTCTTTTCTGCCATGTGTTGAGTGTACTATGTCTTTCTCATTTTTGGTTACTTTTATTCCTAGATTTTTTTGATGCAATTGTAAATGGCATTGCTTTTTTAATTTCTCTTTACGATATGTGTCATCAGTATACAGAAATGCAAGAAGTTGGGTCATCTGGGTGGCCCCATAGGTGAAGCATCTGCCTTCAGCTCAGGTCATGATCCCAGAGTTCTGGGATTTAGCCCCGTGCTGGGCCCCCGCTTAGCAAGGGTCTGCTTCTCCCTCTTTCTGACACTCCCCCTGCTCGTGGTTTTTCTCTTCCTGTCAAATAAATAAATAAAATCTGAAAAAAAATAAAGACAACAGGTCTCTGTATATTGACATTATATCCTGCAGCTTTCTTGAATTTTTTTATTCTAACAGTTTTTTTTTTTTTTTTGTGGAATCTTTCGGGATTTCATGTCATTTGCAAATAGTGACAGTTTTCCTGTATGGATTTCATATCTTTCTCTTTTTTTAAAATGATGTTAGTCACCCTACAGTACTTCATTTGTTTTTGATGTAGTGTTCCATGATTCATTGTTTGCATATAACACCTAGTGCTCATTATGACACGTGCCCTCCTTAATACCCATCACCAGGATAACCCATTCCCCTACCCCTCCCTTTCTGCAACCTTCAGTTTGTTTCCCAGTGTCAATAGTCTCTCATGGTTCATCTCCCCCTCTCATTCCCCCTCTTCACTTTTCCCTTCCTTCTCCTAATGTCCTCCATGCTATTCCTTCCATTCCACATAGGAGTGAAACCATATGATAATTGTCTTTCTCTGCTTGACTTAATTTCACTTAGCATAATCCCCTCCTGGTCCATCCACGTTGGTGCAAATGGTGGGTATTCATCCTTTCTGATGACTGAGTAATATTCCATTGTACAGATGACCACATCATCTTTGTCCATTCATCTGCTGAAGGACATCATGGCTCCTTCCACAGTTTGGCTGTTATGGACATTGCTGCTATGAACATTGGGATACTGGTGCCCCTTCTTTTCATTAGTCTGTGTCTATGGGGTAAATACCCAGTAGTACAATTGGTGGGTCGTAGGATATCTCTGTGTTTAACGTCTTGAGGAGCCTCCATATTGTTTTCAAAAGTGGCTGTACCAGCTTGAATTCTCACGAGTAGTGTAAGAGGGTTCCCCTTTCTCCACATCCTCTCTGACTTTTTTTTATTTCCTGTCTTGTTAATTTTTTTCAAGATTTTATTTATTTATTCCACAGAGATAGAGACAGCCAGCGAGAGAGGGAACACAAGCAGGGGGAGTGGGAAAGGAAGAAGCAGGCTCATAATGGAGGAGCCTGATGTGGGGCTCGATCCCATAATGCCAGGATCACGCCCCTAGCTGAAGGCAGACACTTAACTGCTGTGCCACCCAGGTGCCCCCTGCCTTGTTAATTTTAACCGTTCTATCTGGTGTAAGGTGGTATCTCATTGTCGTTTTGATTTGTATTTGCCTGATGGCAAGTGATGTGGAGCATTTTTTCATGTGTCTGTTCGCCATTTGTGTTTCCCCTCTGGAGAAGTATCTCTTTGTGTCTTCTGCCCATTTTTTGGGTGTCGAGTTAGAGGAGTTCTTTATAGATCTTGAATACCAGCCCTTTATCTGTAATATCATTTGCAGATATCTTCTTCGATTCCATAGATTGCCTTTTTGTTTTGTTGATCGTTTGCTTTGCCGAGCAGAAGCTTTTTATCCTGATGAAGTGCCAATAGTTCATTTTTGCTTTTATTTCCTTTGCCTTTAGAGACGTGGCTTGCAAGAAGTTGTTGTGTCCAAGGTTGAAGAGTTCTTTTGATTTTGATATGAGACAGGAATCCATTATCTTCCTTTCCTGATTGTATTGGAGTCCTCTTTCTTGGTGAGTCTAGCTAAGTTTGTCAGTTTTGTTTATCTTTCCAAAAAAGGCAGCTCTCATTTTCGTTGTTTTTTTTTTTGTCTTTTTAGTCTCCTTTGGATTTATTTATGCATTCCTTTTTGTTATTTCCTTATTTCTACTAATTTGGGGCTTTGTTTGTTGTTTTTTTTTCTACTTCTTTACCACATAAATCAGGTTGTTTATTGGAGAGCATTCTCATGGATTGATGAAGACTTGAATTTCTACGAATGTCCCCCATAAAGCTACTTTTGCTGCATCCCATAAGTTTTTGTAGGTTGTCTTTTGCATCAGTGTCAAGGTACTTCTAAAATTTTTTTGTTTTCTTCTTTGACTGTTGGTTGTTCAGTAGCATGTTGTTAAGTCTCCACATATTTTTTTAAGATTATTTGAGTATCTGACAGAGAGTGAGACTGCGAGAGAGGGAACGCAAGCAGGGGGGTGGGAGAGGGAGAAGCGGGCTTCCCACTGAGCAAGGAGCCTGATTCGGGGCTAGATCCCAGGATCCTGGGATCACGACCTGAGCTGAAAGCAGATCCTTAACGACTGAGCCACCCAGGCCCCCCAATCTCCACCTATTTTTGACTGTCCCATTTTTTTCTTGAGACTGATTTCTAGTTTCATATCATTGTGGTTGGACAAGATTTGAAGCAGAAGGTGAAGAGAGCATTCAGATGAAAGGTTTGTTTCCTGGAGGGTTTTTTGAGGCATACCATGAGTTCAGTGGGGATGGAGGAAGGTTTTGTGAGACGGGGGTTGGGGTTAACCCTTGTTAGAATTACTGACTACTACCATGCAGGCTGTGTGCTACTGTTCACACCATAGTCCTGATGGACTTGTACTTCATTAGAAATATTTTCTAGGAGGTGTAGGCATAGCCTTCTCTAAAAGAAAGGTACCATGTGGGTTTATGGCATGACCCCAGGTCAGCAACCAGGATGTATGGTATTGTGGGGGATCAGAACCAGGCTTTCTGTGGGAAGTGACAGAAATGGGGTATGGTGAGCTCCATGACCATAGGTGAGGTCCCGAGTGACCCACTGGGTGTTGGGTTCTGTGGATCTGTCTCATCAGGTGCTGTGGAATTCAGGGACACCCTCCTGTCTGTGGATTTGTGTGGAAACAGGTAGACATCAGTGTCTGGCCTGGCATGAGGGTCGCACTGGACCGCCACCAGAGGTGCAGCGTGCGGGGGAGCCACTGCTTGGTTTCCATGAAAGCTGACCAGGGTCTGTGACCGTGATTCCTAGCAGCTGCAAGGGGAGAGGAGGCCGGGGTGGTGCACACTTCCTAGACTTGTGGTCAGGACTAGTCTGGAGCCCACTGAAGTCAGCCACACCTGACACAGAAGGCACCCAGTTAGTGTAGCTGTGGGCACTGCTCCCATGTTACTTTCAGGCTGGCTCCGTGCTGCCACCTCCTGCTTTTCATCATCATCTTCAAGGTCATGTGCCTCTGTTCTTGCCCCATGGCCTCTGGAGTATTGTCCGTCCTCCATCTGGCCCTCGTCCCTGGTGCCCTGTGCAGTCCGATGACAGGGTAGCCTTCTCGAGACAAACATCTGGCCCTGATGGAACACTTCCATGGATCTCGTGTGATGCGAGGTTGATACTCTGCCCTGGAAGGGGGCTGCAGGTCCCCAATCAGGAGAGCCATGTCTCCCTTTTCAGCATGGCCTCCCCTCCCCTCAGTCTTCTTCAGGGAAACTCTCCCCACTTCCTGAGATGACAGCTCTGAACTTAAAAATGAATGTTATTTTACATATCTCTATGCCTTAGTTCATCCATGGCATGTCTTTCAACCCCGTTAGTGGTTTTTTTTTTAGCAGTTCTGAAGGGCAGTCTGCTCAAGGAGGGGATGACCTGGGTGGGGCAGCTTTCCCTCTCATCTCCCTCAGCATGTCTCTGAGCCCTGGGGCCAGCTGTCCCACTGAGGATTGAGGGACCCGAGACAGCCCATCCTGAGCCCAAGCTGTGTCAGCTGTGTAGACTGATGTGTGTCGGAGCGGTGGGCAGCTGGCATGGGCCAGGAGCAGGCAGTGTCTCCTTCTCATTCCATCCCTCCCTTCCTCCCAGAGGTAGCTCAGAGCAGCCTTCAACCGCTGCATCTCCAGATCCCTTGACCTGTGCCTCCTGTGTTCAGCTGGTGACCTTGGAGTTTCGCATGAATTCTCCCACCTGTACCCTTTCCCGTAGCAGTTCCTGGATCAGGGAAGGGGTCTGACCCTTGTCTGATTTTGGTCTTCTTCCTGTCCCGCAGCAAGCCCACCCACCTTTGCATCTTCCATGTATGTGCTTGGAAGCAAGCCCATCCACAGGAAACCTATTAGCCAAAGGGATCCAGGCAATGAACATTGAAGTAGAGATCCAGGATCCATAATAAACCTGCTCTGAAACCTGTCCCAAAGTCTGTGACTCTCTCACACTGAAACAGAAACAATAATAGCTTTCTGGACTGTGAAGTGACATGTGTCTCTACTTCCAATCTTGAATGCATAGGTGCTGAGCCTGGACTGAAAAGGACCATGGCTCCCGCGGGCTGGGATCCACGATAAGAACTCAGTGAAATCTGAATTTGAGGCATGAAGTGAATAATTATTGTAGAGTGAATCCTCCCAAGTAGGGCTTATGCACATTGCACAGGAAAAGATTTTTCAAAGAGGTTCCTGAAAGAAAAATCTTTTACAAAAATTTATTTTAATTCCAGTAGAGCTAACATACAGTGTTACATTTGTTTCAGGTGTACAATAGAATGATTCAGTAATTATATATTACTAGTGGTCATCAAGAAAAGCGTCCTCTTAATCCCCTTCATCTATTTCACTCATCCCTCTATCCACCTCCTCTCTGGTAACCATCCGTTTGTTCTCTATTGTTAAGAGTTTGTATTTTGGTGTATCTCCTTTTTCTCTTTTAGTTATTTATTTTTGTTTGTTTCTTAAGTTCCCCATTAGAGTGACATCGTATGGGATTTTTCTTTCTCTGCCTGATTTTAGTTAGGATAATACTCTCTAGCTCCATCCATGTGTCTGCAAATGGCAAGGTTTCATTCTTTTTCAAGCCGAGTAATACTCCATTGTGTGTGTGTATGTGTGTCTGTGTGTGTGTGTGTGTGTGTCCGTGTGTGTGTGTGTGTGAATACACACATCTATCATCTCATTTGTCAATTTTTCTACAGACACTTGGGTTGCTTCCATATTGTGATATTGTAAATAATGGTGCAAGAAACATAGGGGTGCACGTATCCTTTTACGTTACTGTTTTCCTATTTTTGTGTAAATAGGAGTAGTGTGATTGTTGGATCATAGGGTAGTTCTATATTTAATTTTTTGAGGAACCTTCGTACTGTTTTCCATGGTGGCCACCACAGTTTGCATTCCCACCCACAGTTCGCGAGGATTCCCCTTTATCCACATCCTCCCAACACCTGCTCTTTGTTGTGCTTTTGATGTTAGCCATTCTGACAGGTTTGAGGTATTACCTCATTGTCCTTTGGATTTACATTTTCCTGATGATGGGTGATGGTGAACATCTTTTCACGGGACTGTTGGCCATTTGTATTTCTTCTTTGGAGAAATGTCTGTCCATGTCTTCTGCCTATTTTTTAACTGGATTATTTGTTTTTTTGGGGGTCGAGTAGGATCAGTTCTATATGTTTTGGACACTATCCCTTCATTGCATATGATCTTTGCAAATATCTTCTCCCTTTGAGTAGGTTGTCTTATTATTTTTACGTTTTCATTGTTCTTCTGCCGTGTGGAAACTTTTTATTTTACTGTATTCCCAATAGTTTATTTTTGCTTTCATTTCCTTTGCCTCAGGACACAGTCCAGAAAAACGTTGGTATGGTCCATGTCAAGAAGTTACTGTCTTCCCTCCTGTAGGATTTTTATGGATTCAGGTCTCATATTGAGGTCTTGAAACTGTTTTGTGTTTGTCTGTATTGTGTAAGAAAGCAGTTTAATTTCATTCTTTTGTGCGTAGCTGTCTAGTTTTCCCAACACCATTTGTTGTAGAGACTGTCCTTTTCCCTTTTGATATCGTTGCTTGCTTTGTGGAAGATTCATGGACCACATAATTGTGGGTTTCTGTCTGAACTTGTATCCTGTTCCTTTGGTCGCTGTGTCTATTTTTGTGCGATACTGTCTTGTTAGGATGACTGCAGCTTTGTAGTATAACCTGAAATCTGAAATTGTGAGTCCTCCAGCTTTGTTTTTCTTTTCCACATTGCACTGGCTGTTCGGAATCTTTAGTGGTTCCATACAAATGTGTAGGATTGTTTATTCGAGGTCTTTTGTTCTTTAATTTAAATTCAATTAGCCAACTTACAGTACATCATTAGTTTCAGATGTAGTCTTCAATCAATTTTCAGTTGTGTGTAACACCCAGTGCTCATTGTATCGTGTGACCTCCTTAATGCTACTCACCCAGTTACCCCCCCCCCAACTTCTCCTCCAACAATCATCAGTTTCTTGTGATAGTTAAGAGTCCATCATGGGTTTTCCCCCTCTCTGATGACTTCCCATTCTATTTTCCCTTCCTTCCCCTATGGTCTTCTTCCTTGTTTCTGATATTCCACATAGGAGTGAAAGCATATGATCATTGTCTTTCTTTCATTGACTTATTCCACTCAGCATAATACCCTCCAGCTCCACCCAGGTCAGTGTGATGGTAAGTATTCATCCTTTCTGATGGCTGAGTAATATTCCATTATATATATGATCCACATCTTCTTTATCCATTCATCTATCCATGGTCATCTGCACTCCTTCCACAGCTTGTCTATTATGGATATTGCTGCTATGAACACTGTGGTGCATGTGTCCCATCTTCAGTACCTGTCGCTTTGGGGTAAATACCCAGTAGTGCAATTGCTGGGACATAGGGTAGCTTTATTTATAACTTCTTGAGGAAACTCCGTACCATTTTCAGGAGTGGCTGTACCGGACTGCATTCGTATAGGAGTGTAAGAGGTTTCCCGTTTCTCCACATCCTCTCCAACATGTATAGTTTCATGTCTTCTTATTTTTAGATATTTGGCCTCGTGTGATATGGCATGTATAGGGGTTTAGATTTGCATTTCCCTGAAGCCAAGTGATATGAAGCATTTATGCATGTATCTTTTGGTCACCAGTACTTCGTCATCAGTGAAGTGACTTCCCATTTTAATCCATCTCAAGAGCTAAAGCTGGGTAAAGCACTGAAGCTGGATAATGCCATCAGTTGGAATTGTGGAGAATTTCAAAAGATCTCCGTGGAGAGCAAGTTCAGTGTGAAGCTACTAATTGGATCTGGGGACATCTCTGAAAGTGGGGTTGCCTGGGATGGGCTGAGGGGGACCCTCTGATTTTCCTATGAATCCTTGCTGCAGCCCCAAATGGACAGTTTCCTGCTGTGGGGCAGGCTGAGTCTTCTAGTCGTGCAGAGGTGAGCCCAATGCCTGGTGCCTTGGAGGCAGGCAAACGGGGAGGGACCCTCAGCAGAAGACCCAGGGTTAGGTTAGGCCTCAAGGACAGCAGGTCTGAACTGCCCAGTGCTCAGAGAGCTCCCAGGCCGAGTGAGATGAGGGCACAAGGGCGGGTGAGTGTGAGCCTTGGGGTTTCATCCGGAAGGGCCCACAAAGGTCGGGGTTCACCAGAAGGGGCTCTCAGGGGGTGCCCCAATTCTCTTGCCCTGACTGCTCTGTTGTGCACCAAAATGGTACAGTTTACTGTGGGCTGCAGGCTGAGTCCTACGGTGGGGCTTGGGTGTCCCCAATCCCCCGGACTGTGGTGCCAGGACCCTGGGGAGGGGCCCCTCTGTGGCCAACCTAGGGTAAGGGTTAGGGTCCCGGAGCCCGGCAGGGACAATCTGCAGGCTGTGAGGTGAGCTTTGTGGAGGGCTGAGAGGAGGCCATGGGGGAGGGTGAGCATGGGCCTCAAGGTTGGGGCACGGGGGGCTGCCAAATGTGGGGACGGGCTCTGAGGGCCTCCCCAAGTTCTCATGCCCTGTAGGCTCCATAGAGCCCCAAGGGGCAATGTTTCCTGTCAGGTGGCAAGCTGAGTCCTCTGGTGGGGTACAGGTATCCCAATTCCCCGGGGCTGCGGTGTAAGGCTCCTGGGGAGGCCCCCACACCTGCGGCCGACCTAGGGCTAGGGTTAGGCCCCAGGAGCCCCGCAGGCCCGATCTGCTGGCTGTATGGCTAGCTACACGGGCTGAGGTGAGGGTGTGGGGAGGGTGAGCGTGGGACTCAGGGTTGGGGTGTGGGAGGCCGCCAAAGTTCGCTGGTGGCTCAGGAGTGCCCTCCTGGTTCTCCCGCCCTGAATGCTCTATGGCCTCCCAAGGCGCATGGTTTCCTGTGGGGTGGCAGACTGAGTCCTGCTGTGGGGCTCAGGTGTCCCCAATCCCCGTGGCTGCGGCTCCAGGCTCCTGGGGAGGGGCCCCTCCACAGATGAACTAGGGTTAGGGTTGGCGCCCAGGAACCCCACAGGCCAGATCTGCCCACTATGTGGCGATCTCTGCCATGGGCTGAGGTGAGGGTGCGGGCTGGGGTGAGCATGGACTTCAAGGTTGGGTTTAGGGATCACCAAAGTTCGCCGGGGGCTCTGGGGGCCCTCCTGGTTCTCCCGCCCTGAATGCTCTATAGCCTCCCAAGGGGCACGGTTTCCTGTGGGCTGGCAGGCTTTGTCCTGCAGTGGGGCTCAGGTGTCCCCAGTCCCTGGGGCTACGGCACCGGGCCCCAGGGGAGGGGCCCTACCCAGCTGACCTAGGGTCAGGTGTAGGCCCCAGGAACCCGGCAGGCCTGATCTGCCGGCTCTGCGATGAGCTCGGTGGCAAGCTGAAGGGAAGGCGTGGGGTGGGATGAACGTGGGCCTCAGGGTTGGGGTGTATGGGGCCGCCGAGGATCGCTGGGGGCTCAGGGGGGCACTACCAGTTCTCCTGCATGGGATGCTCTGTGGCGCCCCAAGGGGCATGGTTTCCTGAGGGCTGGCAGGTTGAGTCCCGTGGTGGTGCTCAGGTGTACCCAATCCCCGGGGTTAGGGTATGGATTAGGGTATGGGTTCAGGTAAGGGTATGGGTTATGGTTAGGGTATGGGTGAGGGTAGAGGTTAGAGTTAGGGGAAGGAGAGGGTACGGGTTAGGGTTGGGTTTAGGGGTTACAGGTTAGAGGTTATGGGTTAGGGTACAGATTAGGGTTTAGGGTACGGGTTAGGGTTTAGGGTTTGGGGTTAGGGTTGGGGTTAGGGTTGGAGTACGGGTTAGGTTTAGGGTATGGGTTAGGGTTAGGGTACGAGTTAGGGTACGCATTAGGGTATAGTTTAGGGTACGTGTTAGGGTACGGTTTAGGGTAAGTGTTGTCGTACGGATTTGGGTACGGTTTAGGGTATGGGTTAGGGTTAGGGTACGGGTTAGGGTTAGGTTACAGTTTAGGGTTATGGTACAGGTTAGGTTACGGTTTAGGGTTAGGGTTAGGGTACGAGTTAGGGTATGCATTAGGGTATAGTTTAGGGTACGTGTTAGGGTACAGTTTAGGGTAAGTGTTGTCGTACGGATTTGGGTACGGTTTAGGGTATGGGTTAGGGTTAGGGTACGGGTTAGGGTTAGGTTACAGTTTTGGGTTATGGTACAGGTTAGGTTACGGTTTAGGGTTAGGGTTAGGGTACGGGTTAGGGAACGGGTTAGGGATAGGTATAGGGTACAGTTTAGGGTTAGGGTATGGGTTAGGGTACAGGTTAGGGTACAGGTAAGGGTTAGGTATGGGTTAGGGTATGGGTTAGGGTCCGGGTTTGGGATAGTGTACGGGTTAGGGTATGGGTTAGTGTACGGGTTAGGGTATGGGTTAAGGTTAAGGTAGGGTACTGGTTAGGGTAGGGTACGGGTTACGGTTTAGGGTTTAGGGTTACAGTTAGGGTACGGGTTAGGGTTAGGTTATGGGTTGGGTTAGGGTACAGGTTATGGTACGATTTAGGGTATGGGTTAGGGTCAGGGTTTAGGGTTTAGGGTTAAGGTTAGGGTACAGGTTAGGGTACGGGTTAGGTTTAGGTTTAGGGTTAGTTTACGGGTTAGGGGTAGGGTTAGCTGAAGGGGTAGCGTTAAGGGTAGGGCTAGGGTTTGGGGTTAGTGGTTAAGGTTAGGGTTTATTGTTTAGGGCTTCGGGATTAGGGTTAGGGTTTAGGGTTTAGTGTTAATGTTAGGGTTTAGGGTTTAAGGATTAGGGGTTATGGTTAGATTTTGGGTAGGGTTAGGGGTTAAGGTTTAGGGTTTAAGGTTAGGGGTTAGGGTTTAGAGTTAGGGTTAGACCTCAGTAGGCCAGCAGGAACAATGTGCCGGCTGTGCGGCGAGCAGAGGAGTGGGCCGAGGTGAGGGCGCTGGCTAGCGGGAGTATGGTATCCAGCGTTTTGGCGCAGGGGCCTTTGAACGTCGCTAGAGGCTCAGAAGGCCCTGCCCGTTCTAACACCCTGAATAACCGGTGTGCCCCTAGCGGCTCCGTTGGCGGTGGGGCAGCAGAGTGAGTCCCACGCTGCGGCTCGGGTAATCCCAATCCCCGGTGTTGCATTGCCAGGCCCCTTGGGAAGGGCTCCTCGTGAGCCAACCTAGGGTTAGATTTAGACCCCATTAGGCCGGCAGGCATGATCCTCTGGCTAGGCGGCTAGAGGTGGGTGGGCCGAGGTAAAGGTGCTGGGGAGCGGGATGGTGGGCCCCTGCATTTTGGCGCGGGAGGCTTCAAATGTCGCCAGTTTCTCCAGGGCCCTGTCTGTTCTCCCACCCTGAATGACCGGCGGCGCCCCTAGCGGCCCAGGTGGCAGCGATGTGGGAGGTTGAGTCTGGCTCTGGGGCTTGGGGTACCAGATCCCCGGCGTAGTGGCACCAGGACCCTTGGGAGGGGCCCCTGGGGCGACGACCTAGGGTTAAGGTTAGCCCCAAAAAGACCGTCAGGCCCAATCCGCACACTGTGCGGCGAGTGGAGATGCGGGCCGAGGTGAGGGCGCTGGGGAGCAGGAAAGTGGGCCCAAGCGTTTTAGCGCAGGAGGTCTTCGAAGGTCGCAAGGGGCTCAGAGGGCCCTGCCCCTTCTCCCTCCTTGAATGATCGGCGGCGCCCTTACTGGCCCAGTTGGCGGCAGGGTGGCAGGTAGAGTCTGGCGCTGGGGCTCGGGTGTCCCCAATCCCCGGCGTTGCGGTGCAAGGCCCCTTGGGAGGGGCCCCTCCTGGGCCGACCAAATGTTAGAGTTAGCCCCCAGGATGCGGGCAGGCCTGATCTGCCGGGTGTGCGGCAAGCGGAAGGGCGGGCCGAGATGTGGGTGCTAGCGAGCAGGAGTGTGGGCCCAAGCGTATTCGCAAGTTGGACCTTCGAAGGTCTCCAGGGGCTCGAAGGGCCCTGCCTGTTCTCCCGCACTGAATGACCGGCAGCGCCCATAGCGGCTCGGGTGGCGTCGGGGCGGCAGGGTGAGTCTGGCGCTGGAGCTCAGGGGTCCCCAATCCCTGGCATTGCTGCGCCAGGCCCCTTGGGAGGTTCCCCTCGGGGGCCAACCTAGGGTTAGGGTTAGCCCCCAGGAGGCCCGCAGGCCTGATCCGCTGGCTGTGCGGCCAGCAGAGGGGCTGGCTGAGGTGAGGGCGCTGGTGAGTGGAAGCATGGGCCCAAGCATTCTGGCTCCTGGGGCCTTAGAAGTTCACTGGGACTGGGAGGGCCCTGTCCATTCTCCCACCCTGAATGACCGGCGGTGCCCTAGCTGCCTAGGTGCCGGCGGGGCAGCAGGGTGAGCCCGGCACTGGGGCTGGGGGTCATCAATCCCCAGTGTTGCGTCGACAGTCCCCTTGGGAGGGGCCCCTGGGGGGCCAAACTAGGGTTAGGGTTAGCTCCGAGGAGGCCGGCAGGCCCGATCTGCCACCTGTGTGGCGAGCGGAGGGGCAGGCCGATGTGAGGGCGCTGAAGAGCAGGAGCGTGGGCCCAAGCGTTTTGGCGCGGGAAGCCTTCGAAGGTCACCGGGGGATCGGAGGACCCTGCCCGTTTTCACGCCCTGAATGACCTGCGGCGCCCCTGGGGCCAGGGTGGCGGCAGGGCGACAGGGTGAGTCCGTCGCTGGGGTTGGGGGGTTCCCAATCCCCGGTGTTGCGGCACCAGGCCCCTTTGCAGGGGCCCCTCGGAGGCTGACCTAGGGTTATGGTTAGCCCCCAGGAGGCCGCAGGCCCAATCCACCGGCTGTGCGGTGAGCAGAGGGGAGGGCCGAGGTGAGGGCGCTGGCGAGCGGTAGCGTAGGCCCATGAGTTTTGGCGCGGGGGGCCTTCGAAGGTCGCCGGGGCTCAAGAAGCCCTGCCCGTTCTCCCGCACTGACTGTCCGGCGGTGCCCCTAGCGGCTCAGTTGCCGGCGGGGGAGCATGGTGAGTCGGATGCTGGGGCTAGCGGTCCGCAAACCCAGGTGTTGCGGTGCCAGGCTCGTTGGGAGGGGCCTCTCGGGGGCCGACGAAGGGATAGGGTTAGCCCCCAGGAGGCTGGGGGGCCCTATCCGCTGGCTGTGCGGCGAGCGGAGGGGCGGGCCGAGGTGAGGGCACTGGCTACCGGGAGAGTGGGCGCTAGCTTTCTGGCGCGGGGGGCCTTCAAAAGAGGCCGGGGGCTCCAAGGGCCCTTCCCGTTCTCCCGCCCTGAATGACCGGTGGTGCCACTAGCGGCCTGTGTGGCGGCGGGGCAGCACGGTGAGTCCAGCACTGTGGCTCGTGGGTCTCCAATGCCCGGCATTGCCGCTCCAGGCACCTTGGGATGAGCCCCTCCGAGGGTGAGCTAGGGTTAGGGTTAGCCCCCAGGAGGCCGGCAGGCCCAATCTGCCAGCTGTGTGGCGAGCGGAGGGGCAGGCCGAGGTGAGGGCGCTGAAGAGCAGGAGCGTGGGCCCAAGCGTTTTGGTGCGGGGGCCTTTGAAGGTCACCAGGGGCTCGGAGGACCCTGCCCGTTCTCCCGCCCTGAATGACCTGCGGCGCCCCTGGGGCCTGGGTGGCGGCAGGGCGACAGGGTGAGTCCGTCGCTGGGGTTGGGGGGTTCCCAATCCCCGGTGTTGCGGCACCAGGCCCCTTTGCAGGGGCCCCTCGGAGGCTGACCTAGGGTTATGGTTAGCCCCCAGGAGGCCGCAGGCCCAATCCACCGGCTGTGCGGTGAGCAGAGGGGAGGGCCGAGGTGAGGGCGCTGGCGAGCGGTAGCGTAGGCCCATGAGTTTTGGCGCGGGGGGCCTTTGAAGGTCACCAGGGGCTCGGAGGACCCTGCCCGTTCTCCCGCCCTGGATGACCGGCGGTGCCCCTAGAGGCCCGGGTGGCAGCGGGGCGGGAGGGTGAGTCTGGCGCTGGGGCTTGTGGGTCCGGAATCCCGGGCATTGCGGCACCAGGCCCCTTGGGAGGGGCCCCTCGAGGGATCGAGCTAGGGTTAGGTTTAGCCCCCAGGGGACCGTCAGGCCCAATCCGCCGGTTGTGCAGGGAGCGGAGGGTGGGCTGAAGTGATGGTGCTGGCGAGCTGGAGCGTGGGCCCAAGGGTTTTGGCGCGGAGGGCCTTCAAACGGCGCTGGGGCCTCCGAGGGCCCTGTCCGTTGTTCTGCCCTGAATGACCGACAGCTCTCCTACCGGCCCGGGTGGCGGCGGGGCGGCACAGTGCATCCGGCGCTGGGACTCGGGGGTCACCAATCCCAGGCATTGCAGCGATAGGCCCCTTGGGAGGGGCCCCTTGGGGGCCGACCTAGGGTTCGGGTTAGCCCCCAGGAGGCTGGCAGGCCCTATCCGCCGGCTCTGCCACATGCGGAGGGGCTAGCCGAGGTGAGGGCGGTGGCGAGCGGGAGCATGGCCCCAAGCGTTTTGTCGCGGGGGACCTTCGAAGGTCGCCGGGGGCCCGGGGGGCCCTGCCCGTTCTAACGCCCTGAATGAGGACGGCGCCCCTAGCGGTCCGGGTGGTGAGGAGCGGCAGAGTGCGTCCGGCGGTGGGGTTCGGGTGTCCCCAATCCCCAGCGTGGCGGCGCCAGGCCCCTTGGGAGGGGCTCCTCTGGGGCCGACCTAGGTTTAGGGTTAGCCCAAAGGAGGCCGGCAGGCCCGAACTACCAGCTGTGCGGCGAGCAGAGGGGCGGGCCGAGGTGAGGGCGCTGGCGAGGGGGAGCGTGGGCCCAGGGTTTTGGCACAGGGGGCCTTGGATTGTCACTGGGGCCTTGGAGGGCCCTGCCCATTCTCACACACTAAATGACCGGTGGCGCCCCTGTCGGCCAGGGTGGCGGCGTGTCGGCAGGATGAGTCTGGAGCTGGGGCTCAGTGGTCCCCGATCCCCGGCGCGGTGGCTCCAGGCACTTGGGAGGGGTCCCTCGGGGGCCGACATATGGTGAGTGTTAGCCCAAAGGAGGCCGGCGGGCCCAATCCGCCGGCTGTGCAGCGAGCGGAGGGGTGGGCCGACGTTAATTCGCTGGCAAATGGGAGCGTGGGCCCAAGCGTTTTGGCATGGGGGGCCTTCGAAGCTCACCGGGGACTCGGAGGGCCCAGCAAGTTCTCCCGCCCTGAATGCCCGGCGGCTCCCTAGCGGCCAGGGTGGCGGCGGGGAGGCAGGGTGAGTCCGGAGCTCGGGCTCGGGGGTCCCCAATACCCGGCATGGCATTGCCAGGCCGCTTGGGAGGGGTCCCTCGGGGGCCGAGCTAGGGTTATCGTTAGCCCAAAGGAGGCCAGCAGGCCCGATTGGCCGGCTGTGCGGCGAGGGGAGGGGTGAGCCGAGGTGAGGGCGCTGGCGAGCGGGAGCTTAGGCCCAAGCGTTTTGGTGCGGGGGGCCTTCGAAGGTCATCGGGGGCTCGGAGGGCCCTGCCAGTACTCCCTCCCTGAATGACCGGTGGCGCCCCTAGCGTCCCGGGTGGCGGCGGGGCGGCAGGGTGAGTCTGGAGTAGGGCTCAGGGGTCCAAATGCCCCGGCGAGGCGGCGCCTGGCCCCTTAGGAGGGGTCCCTCGGGGGCCGACCTAGGGTTGAGGTTAGCCCAAAGGAGGCCGGGGCCCGATCCGCCGGCTGTGCAGAGAACGGAGGGGCGGGGCGAGGTGAGGGCGCTGGCGAGCGGGAGCGTGAGCCCAAGCGTTTTGGCGCGGGGGGCCTTCGAATGTCGCCAGAGGCTCTGAGGGCCCTGCCCCTTGTCCCGCCCTGAATGACCGGCAGCGCCCCTAGTGGCCCATGTGGCAGCGGGGCAGCCGGTTGTGTCCAGCGCTGGAGCTCGGGGTTCTCCAATCCCCGGTGTTGCGGCACCAGGCCCCTTTGCAGGGGCCCTCGGAGGCTGACCTAGGGTTATGGTTAGCCCCCAGGAGGCCGCAGGCCCAATCCACCGGCTGTGCGGTGAGCAGAGGGGAGGGCCGAGGTGAGGGCGCTGGCGAGCGGTAGCGTAGGCCCATGAGTTTTGGCGCGGGGGGCCTTCGAAGGTCGCCGGGGCTCAAGAAGCCCTGCCCGTTCTCCCGCACTGACTGTCCGGCGGTGCCCCTAGCGGCTCAGTTGCCGGCGGGGGAGCATGGTGAGTCGGATGCTGGGGCTAGCGGTCCGCAAACCCAGGTGTTGCGGTGCCAGGCTCGTTGGGAGGGGCCTCTCGGGGGCCGACGAAGGGATAGGGTTAGCCCCCAGGAGGCTGGGGGGCCCTATCCGCTGGCTGTGCGGCGAGCGGAGGGGCGGGCCGAGGTGAGGGCACTGGCTACCGGGAGAGTGGGCGCTAGCTTTCTGGCGCGGGGGGCCTTCAAAAGAGGCCGGGGGCTCCAAGGGCCCTTCCCGTTCTCCCGCCCTGAATGACCGGTGGTGCCACTAGCGGCCTGTGTGGCGGCGGGGCAGCACGGTGAGTCCAGCACTGTGGCTCGTGGGTCTCCAATGCCCGGCATTGCCGCTCCAGGCACCTTGGGATGAGCCCCTCCGAGGGTGAGCTAGGGTTAGGGTTAGCCCCCAGGAGGCCGGCAGGCCCAATCTGCCAGCTGTGTGGCGAGCGGAGGGGCAGGCCGAGGTGAGGGCGCTGAAGAGCAGGAGCGTGGGCCCAAGCGTTTTGGTGCGGGGGCCTTTGAAGGTCACCAGGGGCTCGGAGGACCCTGCCCGTTCTCCCGCCCTGAATGACCTGCGGCGCCCCTGGGGCCTGGGTGGCGGCAGGGCGACAGGGTGAGTCCGTCGCTGGGGTTGGGGGGTTCCCAATCCCCGGTGTTGCGGCACCAGGCCCCTTTGCAGGGGCCCCTCGGAGGCTGACCTAGGGTTATGGTTAGCCCCCAGGAGGCCGCAGGCCCAATCCACCGGCTGTGCGGTGAGCAGAGGGGAGGGCCGAGGTGAGGGCGCTGGCGAGCGGTAGCGTAGGCCCATGAGTTTTGGCGCGGGGGGCCTTTGAAGGTCACCAGGGGCTCGGAGGACCCTGCCCGTTCTCCCGCCCTGGATGACCGGCGGTGCCCCTAGAGGCCCGGGTGGCAGCGGGGCGGGAGGGTGAGTCTGGCGCTGGGGCTTGTGGGTCCGGAATCCCGGGCATTGCGGCACCAGGCCCCTTGGGAGGGGCCCCTCGAGGGATCGAGCTAGGGTTAGGTTTAGCCCCCAGGGGACCGTCAGGCCCAATCCGCCGGTTGTGCAGGGAGCGGAGGGTGGGCTGAAGTGATGGTGCTGGCGAGCGGGAGCGTGGGCCCAAGGGTTTTGGCGCGGAGGGCCTTCAAACGGCGCTGGGGACTCCGAGGGCCCTGTCCGTTGTTCTGCCCTGAATGACCGACAGCTCTCCTACCGGCCCGGGTGGCGGCGGGGCGGCACAGTGCGTCCGGCGCTGGGACTCGGGGGTCACCAATCCCAGGCATTGCAGCGATAGGCCCCTTGGGAGGGGCCCCTTGGGGGCCGACCTAGGGTTCGGGTTAGCCCCCAGGAGGCTGGCAGGCCCTATCCGCCGGCTCTGCCACATGCGGAGGGGCTAGCCGAGGTGAGGGCGCTGGCGAGCGGGAGCATGGCCCCAAGCGTTTTGTCGCGGGGGACCTTCGAAGGTCGCCGGGGGCCCGGGGGGCCCTGCCAGTTCTAACGCCCTGAATGAGGACGGCGCCCCTAGCGGTCCGGGTGGTGAGGAGCGGCAGAGTGCGTCCGGCGGTGGGGTTCGGGTGTCCCCAATCCCCAGCGTGGCGGCGCCAGGCCCCTTGGGAGGGGCTCCTCTGGGGCCGACCTAGGTTTAGGGTTAGCCCAAAGGAGGCCGGCAGGCCCGAACCGCCGGCTGTGCGGCGAGCAGAGGGGCGGGCCGAGGTGAGGGCGCTGGCGAGGGGGAGCGTGGGCCCAGGGTTTTGGCACAGGGGGCCTTGGATTGTCACTGGGGCCTTGGAGGGCCCTGCCCATTCTCACACACTAAATGACCGGTGGCGCCCCTGTCGGCCAGGGTGGCGGCGTGTCGGCAGGATGAGTCTGGAGCTGGGGCTCAGTGGTCCCCGATCCCCGGCGCGGTGGCTCCAGGCACTTGGGAGGGGTCCCTCGGGGGCCGACATATGGTGAGTGTTAGCCCAAAGGAGGCCGGCGGGCCCAATCCGCCGGCTGTGCAGCGAGCGGAGGGGTGGGCCGACGTTAATGCGCTGGCAAATGGGAGCGTGGGCCCAAGCGTTTTGGCATGGGGGGCCTTCGAAGCTCACCGGGGACTCGGAGGGCCCAGCAAGTTCTCCCGCCCTGAATGCCCGGCGGCTCCCTAGCGGCCAGGGTGGCGGCGGGGAGGCAGGGTGAGTCCGGAGCTCGGGCTCGGGGGTCCCCAATACCCGGCATGGCATTGCCAGGCCGCTTGGGAGGGGTCCCTCGGGGGCCGAGCTAGGGTTATCGTTAGCCCAAAGGAGGCCAGCAGGCCCGATTGGCCGGCTGTGCGGCGAGGGGAGGGGTGAGCCGAGGTGAGGGCGCTGGCGAGCGGGAGCTTAGGCCCAAGCGTTTTGGTGCGGGGGGCCTTCGAAGGTCATCGGGGGCTCGGAGGGCCCTGCCAGTACTCCCTCCCTGAATGACCGGTGGCGCCCCTAGCGTCCCGGGTGGCGGCGGGGCGGCAGGGTGAGTCTGGAGTAGGGCTCAGGGGTCCAAATGCCCCGGCGAGGCGGCGCCTGGCCCCTTGGGAGGGGTCCCTCGGGGGCCGACCTAGGGTTGAGGTTAGCCCAAAGGAGGCCGGGGCCCGATCCGCCGGCTGTGCAGAGAACGGAGGGGCGGGGCGAGGTGAGGGCGCTGGCGAGCGGGAGCGTGAGCCCAAGCGTTTTGGCGCGGGGGGCCTTCGAATGTCGCCAGAGGCTCTGAGGGCCCTGCCCCTTGTCCCGCCCTGAATGACCGGCAGCGCCCCTAGTGGCCCATGTGGCAGCGGGGCAGCCGGTTGTGTCCAGCGCTGGAGCTCGGGGTTCTCCAATCCCCGGTGTTGCGGCACCAGGCCCCTTTGCAGGGGCCCTCGGAGGCTGACCTAGGGTTATGGTTAGCCCCCAGGAGGCCGCAGGCCCAATCCACCGGCTGTGCGGTGAGCAGAGGGGAGGGCCGAGGTGAGGGCGCTGGCGAGCGGTAGCGTAGGCCCATGAGTTTTGGCGCGGGGGGCCTTCGAAGGTCGCCGGGGCTCAAGAAGCCCTGCCCGTTCTCCCGCACTGACTGTCCGGCGGTGCCCCTAGCGGCTCAGTTGCCGGCGGGGGAGCATGGTGAGTCGGATGCTGGGGCTAGCGGTCCGCAAACCCAGGTGTTGCGGTGCCAGGCTCGTTGGGAGGGGCCTCTCGGGGGCCGACGAAGGGATAGGGTTAGCCCCCAGGAGGCTGGGGGGCCCTATCCGCTGGCTGTGCGGCGAGCGGAGGGGCGGGCCGAGGTGAGGGCACTGGCTACCGGGAGAGTGGGCGCTAGCTTTCTGGCGCGGGGGGCCTTCAAAAGAGGCCGGGGGCTCCAAGGGCCCTTCCCGTTCTCCCGCCCTGAATGACCGGTGGTGCCACTAGCGGCCTGTGTGGCGGCGGGGCAGCACGGTGAGTCCAGCACTGTGGCTCGTGGGTCTCCAATGCCCGGCATTGCCGCTCCAGGCACCTTGGGATGAGCCCCTCCGAGGGTGAGCTAGGGTTAGGGTTAGCCCCCAGGAGGCCGGCAGGCCCAATCTGCCAGCTGTGTGGCGAGCGGAGGGGCAGGCCGAGGTGAGGGCGCTGAAGAGCAGGAGCGTGGGCCCAAGCGTTTTGGTGCGGGGGCCTTTGAAGGTCACCAGGGGCTCGGAGGACCCTGCCCGTTCTCCCGCCCTGAATGACCTGCGGCGCCCCTGGGGCCTGGGTGGCGGCAGGGCGACAGGGTGAGTCCGTCGCTGGGGTTGGGGGGTTCCCAATCCCCGGTGTTGCGGCACCAGGCCCCTTTGCAGGGGCCCCTCGGAGGCTGACCTAGGGTTATGGTTAGCCCCCAGGAGGCCGCAGGCCCAATCCACCGGCTGTGCGGTGAGCAGAGGGGAGGGCCGAGGTGAGGGCGCTGGCGAGCGGTAGCGTAGGCCCATGAGTTTTGGCGCGGGGGGCCTTTGAAGGTCACCAGGGGCTCGGAGGACCCTGCCCGTTCTCCCGCCCTGGATGACCGGCGGTGCCCCTAGAGGCCCGGGTGGCAGCGGGGCGGGAGGGTGAGTCTGGCGCTGGGGCTTGTGGGTCCGGAATCCCGGGCATTGCGGCACCAGGCCCCTTGGGAGGGGCCCCTCGAGGGATCGAGCTAGGGTTAGGTTTAGCCCCCAGGGGACCGTCAGGCCCAATCCGCCGGTTGTGCAGGGAGCGGAGGGTGGGCTGAAGTGATGGTGCTGGCGAGCGGGAGCGTGGGCCCAAGGGTTTTGGCGCGGAGGGCCTTCAAACGGCGCTGGGGGCTCCGAGGGCCCTGTCCGTTGTTCTGCCCTGAATGACCGACAGCTCTCCTACCGGCCCGGGTGGCGGCGGGGCGGCACAGTGCGTCCGGCGCTGGGACTCGGGGGTCACCAATCCCAGGCATTGCAGCGATAGGCCCCTTGGGAGGGGCCCCTTGGGGGCCGACCTAGGGTTCGGGTTAGCCCCCAGGAGGCTGGCAGGCCCTATCCGCCGGCTCTGCCACATGCGGAGGGGCTAGCCGAGGTGAGGGCGCTGGCGAGCGGGAGCATGGCCCCAAGCGTTTTGTCGCGGGGGACCTTCGAAGGTCGCCGGGGGCCCGGGGGGCCCTGCCCGTTCTAACGCCCTGAATGAGGACGGCGCCCCTAGCGGGCCGGGTGGTGAGGAGCGGCAGAGTGCATCCGGCGGTGGGGTTCGGGTGTCCCCAATCCCCAGCGTGGCGGCGCCAGGCCCCTTGGGAGGGGCTCCTCTGGGGCCGACCTAGGTTTAGGGTTAGCCCAAAGGAGGCCGGCAGGCCCGAACCGCCGGCTGTGCGGCGAGCAGAGGGGCGGGCCGAGGTGAGGGCGCTGGCGAGGGGGAGCGTGGGCCCAGGGTTTTGGCACAGGGGGCCTTGGATTGTCACTGGGGGCTTGGAGGGCCCTGCCCATTCTCACACACTAAATGACCGGTGGCGCCCCTGTCGGCCAGGGTGGCGGCGTGTCGGCAGGATGAGTCTGGAGCTGGGGCTCAGTGGTCCCCGATCCCCGGCGCGGTGGCTCCAGGCACTTGGGAGGGGTCCCTCGGGGGCCGACATATGGTGAGTGTTAGCCCAAAGGAGGCCGGCGGGCCCAATCCGCCGGCTGTGCAGCGAGCGGAGGGGTGGGCCGACGTTAATGCGCTGGCAAATGGGAGCGTGGGCCCAAGCGTTTTGGCATGGGGGGCCTTCGAAGCTCACCGGGGGCTCGGAGGGCCCAGCAAGTTCTCCCGCCCTGAATGCCCGGCGGCTCCCTAGCGGCCAGGGTGGCGGCGGGGAGGCAGGGTGAGTCCGGAGCTCGGGCTCGGGGGTCCCCAATACCCGGCATGGCATTGCCAGGCCGCTTGGGAGGGGTCCCTCGGGGGCCGAGCTAGGGTTATCGTTAGCCCAAAGGAGGCCAGCAGGCCCGATTGGCCGTCTGTGCGGCGAGGGGAGGGGTGAGCCGAGGTGAGGGCGCTGGCGAGCGGGAGCTTAGGCCCAAGCGTTTTGGTGCGGGGGGCCTTCGAAGGTCATCGGGGGCTCGGAGGGCCCTGCCAGTACTCCCTCCCTGAATGACCGGTGGCGCCCCTAGCGTCCCGGGTGGCGGCGGGGCGGCAGGGTGAGTCTGGAGTAGGGCTCAGGGGTCCAAATGCCCCGGCGAGGCGGCGCCTGGCCCCTTGGGAGGGGTCCCTCGGGGGCCGACCTAGGGTTGAGGTTAGCCCAAAGGAGGCCGGGGCCCGATCCGCCGGCTGTGCAGAGAACGGAGGGGCGGGGCGAGGTGAGGGCGCTGGCGAGCGGGAGCGTGAGCCCAAGCGTTTTGGCGCGGGGGGCCTTCGAATGTCGCCAGAGGCTCTGAGGGCCCTGCCCCTTGTCCCGCCCTGAATGACCGGCAGCGCCCCTAGTGGCCCATGTGGCAGCGGGGCAGCCGGTTGTGTCCAGCGCTGGAGCTCGGGGTTCTCCAATCCCCGGTGTTGCGGCACCAGGCCCCTTTGCAGGGGCCCTCGGAGGCTGACCTAGGGTTATGGTTAGCCCCCAGGAGGCCGCAGGCCCAATCCACCGGCTGTGCGGTGAGCAGAGGGGAGGGCCGAGGTGAGGGCGCTGGCGAGCGGTAGCGTAGGCCCATGAGTTTTGGCGCGGGGGGCCTTCGAAGGTCGCCGGGGCTCAAGAAGCCCTGCCCGTTCTCCCGCACTGACTGTCCGGCGGTGCCCCTAGCGGCTCAGTTGCCGGCGGGGGAGCATGGTGAGTCGGATGCTGGGGCTAGCGGTCCGCAAACCCAGGTGTTGCGGTGCCAGGCTCGTTGGGAGGGGCCTCTCGGGGGCCGACGAAGGGATAGGGTTAGCCCCCAGGAGGCTGGGGGGCCCTATCCGCTGGCTGTGCGGCGAGCGGAGGGGCGGGCCGAGGTGAGGGCACTGGCTACCGGGAGAGTGGGCGCTAGCTTTCTGGCGCGGGGGGCCTTCAAAAGAGGCCGGGGGCTCCAAGGGCCCTTCCCGTTCTCCCGCCCTGAATGACCGGTGGTGCCACTAGCGGCCTGTGTGGCGGCGGGGCAGCACGGTGAGTCCAGCACTGTGGCTCGTGGGTCTCCAATGCCCGGCATTGCCGCTCCAGGCACCTTGGGATGAGCCCCTCCGAGGGTGAGCTAGGGTTAGGGTTAGCCCCCAGGAGGCCGGCAGGCCCAATCTGCCAGCTGTGTGGCGAGCGGAGGGGCAGGCCGAGGTGAGGGCGCTGAAGAGCAGGAGCGTGGGCCCAAGCGTTTTGGTGCGGGGGCCTTTGAAGGTCACCAGGGGCTCGGAGGACCCTGCCCGTTCTCCCGCCCTGAATGACCTGCGGCGCCCCTGGGGCCTGGGTGGCGGCAGGGCGACAGGGTGAGTCCGTCGCTGGGGTTGGGGGGTTCCCAATCCCCGGTGTTGCGGCACCAGGCCCCTTTGCAGGGGCCCCTCGGAGGCTGACCTAGGGTTATGGTTAGCCCCCAGGAGGCCGCAGGCCCAATCCACCGGCTGTGCGGTGAGCAGAGGGGAGGGCCGAGGTGAGGGCGCTGGCGAGCGGTAGCGTAGGCCCATGAGTTTTGGCGCGGGGGGCCTTTGAAGGTCACCAGGGGCTCGGAGGACCCTGCCCGTTCTCCCGCCCTGGATGACCGGCGGTGCCCCTAGAGGCCCGGGTGGCAGCGGGGCGGGAGGGTGAGTCTGGCGCTGGGGCTTGTGGGTCCGGAATCCCGGGCATTGCGGCACCAGGCCCCTTGGGAGGGGCCCCTCGAGGGATCGAGCTAGGGTTAGGTTTAGCCCCCAGGGGACCGTCAGGCCCAATCCGCCGGTTGTGCAGGGAGCGGAGGGTGGGCTGAAGTGATGGTGCTGGCGAGCGGGAGCGTGGGCCCAAGGGTTTTGGCGCGGAGGGCCTTCAAACGGCGCTGGGGCCTCCGAGGGCCCTGTCCGTTGTTCTGCCCTGAATGACCGACAGCTCTCCTACCGGCCCGGGTGGCGGCGGGGCGGCACAGTGCGTCCGGCGCTGGGACTCGGGGGTCACCAATCCCAGGCATTGCAGCGATAGGCCCCTTGGGAGGGGCCCCTTGGGGGCCGACCTAGGGTTCGGGTTAGCCCCCAGGAGGCTGGCAGGCCCTATCCGCCGGCTCTGCCACATGCGGAGGGGCTAGCCGAGGTGAGGGCGGTGGCGAGCGGGAGCATGGCCCCAAGCGTTTTGTCGCGGGGGACCTTCGAAGGTCGCCGGGGGCCCGGGGGGCCCTGCCCGTTCTAACGCCCTGAATGAGGACGGCGCCCCTAGCGGGCCGGGTGGTGAGGAGCGGCAGAGTGCGTCCGGCGGTGGGGTTCGGGTGTCCCCAATCCCCAGCGTGGCGGCGCCAGGCCCCTTGGGAGGGGCTCCTCTGGGGCCGACCTAGGTTTAGGGTTAGCCCAAAGGAGGCCGGCAGGCCCGAACCGCCGGCTGTGCGGCGAGCAGAGGGGCGGGCCGAGGTGAGGGCGCTGGCGAGGGGGAGCGTGGGCCCAGGGTTTTGGCACAGGGGGCCTTGGATTGTCACTGGGGGCTTGGAGGGCCCTGCCCATTCTCACACACTAAATGACCGGTGGCGCCCCTGTCGGCCAGGGTGGCGGCGTGTCGGCAGGATGAGTCTGGAGCTGGGGCTCAGTGGTCCCCGATCCCCGGCGCGGTGGCTCCAGGCACTTGGGAGGGGTCCCTCGGGGGCCGACATATGGTGAGTGTTAGCCCAAAGGAGGCCGGCGGGCCCAATCCGCCGGCTGTGCAGCGAGCGGAGGGGTGGGCCGACGTTAATGCGCTGGCAAATGGGAGCGTGGGCCCAAGCGTTTTGGCATGGGGGGCCTTCGAAGCTCACCGGGGACTCGGAGGGCCCAGCAAGTTCTCCCGCCCTGAATGCCCGGCGGCTCCCTAGCGGCCAGGGTGGCGGCGGGGAGGCAGGGTGAGTCCGGAGCTCGGGCTCGGGGGTCCCCAATACCCGGCATGGCATTGCCAGGCCGCTTGGGAGGGGTCCCTCGGGGGCCGAGCTAGGGTTATCGTTAGCCCAAAGGAGGCCAGCAGGCCCGATTGGCCGGCTGTGCGGCGAGGGGTGGGGTGAGCCGAGGTGAGGGCGCTGGCGAGCGGGAGCTTAGGCCCAAGCGTTTTGGTGCGGGGGGCCTTCGAAGGTCATCGGGGGCTCGGAGGGCCCTGCCAGTACTCCCTCCCTGAATGACCGGTGGCGCCCCTAGCGTCCCGGGTGGCGGCGGGGCGGCAGGGTGAGTCTGGAGTAGGGCTCAGGGGTCCAAATGCCCCGGCGAGGCGGCGCCTGGCCCCTTGGGAGGGGTCCCTCGGGGGCCGACCTAGGGTTGAGGTTAGCCCAAAGGAGGCCGGGGCCCGATCCGCCGGCTGTGCAGAGAACGGAGGGGCGGGGCGAGGTGAGGGCGCTGGCGAGCGGGAGCGTGAGCCCAAGCGTTTTGGCGCGGGGGGCCTTCGAATGTCGCCAGAGGCTCTGAGGGCCCTGCCCCTTGTCCCGCCCTGAATGACCGGCAGCGCCCCTAGTGGCCCATGTGGCAGCGGGGCAGCCGGTTGTGTCCAGCGCTGGAGCTCGGGGTTCTCCAATCCCCGGTGTTGCGGCTCTAGGCCCCTTGCTGGGGCCCCTAGGGGACCGACCTATGGTTAGATTTAGCCCCCAGGAGGCCGGAAGCCCGATCCGCCAACTCTGCGGCAAGCGGAGAGGCCGGCGGAGGTGAGGCCGCTGGCGAGCGGGAGCGTGGGCTCAGGCGTTTTGGCGCGGGGGTCCTTCGAAAGTCGCTGGGGGCTTGGAGGGCCCTGTACGTTCTTCTGCCCTGAATGACCGGCGGCTCCCCTAGCGGCCCGGGTGGAGGAGGGGTGTTAGGGTGACTTGGGCGCTGGGGCTTGGGGGTCCCCAATCCTCGGCGTTGGGGCGCCAGGCCCCTTTGGAAGGGCTCTAGGGGGCCGACCAAGGGTTATTGTTAGCCCCCAGGGGGCCAGCAGGCCAGATCCGCCGGCTGTGAGGCGAGCGGAGGGGTGGACCCAGGTGAGGGCGCTTGAGAGCAAGAATGTGGACCCAAGCGTTTTGGCACGGGGGGCCTTCGAAGGTCATCGGGGGTTCGGAGGGCCCAACCCGTCCTCCTGCCCTGAATGACCAGCGGCGCTACTAGCGGCCCGGGGGGGCGGAGCGGCAGGGTGAGCCCAGCACTGGGGTTTGGGGGTCCCCAATCCCCGGCGTTGCGGGGGCAGACCCTTGGTAGTGGCCCCTCGGGGGCCGACCTAAGGTTACAGTTAGCCCCCAGGAGGCCGGCAGGCCCGATGTGCCAGCTGTGCGGCGAGCGGAGGAGAGAGCCGAGGTGAGGGTGCGGGCGAGCGGGAGCTTGGCCGAAGCGTTTTGGCGCGGGAAGCCTTCGAAGGTCGCCGGGGGATCGGAGGACCCTGCCCGTTTTCCCGCCCTGAATGACCTGCGGCGCCCCTGGGGCCTGGGTGGCGGCAGGGCGACAGGGTGAGTCCGTCGCTGGGGTTGGGGGGTTCCCAATCCCCGGTGTTGCGGCACCAGGCCCCTTTGCAGGGGCCCCTCGGAGGCTGACCTAGGGTTATGATTAGCCCCCAGGAGGCCGCAGGCCCAATCCACCGGCTGTGCGGTGAGCAGAGGGGAGGGCCGAGGTGAGGGCGCTGGCGAGCGGTAGCGTAGGCCCATGAGTTTTGGCGCGGGGGGCCTTTGAAGGTCACCAGGGGCTCGGAGGACCCTGCCCGTTCTCCCGCCCTGGATGACCGGCGGTGCCCCTAGAGGCCCGGGTGGCAGCGGGGCGGGAGGGTGAGTCTGGCGCTGGGGCTTGTGGGTCCGGAATCCCGGGCATTGCGGCACCAGGCCCCTTGGGAGGGGCCCCTCGAGGGATCGAGCTAGGGTTAGGTTTAGCCCCCAGGGGACCCTCAAGCCCAATCCGCCGGTTGTGCAGGGAGCGGAGGGTGGGCTGAAGTGATGGTTCTGGCGAGCGGGAGCGTGGGCCCAAGGGTTTTGGCGCGGAGGGCCTTCAAACGGCGCTGGGGCCTCCGAGGGCCCTGTCCGTTGTTCTGCCCTGAATGACCGACAGCTCTCCTACCGGCCCGGGTGGCGGCGGGGCGGCACAGTGCGTCCGGCGCTGGGACTCGGGGGTCACCAATCCCAGGCATTGCAGCGATAGGCCCCTTGGGAGGGGCCCCTTGGGGGCCGACCTAGGGTTCGGGTTAGCCCCCAGGAGGCTGGCAGGCCCTATCCGCCGGCTCTGCCACATGCGGAGGGGCTAGCCGAGGTGAGGGCGGTGGCGAGCGGGAGCATGGCCCCAAGCGTTTTGTCGCGGGGGACCTTCGAAGGTCGCCGGGGGCCCGGGGGGCCCTGCCCGTTCTAACGCCCTGAATGAGGACGGCGCCCCTAGCGGGCCGGGTGGTGAGGAGCGGCAGAGTGCGTCCGGCGGTGGGGTTCGGGTGTCCCCAATCCCCAGCGTGGCGGCGCCAGGCCCCTTGGGAGGGGCTCCTCTGGGGCCGACCTAGGTTTAGGGTTAGCCCAAAGGAGGCCGGCAGGCCCGAACCGCCGGCTGTGCGGCGAGCAGAGGGGCGGGCCGAGGTGAGGGCGCTGGCGAGGGGGAGCGTGGGCCCAGGGTTTTGGCACAGGGGGCCTTGGATTGTCACTGGGGGCTTGGAGGGCCCTGCCCATTCTCACACACTAAATGACCTGTGGCGTCCCTGTCGGCCAGGGTGGCGGCGTGTTGGCAGGATGAGTCTGGAGCTGGGGCTCAGTGGTCCCCGATCCCCGGCGCGGTGGCTCCAGGCACTTGGGAGGGGTCCCTCGGGGGCCGACATATGGTGAGTGTTAGCCCAAAGGAGGCCGGCGGGCCCAATCCGCCGGCTGTGCAGCGAGCGGAGGGGTGGGCCGACGTTAATGCGCTGGCAAATGGGAGCGTGGGCCCAAGCGTTTTGGCATGGGGGGCCTTCGACGCTCACCGGGGGCTCGGAGGGCCCAGCAAGTTCTCCCGCCCTGAATGCCCGGCGGCTCCCTAGCGGCCAGGGTGGCGGCGGGGAGGCAGGGTGAGTCCGGAGCTCGGGCTCGGGGGTCCCCAATACCCGGCATGGCATTGCCAGGCCGCTTGGGAGGGGTCCCTCGGGGGCCGAGCTAGGGTTATCGTTAGCCCAAAGGAGGCCAGCAGGCCCGATTGGCCAGCTGTGCGGCGCGGGGAGGGGTGAGCCGAGGTGAGGGCGCTGGCGAGCGGGAGCTTAGGCCCAAGCGTTTTGGTGCGGGGGTCCTTCGAAGGTCATCGGGGGCTCGGAGGGCCCTGCCAGTACTCCCTCCCTGAATGACCGGTGGCGCCCCTAGCGTCCCGGGTGGCGGCGGGGCGGCAGGGTGAGTCTGGAGTAGGGCTCAGGGGTCCAAATGCCCCGGCGAGGCGGCGCCTGGCCCCTTGGGAGGGGTCCCTCGGGGGCCGACCTAGGGTTGAGGTTAGCCCAAAGGAGGCCGGGGCCCGATCCGCCGGCTGTGCAGAGAACGGAGGGGCGGGGCGAGGTGAGGGCGCTGGCGAGCGGGAGCGTGAGCCCAAGCGTTTTGGCGCGGGGGGCCTTCGAATGTCGCCAGAGGCTCTGAGGGCCCTGCCCCTTGTCCCGCCCTGAATGACCGGCAGCGCTCCTAGTGGCCCATGTGGCAGCGGGGCAGCCGGTTGTGTCCAGCGCTGGAGCTCGGGGTTCTCCAATCCCCGGTGTTGCGGCTCTAGGCCCCTTGCTGGGGACACTAGGGGACCGACCTATGGTTAGATTTAGCCCCCAGGAGGCCGGAAGCCCGATCCGCCAACACTGGGGCAAGCGGAGAGGCCGGCGGAGGTGAGGCCGCTGGCGAGCGGGAGCGTGGGCTCAGGCGTTTTGGCGCGGGGGTCCTTCGAAAGTCGCTGGGGGCTTGGAGGGCCCTGTACGTTCTTCTGCCCTGAATGACCGGCGGCTCCCCTAGCGGCCCGGGTGGAGGAGGGGTGTTAGGGTGACTTGGGTGCTGGGGCTTGGGGGTCCCCAATCCTCGGCGTTGGGGCGCCAGGCCCCTTTGGAAGGGCTCTAGGGGGCCGACCAAGGGTTATTGTTAGCCCCCAGGGGGCCAGCAGGCCAGATCCGCCGGCTGTGAGGCGAGCGGAGGGGTGGACCCAGGTGAGGGCGCTTGAGAGCAAGAATGTGGACCCAAGCGTTTTGGCACGGGGGGCCTTCGAAGGTCATCGGGGGTTCGGAGGGCCCAACCCGTCCTCCTGCCCTGAATGACCAGCGGCGCTACTAGCGGCCCGGGGGGGGCGGAGCGGCAGGGTGAGCCCAGCACTGGGGCTTGGGGGTCCCCAATCCCCGGCGTTGCGGGGGCAGACCCTTGGTAGTGGCCCCTCGGGGGCCGACCTAAGGTTACAGTTAGCCCCCAGGAGGCCGGCAGGCCCGATGTGCCAGCTGTGCGGCGAGCGGAGGAGAGGGCCGAGGTGAGGGTGCGGGCGAGCGGGAGCTTGGCCGAAGCGTTTTGGCGCGGGAAGCCTTCGAAGGTCGCCGGGGGATCGGAGGACCCTGCCCGTTTTCCCGCCCTGAATGACCTGCGGCGCCCCTGGGGCCTGGGTGGTGGCAGGGCGACAGGGTGAGTCCGTCGCTGGGGTTGGGGGGTTCCCAATCCCCGGTGTTGCGGCACCAGGCCCCTTTGCAGGGGCCCCTCGGAGGCTGACCTAGGGTTATGGTTAGCCCCCAGGAGGCCGCAGGCCCAATCCACCGGCTGTGCGGTGAGCAGAGGGGAGGGCCGAGGTGAGGGCGCTGGCGAGCGGTAGCGTAGGCCCATGAGTTTTGGCGCGGGGGGCCTTTGAAGGTCACCAGGGGCTCGGAGGACCCTGCCCGTTCTCCCGCCCTGGATGACCGGCGGTGCCCCTAGAGGCCCGGGTGGCAGCGGGGCGGGAGGGTGAGTCTGGCGCTGGGGCTTGTGGGTCCGGAATCCCGGGCATTGCGGCACCAGGCCCCTTGGGAGGGGCCCCTCGAGGGATCGAGCTAGGGTTAGGTTTAGCCCCCAGGGGACCGTCAGGCCCAATCCGCCGGTTGTGCAGGGAGCGGAGGGTGGGCTGAAGTGATGGTGCTGGCGAGCGGGAGCGTGGGCCCAAGGGTTTTGGCGCGGAGGGCCTTCAAACGGCGCTGGGGGCTCCGAGGGCCCTGTCCGTTGTTCTGCCCTGAATGACCGACAGCTCTCCTACCGGCCCGGGTGGCGGCGGGGCGGCACAGTGCGTCCGGCGCTGGGACTCGGGGGTCACCAATCCCAGGCATTGCAGCGATAGGCCCCTTGGGAGGGGCCCCTTGGGGGCCGACCTAGGGTTCGGGTTAGCCCCCAGGAGGCTGGCAGGCCCTATCCGCCGGCTCTGCCACATGCGGAGGGGCTAGCCGAGGTGAGGGCGGTGGCGAGCGGGAGCATGGCCCCAAGCGTTTTGTCGCGGGGGACCTTCGAAGGTCGCCGGGGGCCCGGGGGGCCCTGCCCGTTCTAACGCCCTGAATGAGGACGGCGCCCCTAGCGGGCCGGGTGGTGAGGAGCGGCAGAGTGCGTCCGGCGGTGGGGTTCGGGTGTCCCCAATCCCCAGCGTGGCGGCGCCAGGCCCCTTGGGAGGGGCTCCTCTGGGGCCGACCTAGGTTTAGGGTTAGCCGAAAGGAGGCCGGCATGCCCTAACCGCCGGCTGTGCGGCGAGCAGAGGGGCGGGCCGAGGTGAGGGCGCTGGCGAGGGGGAGCGTGGGCCCAGGGTTTTGGCACAGGGGGCCTTGGATTGTCACTGGGGGCTTGGAGGGCCCTGCCCATTCTCACACACTAAATGACCGGTGGCGCCCCTGTCGGCCAGGGTGGCGGCGTGTCGGCAGGATGAGTCTGGAGCTGGGGCTCAGTGGTCCCCGATCCCCGGCGCGGTGGCTCCAGGCACTTGGGAGGGGTCCCTCGGGGGCCGACATATGGTGAGTGTTAGCCCAAAGGAGGCCGGCGGGCCCAATCCGCCGGCTGTGCAGCGAGCGGAGGGGTGGGCCGACGTTAATGCGCTGGCAAATGGGAGCGTGGGCCCAAGCGTTTTGGCATGGGGGGCCTTCGAAGCTCACCGGGGGCTCGGAGGGCCCAGCAAGTTCTCCCGCCCTGAATGCCCGGCGGCTCCCTAGCGGCCAGGGTGGCGGCGGGGAGGCAGGGTGAGTCCGGAGCTCGGGCTCGGGGGTCCCCAATACCCGGCATGGCATTGCCAGGCCGCTTGGGAGGGGTCCCTCGGGGGCCGAGCTAGGGTTATCGTTAGCCCAAAGGAGGCCAGCAGGCCCGATTGGCCGTCTGTGCGGCGAGGGGAGGGGTGAGCCGAGGTGAGGGCGCTGGCGAGCGGGAGCTTAGGCCCAAGCGTTTTGGTGCGGGGGGCCTTCGAAGGTCATCGGGGGCTCGGAGGGCCCTGCCAGTACTCCCTCCCTGAATGACCGGTGGCGCCCCTAGCGTCCCGGGTGGCGGCGGGGCGGCAGGGTGAGTCTGGAGTAGGGCTCAGGGGTCCAAATGCCCCGGCGAGGCGGCGCCTGGCCCCTTGGGAGGGGTCCCTCGGGGGCCGACCTAGGGTTGAGGTTAGCCCAAAGGAGGCCGGGGCCCGATCCGCCGGCTGTGCAGAGAACGGAGGGGCGGGGCGAGGTGAGGGCGCTGGCGAGCGGGAGCGTGAGCCCAAGCGTTTTGGCGCGGGGGGCCTTCGAATGTCGCCAGAGGCTCTGAGGGCCCTGCCCCTTGTCCCGCCCTGAATGACCGGCAGCGCCCCTAGTGGCCCATGTGGCAGCGGGGCAGCCGGTTGTGTCCAGCGCTGGAGCTCGGGGTTCTCCAATCCCCGGTGTTGCGGCACCAGGCCCCTTTGCAGGGGCCCTCGGAGGCTGACCTAGGGTTATGGTTAGCCCCCAGGAGGCCGCAGGCCCAATCCACCGGCTGTGCGGTGAGCAGAGGGGAGGGCCGAGGTGAGGGCGCTGGCGAGCGGTAGCGTAGGCCCATGAGTTTTGGCGCGGGGGGCCTTCGAAGGTCGCCGGGGCTCAAGAAGCCCTGCCCGTTCTCCCGCACTGACTGTCCGGCGGTGCCCCTAGCGGCTCAGTTGCCGGCGGGGGAGCATGGTGAGTCGGATGCTGGGGCTAGCGGTCCGCAAACCCAGGTGTTGCGGTGCCAGGCTCGTTGGGAGGGGCCTCTCGGGGGCCGACGAAGGGATAGGGTTAGCCCCCAGGAGGCTGGGGGGCCCTATCCGCTGGCTGTGCGGCGAGCGGAGGGGCGGGCCGAGGTGAGGGCACTGGCTACCGGGAGAGTGGGCGCTAGCTTTCTGGCGCGGGGGGCCTTCGAAAGAGGCCGGGGGCTCCAAGGGCCCTTCCCGTTCTCCCGCCCTGAATGACCGGTGGTGCCACTAGCGGCCTGTGTGGCGGCGGGGCAGCACGGTGAGTCCAGCACTGTGGCTCGTGGGTCTCCAATGCCCGGCATTGCCGCTCCAGGCACCTTGGGATGAGCCCCTCCGAGGGTGAGCTAGGGTTAGGGTTAGCCCCCAGGAGGCCGGCAGGCCCAATCTGCCAGCTGTGTGGCGAGCGGAGGGGCAGGCCGAGGTGAGGGCGCTGAAGAGCAGGAGCGTGGGCCCAAGCGTTTTGGTGCGGGGGCCTTTGAAGGTCACCAGGGGCTCGGAGGACCCTGCCCGTTCTCCCGCCCTGAATGACCTGCGGCGCCCCTGGGGCCTGGGTGGCGGCAGGGCGACAGGGTGAGTCCGTCGCTGGGGTTGGGGGGTTCCCAATCCCCGGTGTTGCGGCACCAGGCCCCTTTGCAGGGGCCCCTCGGAGGCTGACCTAGGGTTATGGTTAGCCCCCAGGAGGCCGCAGGCCCAATCCACCGGCTGTGCGGTGAGCAGAGGGGAGGGCCGAGGTGAGGGCGCTGGCGAGCGGTAGCGTAGGCCCATGAGTTTTGGCGCGGGGGGCCTTTGAAGGTCACCAGGGGCTCGGAGGACCCTGCCCGTTCTCCCGCCCTGGATGACCGGCGGTGCCCCTAGAGGCCCGGGTGGCAGCGGGGCGGGAGGGTGAGTCTGGCGCTGGGGCTTGTGGGTCCGGAATCCCGGGCATTGCGGCACCAGGCCCCTTGGGAGGGGCCCCTCGAGGGATCGAGCTAGGGTTAGGTTTAGCCCCCAGGGGACTGTCAGGCCCAATCCGCCTGTTGTGCAGGGAGCGGAGGGTGGGCTGAAGTGATGGTGCTGGCGAGCGGGAGCGTGGGCCCAAGGGTTTTGGCGCGGAGGGCCTTCAAACGGCGCTGGGGGCTCCGAGGGCCCTGTCCGTTGTTCTGCCCTGAATGACCGACAGCTCTCCTACCGGCCCGGGTGGCGGCGGGGCGGCACAGTGCGTCCGGCGCTGGGACTCGGGGGTCACCAATCCCAGGCATTGCAGCGATAGGCCCCTTGGGAGGGGCCCCTTGGGGGCCGACCTAGGGTTCGGGTTAGCCCCCAGGAGGCTGGCAGGCCCTATCCGCCGGCTCTGCCACATGCGGAGGGGCTAGCCGAGGTGAGGGCGGTGGCGAGCGGGAGCATGGCCCCAAGCGTTTTGTCGCGGGGGACCTTCGAAGGTCGCCGGGGGCCCGGGGGGCCCTGCCCGTTCTAACGCCCTGAATGAGGACGGCGCCCCTAGCGGGCCGGGTGGTGAGGAGCGGCAGAGTGCGTCCGGCGGTGGGGTTCGGGTGTCCCCAATCCCCAGCGTGGCGGCGCCAGGCCCCTTGGGAGGGGCTCCTCTGGGGCCGACCTAGGTTTAGGGTTAGCCCAAAGGAGGCCGGCAGGCCCGAACTACCAGCTGTGCGGCGAGCAGAGGGGCGGGCCGAGGTGAGGGCGCTGGCGAGGGGGAGCGTGGGCCCAGGGTTTTGGCACAGGGGGCCTTGGATTGTCACTGGGGCCTTGGAGGGCCCTGCCCATTCTCACACACTAAATGACCGGTGGCGCCCCTGTCGGCCAGGGTGGCGGCGTGTCGGCAGGATGAGTCTGGAGCTGGGGCTCAGTGGTCCCCGATCCCCGGCGCGGTGGCTCCAGGCACTTGGGAGGGGTCCCTCGGGGGCCGACATATGGTGAGTGTTAGCCCAAAGGAGGCCGGCGGGCCCAATCCGCCGGCTGTGCAGCGAGCGGAGGGGTGGGCCGACGTTAATGCGCTGGCAAATGGGAGCGTGGGCCCAAGCGTTTTGGCATGGGGGGCCTTCGAAGCTCACCGGGGACTCGGAGGGCCCAGCAAGTTCTCCCGCCCTGAATGCCCGGCGGCTCCCTAGCGGCCAGGGTGGCGGCGGGGAGGCAGGGTGAGTCCGGAGCTCGGGCTCGGGGGTCCCCAATACCCGGCATGGCATTGCCAGGCCGCTTGGGAGGGGTCCCTCGGGGGCCGAGCTAGGGTTATCGTTAGCCCAAAGGAGGCCAGCAGGCCCGATTGGCCGTCTGTGCGGCGAGGGGAGGGGTGAGCCGAGGTGAGGGCGCTGGCGAGCGGGAGCTTAGGCCCAAGCGTTTTGGTGCGGGGGGCCTTCGAAGGTCATCGGGGGCTCGGAGGGCCCTGCCAGTACTCCCTCCCTGAATGACCGGTGGCGCCCCTAGCGTCCCGGGTGGCGGCGGGGCGGCAGGGTGAGTCTGGAGTAGGGCTCAGGGGTCCAAATGCCCCGGCGAGGCGGCGCCTGGCCCCTTGGGAGGGGTCCCTCGGGGGCCGACCTAGGGTTGAGGTTAGCCCAAAGGAGGCCGGGGCCCGATCCGCCGGCTGTGCAGAGAACGGAGGGGCGGGGCGAGGTGAGGGCGCTGGCGAGCGGGAGAGTGAGCCCAAGCGTTTTGGCGCGGGGGGCCTTCGAATGTCGCCAGAGGCTCTGAGGGCCCTGCCCCTTGTCCCGCCCTGAATGACCGGCAGCGCCCCTAGTGGCCCATGTGGCAGCGGGGCAGCCGGTTGTGTCCAGCGCTGGAGCTCGGGGTTCTCCAATCCCCGGTGTTGCGGCTCTAGGCCCCTTGCTGGGGCCCCTAGGGGACCGACCTATGGTTAGATTTAGCCCCCAGGAGGCCGGAAGCCCGATCCGCCAACTCTGCGGCAAGCGGAGAGGCCGGCGGAGGTGAGGCCGCTGGCGAGCGGGAGCGTGGGCTCAGGCGTTTTGGCGCGGGGGTCCTTCGAAAGTCGCTGGGGGCTTGGAGGGCCCTGTACGTTCTTCTGCCCTGAATGACCGGTGTCTCCCCTAGCGGCCCGGGTGGAGGAGGGGTGTTAGGGTGACTTGGGTGCTGGGGCTTGGGGGTCCCCAATCCTCGGCGTTGGGGCGCCAGGCCCCTTTGGAAGGGCTCTAGGGGGCCGACCAAGGGTTATTGTTAGCCCCCAGGGGGCCAGCAGGCCAGATCCGCCGGCTGTGAGGCAAGCGGAGGGGTGGACCCAGGTGAGGGCGCTTGAGAGCAAGAATGTGGACCCAAGCGTTTTGGCACGGGGGGCCTTCGAAGGTCATCGGGGGTTCGGAGGGCCCAACCCGTCCTCCTGCCCTGAATGACCAGCGGCGCTACTAGCGGCCCGGGGGGGCGGAGCGGCAGGGTGAGCCCAGCACTGGGGTTTGGGGGTCCCCAATCCCCGGCGTTGCGGGGGCAGACCCTTGGTAGTGGCCCCTCGGGGGCCGACCTAAGGTTACAGTTAGCCCCCAGGAGGCCGGCAGGCCCGATGTGCCAGCTGTGCGGCGAGCGGAGGAGAGGGCCGAGGTGAGGGTGCGGGCGAGCGGGAGCTTGGCCGAAGCGTTTTGGCGCGGGAAGCCTTCGAAGGTCGCCGGGGGATCGGAGGACCCTGCCCGTTTTCCCGCCCTGAATGACCTGCGGCGCCCCTGGGGCCTGGGTGGCGGCAGGGCGACAGGGTGAGTCCGTCGCTGGGGTTGGGGGGTTCCCAATCCCCGGTGTTGCGGCACCAGGCCCCTTTGCAGGGGCCCCTCGGAGGCTGACCTAGGGTTATGGTTAGCCCCCAGGAGGCCGCAGGCCCAATCCACCGGCTGTGCGGTGAGCAGAGGGGAGGGCCGAGGTGAGGGCGCTGGCGAGCGGTAGCGTAGGCCCATGAGTTTTGGCGCGGGGGGCCTTTGAAGGTCACCAGGGGCTCGGAGGACCCTGCCCGTTCTCCCGCCCTGGATGACCGGCGGTGCCCCTAGAGGCCCGGGTGGCAGCGGGGCGGGAGGGTGAGTCTGGCGCTGGGGCTTGTGGGTCCGGAATCCCGGGCATTGCGGCACCAGGCCCCTTGGGAGGGGCCCCTCGAGGGATCGAGCTAGGGTTAGGTTTAGCCCCCAGGGGACTGTCAGGCCCAATCCGCCTGTTGTGCAGGGAGCGGAGGGTGGGCTGAAGTGATGGTGCTGGCGAGCGGGAGCGTGGGCCCAAGGGTTTTGGCGCGGAGGGCCTTCAAACGGCGCTGGGGGCTCCGAGGGCCCTGTCCGTTGTTCTGCCCTGAATGACCGACAGCTCTCCTACCGGCCCGGGTGGCGGCGGGGCGGCACAGTGCGTCCGGCGCTGGGACTCGGGGGTCACCAATCCCAGGCATTGCAGCGATAGGCCCCTTGGGAGGGGCCCCTTGGGGGCCGACCTAGGGTTCGGGTTAGCCCCCAGGAGGCTGGCAGGCCCTATCCGCCGGCTCTGCCACATGCGGAGGGGCTAGCCGAGGTGAGGGCGGTGGCGAGCGGGAGCATGGCCCCAAGCGTTTTGTCGCGGGGGACCTTCGAAGGTCGCCGGGGGCCCGGGGGGCCCTGCCCGTTCTAACGCCCTGAATGAGGACGGCGCCCCTAGCGGGCCGGGTGGTGAGGAGCGGCAGAGTGCGTCCGGCGGTGGGGTTCGGGTGTCCCCAATCCCCAGCGTGGCGGCGCCAGGCCCCTTGGGAGGGGCTCCTCTGGGGCCGACCTAGGTTTAGGGTTAGCCGAAAGGAGGCCGGCATGCCCTAACCGCCGGCTGTGCGGCGAGCAGAGGGGCGGGCCGAGGTGAGGGCGCTGGCGAGGGGGAGCGTGGGCCCAGGGTTTTGGCACAGGGGGCCTTGGATTGTCACTGGGGGCTTGGAGGGCCCTGCCCATTCTCACACACTAAATGACCGGTGGCGCCCCTGTCGGCCAGGGTGGCGGCGTGTCGGCAGGATGAGTCTGGAGCTGGGGCTCAGTGGTCCCCGATCCCCGGCGCGGTGGCTCCAGGCACTTGGGAGGGGTCCCTCGGGGGCCGACATATGGTGAGTGTTAGCCCAAAGGAGGCCGGCGGGCCCAATCCGCCGGCTGTGCAGCGAGCGGAGGGGTGGGCCGACGTTAATGCGCTGGCAAATGGGAGCGTGGGCCCAAGCGTTTTGGCATGGGGGGCCTTCGAAGCTCACCGGGGACTCGGAGGGCCCAGCAAGTTCTCCCGCCCTGAATGCCCGGCGGCTCCCTAGCGGCCAGGGTGGCGGCGGGGAGGCAGGGTGAGTCCGGAGCTCGGGCTCGGGGGTCCCCATACCCGGCATGGCATTGCCAGGCCGCTTGGGAGGGGTGCCTCGGGGGCCGAGCTAGGGTTATCGTTAGCCCAAAGGAGGCCAGCAGGCCCGATTGGCCGGCTGTGCGGCGAGGGGAGGGGTGAGCCGAGGTGAGGGCGCTGGCGAGCGGGAGCTTAGGCCCAAGCGTTTTGGTGCGGGGGGCCTTCGAAGGTCATCGGGGGCTCGGAGGGCCCTGCCAGTACTCCCTCCCTGAATGACCGGTGGCGCCCCTAGCGTCCCGGGTGGCGGCGGGGCGGCAGGGTGAGTCTGGAGTAGGGCTCAGGGGTCCAAATGCCCCGGCGAGGCGGCGCCTGGCCCCTTGGGAGGGGTCCCTCGGGGGCCGACCTAGGGTTGAGGTTAGCCCAAAGGAGGCCGGGGCCCGATCCGCCGGCTGTGCAGAGAACGGAGGGGCGGGGCGAGGTGAGGGCGCTGGCGAGCGGGAGCGTGAGCCCAAGCGTTTTGGCGCGGGGGGCCTTCGAATGTCGCCAGAGGCTCTGAGGGCCCTGCCCCTTGTCCCGCCCTGAATGACCGGCAGCGCCCCTAGTGGCCCATGTGGCAGCGGGGCAGCCGGTTGTGTCCAGCGCTGGAGCTCGGGGTTCTCCAATCCCCGGTGTTGCGGCTCTAGGCCCCTTGCTGGGGCCCCTAGGGGACCGACCTATGGTTAGATTTAGCCCCCAGGAGGCCGGAAGCCCGATCCGCCAACTCTGCGGCAAGCGGAGAGGCCGGCGGAGGTGAGGCCGCTGGCGAGCGGGAGCGTGGGCTCAGGCGTTTTGGCGCGGGGGTCCTTCGAAAGTCGCTGGGGGCTTGGAGGGCCCTGTACGTTCTTCTGCCCTGAATGACCGGTGTCTCCCCTAGCGGCCCGGGTGGAGGAGGGGTGTTAGGGTGACTTGGGTGCTGGGGCTTGGGGGTCCCCAATCCTCGGCGTTGGGGCGCCAGGCCCCTTTGGAAGGGCTCTAGGGGGCCGACCAAGGGTTATTGTTAGCCCCCAGGGGGCCAGCAGGCCAGATCCGCCGGCTGTGAGGCAAGCGGAGGGGTGGACCCAGGTGAGGGCGCTTGAGAGCAAGAATGTGGACCCAAGCGTTTTGGCACGGGGGGCCTTCGAAGGTCATCGGGGGTTCGGAGGGCCCAACCCGTCCTCCTGCCCTGAATGACCAGCGGCGCTACTAGCGGCCCGGGGGGGCGGAGCGGCAGGGTGAGCCCAGCACTGGGGTTTGGGGGTCCCCAATCCCCGGCGTTGCGGGGGCAGACCCTTGGTAGTGGCCCCTCGGGGGCCGACCTAAGGTTACAGTTAGCCCCCAGGAGGCCGGCAGGCCCGATGTGCCAGCTGTGCGGCGAGCGGAGGAGAGGGCCGAGGTGAGGGTGCGGGCGAGCGGGAGCTTGGCCGAAGCGTTTTGGCGCGGGAAGCCTTCGAAGGTCGCCGGGGGATCGGAGGACCCTGCCCGTTTTCCCGCCCTGAATGACCTGCGGCGCCCCTGGGGCCTGGGTGGCGGCAGGGCGACAGGGTGAGTCCGTCGCTGGGGTTGGGGGGTTCCCAATCCCCGGTGTTGCGGCACCAGGCCCCTTTGCAGGGGCCCCTCGGAGGCTGACCTAGGGTTATGGTTAGCCCCCAGGAGGCCGCAGGCCCAATCCACCGGCTGTGCGGTGAGCAGAGGGGAGGGCCGAGGTGAGGGCGCTGGCGAGCGGTAGCGTAGGCCCATGAGTTTTGGCGCGGGGGGCCTTTGAAGGTCACCAGGGGCTCGGAGGACCCTGCCCGTTCTCCCGCCCTGGATGACCGGCGGTGCCCCTAGAGGCCCGGGTGGCAGCGGGGCGGGAGGGTGAGTCTGGCGCTGGGGCTTGTGGGTCCGGAATCCCGGGCATTGCGGCACCAGGCCCCTTGGGAGGGGCCCCTCGAGGGATCGAGCTAGGGTTAGGTTTAGCCCCCAGGGGACTGTCAGGCCCAATCCGCCTGTTGTGCAGGGAGCGGAGGGTGGGCTGAAGTGATGGTGCTGGCGAGCGGGAGCGTGGGCCCAAGGGTTTTGGCGCGGAGGGCCTTCAAACGGCGCTGGGGGCTCCGAGGGCCCTGTCCGTTGTTCTGCCCTGAATGACCGACAGCTCTCCTACCGGCCCGGGTGGCGGCGGGGCGGCACAGTGCGTCCGGCGCTGGGACTCGGGGGTCACCAATCCCAGGCATTGCAGCGATAGGCCCCTTGGGAGGGGCCCCTTGGGGGCCGACCTAGGGTTCGGGTTAGCCCCCAGGAGGCTGGCAGGCCCTATCCGCCGGCTCTGCCACATGCGGAGGGGCTAGCCGAGGTGAGGGCGGTGGCGAGCGGGAGCATGGCCCCAAGCGTTTTGTCGCGGGGGACCTTCGAAGGTCGCCGGGGGCCCGGGGGGCCCTGCCCGTTCTAACGCCCTGAATGAGGACGGCGCCCCTAGCGGGCCGGGTGGTGAGGAGCGGCAGAGTGCGTCCGGCGGTGGGGTTCGGGTGTCCCCAATCCCCAGCGTGGCGGCGCCAGGCCCCTTGGGAGGGGCTCCTCTGGGGCCGACCTAGGTTTAGGGTTAGCCCAAAGGAGGCCGGCAGGACCAAACCGCCGGCTGTGCGGCGAGCAGAGGGGCGGGCCGAGGTGAGGGCGCTGGCGAGGGGGAGCGTGGGCCCAGGGTTTTGGCACAGGGGGCCTTGGATTGTCACTGGGGGCTTGGAGGGCCCTGCCCATTCTCACACACTAAATGACCGGTGGCGCCCCTGTCGGCCAGGGTGGCGGCGTGTCGGCAGGATGAGTCTGGAGCTGGGGCTCAGTGGTCCCCGATCCCCGGCGCGGTGGCTCCAGGCACTTGGGAGGGGTCCCTCGGGGGCCGACATATGGTGAGTGTTAGCCCAAAGGAGGCCGGCGGGCCCAATCCGCCGGCTGTGCAGCGAGCGGAGGGGTGGGCCGACGTTAATGCGCTGGCAAATGGGAGCATGGGCCCAAGCGTTTTGGCATGGGGGGCCTTCGAAGCTCACCGGGGGCTCGGAGGGCCCAGCAAGTTCTCCCGCCCTGAATGCCCGGCGGCTCCCTAGCGGCCAGGGTGGCGGCGGGGAGGCAGGGTGAGTCCGGAGCTCGGGCTCGGGGGTCCCCAATACCCGGCATGGCATTGCCAGGCCGCTTGGGAGGGGTCCCTCGGGGGCCGAGCTAGGGTTATCGTTAGCCCAAAGGAGGCCAGCAGGCCCGATTGGCCGGCTGTGCGGCGAGGGGAGGGGTGAGCCGAGGTGAGGGCGCTGGCGAGCGGGAGCTTAGGCCCAAGCGTTTTGGTGCGGGGGGCCTTCGAAGGTCATCGGGGGCTCAGAGGGCCCTGCCAGTACTCCCTCCCTGAATGACCGGTGGCGCCCCTAGCGTCCCGGGTGGCGGCGGGGCGGCAGGGTGAGTCTGGAGTAGGGCTCAGGGGTCCAAATGCCCCGGCGAGGCGGCGCCTGGCCCCTTGGGAGGGGTCCCTCGGGGGCCGACCTAGGGTTGAGGTTAGCCCAAAGGAGGCCGGGGCCCGATCCGCCGGCTGTGCAGAGAACGGAGGGGCGGGGCGAGGTGAGGGCGCTGGCGAGCGGGAGCGTGAGCCCAAGCGTTTTGGCGCGGGGGGCCTTCGAATGTCGCCAGAGGCTCTGAGGGCCCTGCCCCTTGTCCCGCCCTGAATGACCGGCAGCGCCCCTAGTGGCCCATGTGGCAGCGGGGCAGCCGGTTGTGTCCAGCGCTGGAGCTCGGGGTTCTCCAATCCCCGGTGTTGCGGCTCTAGGCCCCTTGCTGGGGCCCCTAGGGGACCGACCTATGGTTAGATTTAGCCCCCAGGAGGCCGGAAGCCCGATCCGCCAACTCTGCGGCAAGCGGAGAGGCCGGCGGAGGTGAGGCCGCTGGCGAGCGGGAGCGTGGGCTCAGGCGTTTTGGCGCGGGGGTCCTTCGAAAGTCGCTGGGGGCTTGGAGGGCCCTGTACGTTCTTCTGCCCTGAATGACCGGTGTCTCCCCTAGCGGCCCGGGTGGAGGAGGGGTGTTAGGGTGACTTGGGTGCTGGGGCTTGGGGGTCCCCAATCCTCGGCGTTGGGGCGCCAGGCCCCTTTGGAAGGGCTCTAGGGGGCCGACCAAGGGTTATTGTTAGCCCCCAGGGGGCCAGCAGGCCAGATCCGCCGGCTGTGAGGCAAGCGGAGGGGTGGACCCAGGTGAGGGCGCTTGAGAGCAAGAATGTGGACCCAAGCGTTTTGGCACGGGGGGCCTTCGAAGGTCATCGGGGGTTCGGAGGGCCCAACCCGTCCTCCTGCCCTGAATGACCAGCGGCGCTACTAGCGGCCCGGGGGGGCGGAGCGGCAGGGTGAGCCCAGCACTGGGGTTTGGGGGTCCCCAATCCCCGGCGTTGCGGGGGCAGACCCTTGGTAGTGGCCCCTCGGGGGCCGACCTAAGGTTACAGTTAGCCCCCAGGAGGCCGGCAGGCCCGATGTGCCAGCTGTGCGGCGAGCGGAGGAGAGGGCCGAGGTGAGGGTGCGGGCGAGCGGGAGCTTGGCCGAAGCGTTTTGGCGCGGGAAGCCTTCGAAGGTCGCCGGGGGATCGGAGGACCCTGCCCGTTTTCCCGCCCTGAATGACCTGCGGCGCCCCTGGGGCCTGGGTGGCGGCAGGGCGACAGGGTGAGTCCGTCGCTGGGGTTGGGGGGTTCCCAATCCCCGGTGTTGCGGCACCAGGCCCCTTTGCAGGGGCCCCTCGGAGGCTGACCTAGGGTTATGGTTAGCCCCCAGGAGGCCGCAGGCCCAATCCACCGGCTGTGCGGTGAGCAGAGGGGAGGGCCGAGGTGAGGGCGCTGGCGAGCGGTAGCGTAGGCCCATGAGTTTTGGCGCGGGGGGCCTTTGAAGGTCACCAGGGGCTCGGAGGACCCTGCCCGTTCTCCCGCCCTGGATGACTGGCGGTGCCCCTAGAGGCCCGGGTGGCAGCGGGGCGGGAGGGTGAGTCTGGCGCTGGGGCTTGTGGGTCCGGAATCCCGGGCATTGCGGCACCAGGCCCCTTGGGAGGGGCCCCTCGAGGGATCGAGCTAGGGTTAGGTTTAGCCCCCAGGGGACTGTCAGGCCCAATCCGCCTGTTGTGCAGGGAGCGGAGGGTGGGCTGAAGTGATGGTGCTGGCGAGCGGGAGCGTGGGCCCAAGGGTTTTGGCGCGGAGGGCCTTCAAACGGCGCTGGGGGCTCCGAGGGCCCTGTCCGTTGTTCTGCCCTGAATGACCGACAGCTCTCCTACCGGCCCGGGTGGCGGCGGGGCGGCACAGTGCGTCCGGCGCTGGGACTCGGGGGTCACCAATCCCAGGCATTGCAGCGATAGGCCCCTTGGGAGGGGCCCCTTGGGGGCCGACCTAGGGTTCGGGTTAGCCCCCAGGAGGCTGGCAGGCCCTATCCGCCAGCTCTGCCACATGCGGAGGGGCTAGCCGAGGTGAGGGCGCTGGCGAGCGGGAGCATGGCCCCAAGCGTTTTGTCGCGGGGGACCTTCGAAGGTCGCCGGGGGCCCGGGGGGCCCTGCCCGTTCTAACGCCCTGAATGAGGACGGCGCCCCTAGCGGGCCGGGTGGTGAGGAGCGGCAGAGTGCGTCCGGCGGTGGGGTTCGGGTGTCCCCAATCCCCAGCGTGGCGGCGCCAGGCCCCTTGGGAGGGGCTCCTCTGGGGCCGACCTAGGTTTAGGGTTAGCCCAAAGGAGGCCGGCAGGACCAAACCGCCGGCTGTGTGGCGAGCAGAGGGGCGGGCCGAGGTGAGGGCGCTGGCGAGGGGGAGCGTGGGCCCAGGGTTTTGGCACAGGGGGCCTTGGATTGTCACTGGGGGCTTGGAGGGCCCTGCCCATTCTCACACACTAAATGACCGGTGGCGCCCCTGTCGGCCAGGGTGGCGGCGTGTCGGCAGGATGAGTCTGGAGCTGGGGCTCAGTGGTCCCCGATCCCCGGCGCGGTGGCTCCAGGCACTTGGGAGGGGTCCCTCGGGGGCCGACATATGGTGAGTGTTAGCCCAAAGGAGGCCGGCGGGCCCAATCCGCCGGCTGTGCAGCGAGCGGAGGGGTGGGCCGACGTTAATGCGCTGGCAAATGGGAGCATGGGCCCAAGCGTTTTGGCATGGGGGGCCTTCGAAGCTCACCGGGGGCTCGGAGGGCCCAGCAAGTTCTCCCGCCCTGAATGCCCGGCGGCTCCCTAGCGGCCAGGGTGGCGGCGGGGAGGCAGGGTGAGTCCGGAGCTCGGGCTCGGGGGTCCCCAATACCCGGCATGGCATTGCCAGGCCGCTTGGGAGGGGTCCCTCGGGGGCCGAGCTAGGGTTATCGTTAGCCCAAAGGAGGCCAGCAGGCCCGATTGGCCGGCTGTGCGGCGAGGGGAGGGGTGAGCCGAGGTGAGGGCGCTGGCGAGCGGGAGCTTAGGCCCAAGCGTTTTGGTGCGGGGGGCCTTCGAAGGTCATCGGGGGCTCGGAGGGCCCTGCCAGTACTCCCTCCCTGAATGACCGGTGGCGCCCCTAGCGTCCCGGGTGGCGGCGGGGCGGCAGGGTGAGTCTGGAGTAGGGCTCAGGGGTCCAAATGCCCTGGCGAGGCGGCGCCTGGCCCCTTGGGAGGGGTCCCTCGGGGGCCGACCTAGGGTTGAGGTTAGCCCAAAGGAGGCCGGGGCCCGATCCGCCGGCTGTGCAGAGAACGGAGGGGCGGGGCGAGGTGAGGGCGCTGGCGAGCGGGAGCGTGAGCCCAAGCGTTTTGGCGCGGGGGGCCTTCGAATGTCGCCAGAGGCTCTGAGGGCCCTGCCCCTTGTCCCGCCCTGAATGACCGGCAGCGCCCCTAGTGGCCCATGTGGCAGCGGGGCAGCCGGTTGTGTCCAGCGCTGGAGCTCGGGGTTCTCCAATCCCCGGTGTTGCGGCTCTAGGCCCCTTGCTGGGGCCCCTAGGGGACCGACCTATGGTTAGATTTAGCCCCCAGGAGGCCGGAAGCCCGATCCGCCAACTCTGCGGCAAGCGGAGAGGCCGGCGGAGGTGAGGCCGCTGGCGAGCGGGAGCGTGGGCTCAGGCGTTTTGGCGCGGGGGTCCTTCGAAAGTCGCTGGGGGCTTGGAGGGCCCTGTACGTTCTTCTGCCCTGAATGACCGGTGTCTCCCCTAGCGGCCCGGGTGGAGGAGGGGTGTTAGGGTGACTTGGGTGCTGGGGCTTGGGGGTCCCCAATCCTCGGCGTTGGGGCGCCAGGCCCCTTTGGAAGGGCTCTAGGGGGCCGACCAAGGGTTATTGTTAGCCCCCAGGGGGCCAGCAGGCCAGATCCGCCGGCTGTGAGGCAAGCGGAGGGGTGGACCCAGGTGAGGGCGCTTGAGAGCAAGAATGTGGACCCAAGCGTTTTGGCACGGGGGGCCTTCGAAGGTCATCGGGGGTTCGGAGGGCCCAACCCGTCCTCCTGCCCTGAATGACCAGCGGCGCTACTAGCGGCCCGGGGGGGCGGAGCGGCAGGGTGAGCCCAGCACTGGGGTTTGGGGGTCCCCAATCCCCGGCGTTGCGGGGGCAGACCCTTGGTAGTGGCCCCTCGGGGGCCGACCTAAGGTTACAGTTAGCCCCCAGGAGGCCGGCAGGCCCGATGTGCCAGCTGTGCGGCGAGCGGAGGAGAGGGCCGAGGTGAGGGTGCGGGCGAGCGGGAGCTTGGCCGAAGCGTTTTGGCGCGGGAAGCCTTCGAAGGTCGCCGGGGGATCGGAGGACCCTGCCCGTTTTCCCGCCCTGAATGACCTGCGGCGCCCCTGGGGCCTGGGTGGCGGCAGGGCGACAGGGTGAGTCCGTCGCTGGGGTTGGGGGGTTCCCAATCCCCGGTGTTGCGGCACCAGGCCCCTTTGCAGGGGCCCCTCGGAGGCTGACCTAGGGTTATGGTTAGCCCCCAGGAGGCCGCAGGCCCAATCCACCGGCTGTGCGGTGAGCAGAGGGGAGGGCCGAGGTGAGGGCGCTGGCGAGCGGTAGCGTAGGCCCATGAGTTTTGGCGCGGGGGGCCTTTGAAGGTCACCAGGGGCTCGGAGGACCCTGCCCGTTCTCCCGCCCTGGATGACCGGCGGTGCCCCTAGAGGCCCGGGTGGCAGCGGGGCGGGAGGGTGAGTCTGGCGCTGGGGCTTGTGGGTCCGGAATCCCGGGCATTGCGGCACCAGGCCCCTTGGGAGGGGCCCCTCGAGGGATCGAGCTAGGGTTAGGTTTAGCCCCCAGGGGACTGTCAGGCCCAATCCGCCTGTTGTGCAGGGAGCGGAGGGTGGGCTGAAGTGATGGTGCTGGCGAGCGGGAGCGTGGGCCCAAGGGTTTTGGCGCGGAGGGCCTTCAAACGGCGCTGGGGGCTCCGAGGGCCCTGTCCGTTGTTCTGCCCTGAATGACCGACAGCTCTCCTACCGGCCCGGGTGGCGGCGGGGCGGCACAGTGCGTCCGGCGCTGGGACTCGGGGGTCACCAATCCCAGGCATTGCAGCGATAGGCCCCTTGGGAGGGGCCCCTTGGGGGCCGACCTAGGGTTCGGGTTAGCCCCCAGGAGGCTGGCAGGCCCTATCCGCCGGCTCTGCCACATGCGGAGGGGCTAGCCGAGGTGAGGGCGGTGGCGAGCGGGAGCATGGCCCCAAGCGTTTTGTCGCGGGGGACCTTCGAAGGTCGCCGGGGGCCCGGGGGGCCCTGCCCGTTCTAACGCCCTGAATGAGGACGGCGCCCCTAGCGGGCCGGGTGGTGAGGAGCGGCAGAGTGCGTCCGGCGGTGGGGTTCGGGTGTCCCCAATCCCCAGCGTGGCGGCGCCAGGCCCCTTGGGAGGGGCTCCTCTGGGGCCGACCTAGGTTTAGGGTTAGCCGAAAGGAGGCCGGCATGCCCTAACCGCCGGCTGTGCGGCGAGCAGAGGGGCGGGCCGAGGTGAGGGCGCTGGCGAGGGGGAGCGTGGGCCCAGGGTTTTGGCACAGGGGGCCTTGGATTGTCACTGGGGGCTTGGAGGGCCCTGCCCATTCTCACACACTAAATGACCGGTGGCGCCCCTGTCGGCCAGGGTGGCGGCGTGTCGGCAGGATGAGTCTGGAGCTGGGGCTCAGTGGTCCCCGATCCCCGGCGCGGTGGCTCCAGGCACTTGGGAGGGGTCCCTCGGGGGCCGACATATGGTGAGTGTTAGCCCAAAGGAGGCCGGCGGGCCCAATCCGCCGGCTGTGCAGCGAGCGGAGGGGTGGGCCGACGTTAATGCGCTGGCAAATGGGAGCGTGGGCCCAAGCGTTTTGGCATGGGGGGCCTTCGAAGCTCACCGGGGACTCGGAGGGCCCAGCAAGTTCTCCCGCCCTGAATGCCCGGCGGCTCCCTAGCGGCCAGGGTGGCGGCGGGGAGGCAGGGTGAGTCCGGAGCTCGGGCTCGGGGGTCCCCATACCCGGCATGGCATTGCCAGGCCGCTTGGGAGGGGTGCCTCGGGGGCCGAGCTAGGGTTATCGTTAGCCCAAAGGAGGCCAGCAGGCCCGATTGGCCGGCTGTGCGGCGAGGGGAGGGGTGAGCCGAGGTGAGGGCGCTGGCGAGCGGGAGCTTAGGCCCAAGCGTTTTGGTGCGGGGGGCCTTCGAAGGTCATCGGGGGCTCGGAGGGCCCTGCCAGTACTCCCTCCCTGAATGACCGGTGGCGCCCCTAGCGTCCCGGGTGGCGGCGGGGCGGCAGGGTGAGTCTGGAGTAGGGCTCAGGGGTCCAAATGCCCCGGCGAGGCGGCGCCTGGCCCCTTGGGAGGGGTCCCTCGGGGGCCGACCTAGGGTTGAGGTTAGCCCAAAGGAGGCCGGGGCCCGATCCGCCGGCTGTGCAGAGAACGGAGGGGCGGGGCGAGGTGAGGGCGCTGGCGAGCGGGAGCGTGAGCCCAAGCGTTTTGGCGCGGGGGGCCTTCGAATGTCGCCAGAGGCTCTGAGGGCCCTGCCCCTTGTCCCGCCCTGAATGACCGGCAGCGCCCCTAGTGGCCCATGTGGCAGCGGGGCAGCCGGTTGTGTCCAGCGCTGGAGCTCGGGGTTCTCCAATCCCCGGTGTTGCGGCTCTAGGCCCCTTGCTGGGGCCCCTAGGGGACCGACCTATGGTTAGATTTAGCCCCCAGGAGGCCGGAAGCCCGATCCGCCAACTCTGCGGCAAGCGGAGAGGCCGGCGGAGGTGAGGCCGCTGGCGAGCGGGAGCGTGGGCTCAGGCGTTTTGGCGCGGGGGTCCTTCGAAAGTCGCTGGGGGCTTGGAGGGCCCTGTACGTTCTTCTGCCCTGAATGACCGGTGTCTCCCCTAGCGGCCCGGGTGGAGGAGGGGTGTTAGGGTGACTTGGGTGCTGGGGCTTGGGGGTCCCCAATCCTCGGCGTTGGGGCGCCAGGCCCCTTTGGAAGGGCTCTAGGGGGCCGACCAAGGGTTATTGTTAGCCCCCAGGGGGCCAGCAGGCCAGATCCGCCGGCTGTGAGGCAAGCGGAGGGGTGGACCCAGGTGAGGGCGCTTGAGAGCAAGAATGTGGACCCAAGCGTTTTGGCACGGGGGGCCTTCGAAGGTCATCGGGGGTTCGGAGGGCCCAACCCGTCCTCCTGCCCTGAATGACCAGCGGCGCTACTAGCGGCCCGGGGGGGCGGAGCGGCAGGGTGAGCCCAGCACTGGGGTTTGGGGGTCCCCAATCCCCGGCGTTGCGGGGGCAGACCCTTGGTAGTGGCCCCTCGGGGGCCGACCTAAGGTTACAGTTAGCCCCCAGGAGGCCGGCAGGCCCGATGTGCCAGCTGTGCGGCGAGCGGAGGAGAGGGCCGAGGTGAGGGTGCGGGCGAGCGGGAGCTTGGCCGAAGCGTTTTGGCGCGGGAAGCCTTCGAAGGTCGCCGGGGGATCGGAGGACCCTGCCCGTTTTCCCGCCCTGAATGACCTGCGGCGCCCCTGGGGCCTGGGTGGCGGCAGGGCGACAGGGTGAGTCCGTCGCTGGGGTTGGGGGGTTCCCAATCCCCGGTGTTGCGGCACCAGGCCCCTTTGCAGGGGCCCCTCGGAGGCTGACCTAGGGTTATGGTTAGCCCCCAGGAGGCCGCAGGCCCAATCCACCGGCTGTGCGGTGAGCAGAGGGGAGGGCCGAGGTGAGGGCGCTGGCGAGCGGTAGCGTAGGCCCATGAGTTTTGGCGCGGGGGGCCTTTGAAGGTCACCAGGGGCTCGGAGGACCCTGCCCGTTCTCCCGCCCTGGATGACCGGCGGTGCCCCTAGAGGCCCGGGTGGCAGCGGGGCGGGAGGGTGAGTCTGGCGCTGGGGCTTGTGGGTCCGGAATCCCGGGCATTGCGGCACCAGGCCCCTTGGGAGGGGCCCCTCGAGGGATCGAGCTAGGGTTAGGTTTAGCCCCCAGGGGACTGTCAGGCCCAATCCGCCTGTTGTGCAGGGAGCGGAGGGTGGGCTGAAGTGATGGTGCTGGCGAGCGGGAGCGTGGGCCCAAGGGTTTTGGCGCGGAGGGCCTTCAAACGGCGCTGGGGGCTCCGAGGGCCCTGTCCGTTGTTCTGCCCTGAATGACCGACAGCTCTCCTACCGGCCCGGGTGGCGGCGGGGCGGCACAGTGCGTCCGGCGCTGGGACTCGGGGGTCACCAATCCCAGGCATTGCAGCGATAGGCCCCTTGGGAGGGGCCCCTTGGGGGCCGACCTAGGGTTCGGGTTAGCCCCCAGGAGGCTGGCAGGCCCTATCCGCCGGCTCTGCCACATGCGGAGGGGCTAGCCGAGGTGAGGGCGGTGGCGAGCGGGAGCATGGCCCCAAGCGTTTTGTCGCGGGGGACCTTCGAAGGTCGCCGGGGGCCCGGGGGGCCCTGCCCGTTCTAACGCCCTGAATGAGGACGGCGCCCCTAGCGGGCCGGGTGGTGAGGAGCGGCAGAGTGCGTCCGGCGGTGGGGTTCGGGTGTCCCCAATCCCCAGCGTGGCGGCGCCAGGCCCCTTGGGAGGGGCTCCTCTGGGGCCGACCTAGGTTTAGGGTTAGCCCAAAGGAGGCCGGCAGGACCAAACCGCCGGCTGTGCGGCGAGCAGAGGGGCGGGCCGAGGTGAGGGCGCTGGCGAGGGGGAGCGTGGGCCCAGGGTTTTGGCACAGGGGGCCTTGGATTGTCACTGGGGGCTTGGAGGGCCCTGCCCATTCTCACACACTAAATGACCGGTGGCGCCCCTGTCGGCCAGGGTGGCGGCGTGTCGGCAGGATGAGTCTGGAGCTGGGGCTCAGTGGTCCCCGATCCCCGGCGCGGTGGCTCCAGGCACTTGGGAGGGGTCCCTCGGGGGCCGACATATGGTGAGTGTTAGCCCAAAGGAGGCCGGCGGGCCCAATCCGCCGGCTGTGCAGCGAGCGGAGGGGTGGGCCGACGTTAATGCGCTGGCAAATGGGAGCATGGGCCCAAGCGTTTTGGCATGGGGGGCCTTCGAAGCTCACCGGGGGCTCGGAGGGCCCAGCAAGTTCTCCCGCCCTGAATGCCCGGCGGCTCCCTAGCGGCCAGGGTGGCGGCGGGGAGGCAGGGTGAGTCCGGAGCTCGGGCTCGGGGGTCCCCAATACCCGGCATGGCATTGCCAGGCCGCTTGGGAGGGGTCCCTCGGGGGCCGAGCTAGGGTTATCGTTAGCCCAAAGGAGGCCAGCAGGCCCGATTGGCCGGCTGTGCGGCGAGGGGAGGGGTGAGCCGAGGTGAGGGCGCTGGCGAGCGGGAGCTTAGGCCCAAGCGTTTTGGTGCGGGGGGCCTTCGAAGGTCATCGGGGGCTCAGAGGGCCCTGCCAGTACTCCCTCCCTGAATGACCGGTGGCGCCCCTAGCGTCCCGGGTGGCGGCGGGGCGGCAGGGTGAGTCTGGAGTAGGGCTCAGGGGTCCAAATGCCCCGGCGAGGCGGCGCCTGGCCCCTTGGGAGGGGTCCCTCGGGGGCCGACCTAGGGTTGAGGTTAGCCCAAAGGAGGCCGGGGCCCGATCCGCCGGCTGTGCAGAGAACGGAGGGGCGGGGCGAGGTGAGGGCGCTGGCGAGCGGGAGCGTGAGCCCAAGCGTTTTGGCGCGGGGGGCCTTCGAATGTCGCCAGAGGCTCTGAGGGCCCTGCCCCTTGTCCCGCCCTGAATGACCGGCAGCGCCCCTAGTGGCCCATGTGGCAGCGGGGCAGCCGGTTGTGTCCAGCGCTGGAGCTCGGGGTTCTCCAATCCCCGGTGTTGCGGCTCTAGGCCCCTTGCTGGGGCCCCTAGGGGACCGACCTATGGTTAGATTTAGCCCCCAGGAGGCCGGAAGCCCGATCCGCCAACTCTGCGGCAAGCGGAGAGGCCGGCGGAGGTGAGGCCGCTGGCGAGCGGGAGCGTGGGCTCAGGCGTTTTGGCGCGGGGGTCCTTCGAAAGTCGCTGGGGGCTTGGAGGGCCCTGTACGTTCTTCTGCCCTGAATGACCGGTGTCTCCCCTAGCGGCCCGGGTGGAGGAGGGGTGTTAGGGTGACTTGGGTGCTGGGGCTTGGGGGTCCCCAATCCTCGGCGTTGGGGCGCCAGGCCCCTTTGGAAGGGCTCTAGGGGGCCGACCAAGGGTTATTGTTAGCCCCCAGGGGGCCAGCAGGCCAGATCCGCCGGCTGTGAGGCAAGCGGAGGGGTGGACCCAGGTGAGGGCGCTTGAGAGCAAGAATGTGGACCCAAGCGTTTTGGCACGGGGGGCCTTCGAAGGTCATCGGGGGTTCGGAGGGCCCAACCCGTCCTCCTGCCCTGAATGACCAGCGGCGCTACTAGCGGCCCGGGGGGGCGGAGCGGCAGGGTGAGCCCAGCACTGGGGTTTGGGGGTCCCCAATCCCCGGCGTTGCGGGGGCAGACCCTTGGTAGTGGCCCCTCGGGGGCCGACCTAAGGTTACAGTTAGCCCCCAGGAGGCCGGCAGGCCCGATGTGCCAGCTGTGCGGCGAGCGGAGGAGAGGGCCGAGGTGAGGGTGCGGGCGAGCGGGAGCTTGGCCGAAGCGTTTTGGCGCGGGAAGCCTTCGAAGGTCGCCGGGGGATCGGAGGACCCTGCCCGTTTTCCCGCCCTGAATGACCTGCGGCGCCCCTGGGGCCTGGGTGGCGGCAGGGCGACAGGGTGAGTCCGTCGCTGGGGTTGGGGGGTTCCCAATCCCCGGTGTTGCGGCACCAGGCCCCTTTGCAGGGGCCCCTCGGAGGCTGACCTAGGGTTATGGTTAGCCCCCAGGAGGCCGCAGGCCCAATCCACCGGCTGTGCGGTGAGCAGAGGGGAGGGCCGAGGTGAGGGCGCTGGCGAGCGGTAGCGTAGGCCCATGAGTTTTGGCGCGGGGGGCCTTTGAAGGTCACCAGGGGCTCGGAGGACCCTGCCCGTTCTCCCGCCCTGGATGACTGGCGGTGCCCCTAGAGGCCCGGGTGGCAGCGGGGCGGGAGGGTGAGTCTGGCGCTGGGGCTTGTGGGTCCGGAATCCCGGGCATTGCGGCACCAGGCCCCTTGGGAGGGGCCCCTCGAGGGATCGAGCTAGGGTTAGGTTTAGCCCCCAGGGGACTGTCAGGCCCAATCCGCCTGTTGTGCAGGGAGCGGAGGGTGGGCTGAAGTGATGGTGCTGGCGAGCGGGAGCGTGGGCCCAAGGGTTTTGGCGCGGAGGGCCTTCAAACGGCGCTGGGGGCTCCGAGGGCCCTGTCCGTTGTTCTGCCCTGAATGACCGACAGCTCTCCTACCGGCCCGGGTGGCGGCGGGGCGGCACAGTGCGTCCGGCGCTGGGACTCGGGGGTCACCAATCCCAGGCATTGCAGCGATAGGCCCCTTGGGAGGGGCCCCTTGGGGGCCGACCTAGGGTTCGGGTTAGCCCCCAGGAGGCTGGCAGGCCCTATCCGCCAGCTCTGCCACATGCGGAGGGGCTAGCCGAGGTGAGGGCGCTGGCGAGCGGGAGCATGGCCCCAAGCGTTTTGTCGCGGGGGACCTTCGAAGGTCGCCGGGGGCCCGGGGGGCCCTGCCCGTTCTAACGCCCTGAATGAGGACGGCGCCCCTAGCGGGCCGGGTGGTGAGGAGCGGCAGAGTGCGTCCGGCGGTGGGGTTCGGGTGTCCCCAATCCCCAGCGTGGCGGCGCCAGGCCCCTTGGGAGGGGCTCCTCTGGGGCCGACCTAGGTTTAGGGTTAGCCCAAAGGAGGCCGGCAGGACCAAACCGCCGGCTGTGTGGCGAGCAGAGGGGCGGGCCGAGGTGAGGGCGCTGGCGAGGGGGAGCGTGGGCCCAGGGTTTTGGCACAGGGGGCCTTGGATTGTCACTGGGGGCTTGGAGGGCCCTGCCCATTCTCACACACTAAATGACCGGTGGCGCCCCTGTCGGCCAGGGTGGCGGCGTGTCGGCAGGATGAGTCTGGAGCTGGGGCTCAGTGGTCCCCGATCCCCGGCGCGGTGGCTCCAGGCACTTGGGAGGGGTCCCTCGGGGGCCGACATATGGTGAGTGTTAGCCCAAAGGAGGCCGGCGGGCCCAATCCGCCGGCTGTGCAGCGAGCGGAGGGGTGGGCCGACGTTAATGCGCTGGCAAATGGGAGCATGGGCCCAAGCGTTTTGGCATGGGGGGCCTTCGAAGCTCACCGGGGGCTCGGAGGGCCCAGCAAGTTCTCCCGCCCTGAATGCCCGGCGGCTCCCTAGCGGCCAGGGTGGCGGCGGGGAGGCAGGGTGAGTCCGGAGCTCGGGCTCGGGGGTCCCCAATACCCGGCATGGCATTGCCAGGCCGCTTGGGAGGGGTCCCTCGGGGGCCGAGCTAGGGTTATCGTTAGCCCAAAGGAGGCCAGCAGGCCCGATTGGCCGGCTGTGCGGCGAGGGGAGGGGTGAGCCGAGGTGAGGGCGCTGGCGAGCGGGAGCTTAGGCCCAAGCGTTTTGGTGCGGGGGGCCTTCGAAGGTCATCGGGGGCTCGGAGGGCCCTGCCAGTACTCCCTCCCTGAATGACCGGTGGCGCCCCTAGCGTCCCGGGTGGCGGCGGGGCGGCAGGGTGAGTCTGGAGTAGGGCTCAGGGGTCCAAATGCCCCGGCGAGGCGGCGCCTGGCCCCTTGGGAGGGGTCCCTCGGGGGCCGACCTAGGGTTGAGGTTAGCCCAAAGGAGGCCGGGGCCCGATCCGCCGGCTGTGCAGAGAACGGAGGGGCGGGGCGAGGTGAGGGCGCTGGCGAGCGGGAGCGTGAGCCCAAGCGTTTTGGCGCGGGGGGCCTTCGAATGTCGCCAGAGGCTCTGAGGGCCCTGCCCCTTGTCCCGCCCTGAATGACCGGCAGCGCCCCTAGTGGCCCATGTGGCAGCGGGGCAGCCGGTTGTGTCCAGCGCTGGAGCTCGGGGTTCTCCAATCCCCGGTGTTGCGGCTCTAGGCCCCTTGCTGGGGCCCCTAGGGGACCGACCTATGGTTAGATTTAGCCCCCAGGAGGCCGGAAGCCCGATCCGCCAACTCTGCAGCAAGCGGAGAGGCCGGCGGAGGTGAGGCCGCTGGCGAGCGGGAGCGTGGGCTCAGGCGTTTTGGCGCGGGGGTCCTTCGAAAGTCGCTGGGGGCTTGGAGGGCCCTGTACGTTCTTCTGCCCTGAATGACCGGCGGCTCCCCTAGCGGCCCGGGTGGAGGAGGGGTGTTAGGGTGACTTGGGCGCTGGGGCTTGGGGGTCCCCAATCCTCGGCGTTGGGGCGCCAGGCCCCTTTGGAAGGGCTCTAGGGGGCCGACCAAGGGTTATTGTTAGCCCCCAGGGGGCCAGCAGGCCAGATCCGCCGGCTGTGAGGCGAGCGGAGGGGTGGACCCAGGTGAGGGCGCTTGAGAGCAAGAATGTGGACCCAAGCGTTTTGGCACGGGGGGCCTTCGAAGGTCATCGGGGGTTCGGAGGGCCCAACCCGTCCTCCTGCCCTGAATGACCAGCGGCGCTACTAGCGGCCCGGGGGGGCGGAGCGGCAGGGTGAACCCAGCACTGGGGCTTGGGGGTCCCCAATCCCCGGCGTTGCGGGGGCAGACCCTTGGTAGTGGCCCCTCGGGGGCCGACCTAAGGTTACAGTTAGCCCCCAGGAGGCCGGCAGGCCCGATGTGCCAGCTGTGCGGCGAGCGGAGGGGCGGGCCGAGGTGAGATCGCTGGCGAGCGGGAGCTTGGCCGAAGCGTTTTGGCGCGGGAAGCCTTCGATGGTCGCCGGGGGATCGGAGGACCCTGCCCGTTTTCCCGCCCTGAATGACCTGCGGCGCCCCTGGGGCCCGGGTGGCAGCAGGGCAACAGGGTGAGTCCATCGCTGGGGTTGGGGGTTCCCAGTCCCCGGTGTTGCGGCACCAGGCCCCTTCGCAGGGGCCCCTCGGAGGCTGACCTAGGGTTATGGTTAGCCCCCAGGAGGCCGCAGGCCCAATCCACCGGCTGTGCGGTGAGCAGAGGGGACGGCCGAGGTGAGGGCGCGAGCGGTAGCGTAGGCCCATGAGTTTTGGCGTGGGGGGCCTTCGAAGGTCGCCGGCGCTCAAGAAGCCCTGCCCGTTCTCCCGCACTGAATGTCCGGCGGTGCCCCTAGCGGCTCACTTGCCGGCGGGGGAGCATGGTGAGTCTGGTGCTGGGGCTCAGGTGTCCCCAATCCCCGTCGTTGCGGCGCCAGGCCCCTTGGGATGGGCCACTAGGGGGCCGACCTAGGGTTTGGGTTAGCCTCCAGAAGGCCCACAGGCCCGATTCACCATCTGTGCGGCGAGCGGAGGGGAGGGCCGAGGTAAGGGCGCTGGCGAGCAGGAGCGTGGGCCCAAGCGTTTTGGTGCAGGGGGCCTTCGAAGGTCGCCGGTGGCTTGGAGGGCCCTGGCCATTCTCCCTCCCTGAATGAACAGCGGCGCCCCTAGTGGCCCAGGTGGCGGTAGGGCGGGAGGGTCAGCTGGGCGCTGGGGCTCAGGAGTCCCCAGTCCCCAGTGTTGAGGCAATAGGAACCTGGGATTGGCCCCTCGGGGGCCCACCAAAGGTTAGGTTAACACCCAGGAGGCTGGCAGTCCTGATCCACCGGCTGTGCAGCGAGCAGAGGGGCGGAACGAGGTGAGGGCGCAGGCGAGTGGGAGCATGGGCCAAAGCATTTTGGCACAGGGGGCCTTTGAAGGTCGCCAGGGGCTTGGAGGGATCTGCCCGTACTCCCTCCCTGAATGACCGACGGTGTTCCTAGTGGCCAGGGTGGTGGCGGAGCAACACGGTGAGTCCGGCGCTGGGGTTTGGGGGTCCCCAATCCCAGGCATTGCGGTGCCAGGCCCCTTTGGAAGGGCCCCTCAGGGGCCAACCTAGGGTTATGGGTAGCCCCAGGAGTCGGGCAGGCCTCATCCACCAGCTCTGCAGCAAGCGGAGGGACGGGCCAAGGTGAGGGCACTGAGGAGCAGGAGCGTGGGCTCAAGCGTTTTGGATGGGGGGGCCTTGGAAGGTCGCCGTGGGCTCGGAGGGCCCTGCCTGTTCTCCCACACTGAATGACCAGCGACACCCCTAGCGGCCCGGGTGGTGGAGGGGCAGCAGGGTGAGTCCGGCGCTGGGGCTCGGGGGTCCCCAACCTGGCGTTGCGGTCCCAGGCCCCTTGGGAGGGGCCCCTCAGCGGCCGACCTAGGGTTAGGGTTAGCCCCCTGGAGGCCGGGAGGCCCGATCTGCCAGCTGTGTGGGGAGCGGAGGGGCCGGCCGAGGTGAGGGCGCTGACTAGCGGGAGCGTGGGCGCAAGCGTTGTGGCGCAGGGGGCCTTCGAAGGTCGCCAGTGGCTCAGAGGGCCCTGTCCTTTGTTCCGGCCTGAATGACCTACAGCGCTCCTAGCGGCACGGGTGGTGGCGGAGCGGAAGTGTGAGTCAGGCGCTGAGGCTTGCGGGTCCAGAATCCCTGGCTTGTGGCGCCAGGCCCCTTGGGAGAGGCCCCTCGGGGGCCGACCTAGGGTTAGGGTTAGCTCCTAGGAATCCGGCAGGCCCCTATGCCGGCTGTGCAGCGAGCGGAGGGGCGGGACTTGGCGAGGGCGCTGGTGAGCAGGAGCATGGGCCCAAGCATTTTGGCGCAGGGGGCCTCTAATGGTCGCCGTGGCTCGGAGGGCCCTCCCCGTTCTCCCGCCCTGACTGACCGGAAGCGGCCCTAGAGGCCCGGGTGGCGGTGGGGTGGCAATGTGAGTCTGGCGCTGCGGCTCAGGGGTCACCAATTTCCGGCGTTGCAGCGCCAAGCCCCTTGGCAGGAATGACTCGGGGGCTGACCTAGGGTTAGGGTTAGACCTCAGAAGGCCGGCAGGCCTGAAACGCCAGCTGTGCGTAAAGCAGATGGGCGGGCCGAGGTGAGGGCGCTGGTGAGCGGGAGCGTGGGCCCACGCGTTTTGGCACGGGAGGGCTACGAAGGCCGCAGGGGCCTGGGAGGTCCCTGCCTGTTCTCCCTCCCTGAATGACCGGCGTCACCTGCAGCGGCCCTGGTGGCGGCGGGGCTACAGGTTGAGTCCGGTGCTGGGGGTCGGGGGTTCCCAATCCCCAGCATTGTGCCACCAGGCCCCTTGGAAGGGGCCCCTCGGGGGCTGACCTAGGGTTAGGGTCAGCCCCCAGGAGGCCGGCAGGCCCGGGAGCCTGGGCCCAAACGTTTTGGCGCAGGGGGCCTTTGATGTCGCCGGGGGCTAGGAGGGCCCTGCCTGTTCTCCCGCCCTGAATGACCGGCTGCACCCCTAGCGGCCCGAATGGCAGCGGGGCGGCAGGGTGACTCCGGCGCTGCAGCTTGGTCCCCAATCCCTGGCGTTGCAGCGCCAGGCCCCTTGGCAGGGGCCCCTCGGGTCTGACCTAGGGTTAGGGTTAGCCCCCAGGAGGCCGGCAGGCCCAATCCTCCAGCTGTGCAGGAGCAGAGGGGTGGGATGAGATGAGGGCACTGGCGAGCGGGAAGGTGGGGCCAAGCATTTTGGCGCGAGGGGCCTTCAAAGGTTGCCAGGGGCTCGGAGGGCCCTGCCTGTTCTCCTGCCCTGAATGACTGACGGCGCCCTTCGTGGCCCGTTTAGCAGCGGGGCGGCAGGGAGAGTCTGGTGCTGGGGCTCGGGGGTCCCCAATCCCCGGCGTTGCAGCGCCAGGCCCTTTGGGATGGGCCCCTAGGGGGCCTACCTAGGGTAGGGTTAGCCGCCAGGAGGCTAGGATGCCTGATCTGCCGGCTGTGCGGCGAGTGGAGGGGCAGGCTGAGGTAAGGGCGATGGCAAACGGGACCATGGGCCCTAGTGCTTTGGTGCAGGGGGCCTTCGAAGGTCGTTGGGGGCTCAGAGGGCCCTGCCCATTCTCCCGCACTGAATGACCGGCAGTGCCCCTAGTGGCCCGGGTGGCGGCGGGGGGCATGGTGAGTCCGGCGCTGGGGCTCGGGAGTCCCCTTTCCCCGTCGTTGTGGCACCAGGCCCCTTGGGAGGGGCCACTAGGGCCGACCTAGGTTTAGGGTTAGCCCCCAGAAGGCCCACAGGCCCGATCCGCCAGCTGTGAGGCGAGCGGAGGAGAGGGCCGAGGTAAGGGCGCTGGCCAGCGGGAGCGTGGGGCCAAGCGTTTTGGTGCGGGGGGCCTTCGAAGGTCACCGGTCGCTCGGAGGGCCCTGCCCGTTCTCCCTCCCTGAATGAATGGCGGCGCCCCTAGCGGCCCAGGTGGCGGTAGGGCAGGAGGGTGAGTCCGGCACTGGGGCTCGGGAGTCCCCAATCCCAGGCATTGCGGTGCCAGGCCCCTTCAGAGGGGCATCTCAGGGGACAACCTAGGGTTCTGGAGGAGTGCAGGCCTCATCTGCTGGCTCTGTGGCGAGCGGAGGGGCGGACCGAGGTGAGGGCACTGAGGAGCAGGAGCGTGGTCTCAAGTGTTTTGGATGCGGGGGCCTTCGAAGTTCGCCAGGGGCTCGGAGGGCCCTGCCCATTCTCCCGCCCTGAATGACCAGCGGCACCCCTAGCGGCCCGGGTGGTGATGGGGTGGCAGGGAGACTCCGGCGCTGGGGATCAGGGCTCCTTAATACCCGGCGTTGTGGCCTCAGGTCCCTTGGGATGGGACCCTCGGAGGCCGACCTAGGGTTAGGGTTAGCCCCCAGGAGGCTGGCAGGCTCGTTCCGCCCATGTGCGGTGAATGGAGGTGTGGGTTGAGGTGAGGTAGCTGGCGAGTGGGGGCGTGGGCCAGAGCATTTAGGCTTTGGCTTGGGGTGCCTTCGAAGGTTGCAGGAGGCTTAGAGGGTCCTGCCCGTTCTGTCGCCCTGAAGGACTGGTGATGCCCCTAGTGCCCCATGTGGCGGCAGGGCGGCAGGGTGCATCCGGTGGTGGGACTCGGGGGTCCCCAATCCCTGGCATGCAGCGCCAGGCCACTTGGGAGGGGCCCCTCGGGTGCGACCTAGGCATAGGGTTAGCCCCCAGGAAGCCAGCAGGCCCGATCCGCCAGCTCTGCAGCGAGAGGAGGGGTGGGCCGAGGTTAGGGCGCTGGGGAGCAGGAGCGAGGGAGCCAGAGTTTTTGCGCGGGGGGCCTTTGAAGGTCGCAGGGGGATCGGAGGGCCTTGCCCGTTCTCCCTTCTTGAATGACTGGCAACGCCCGTAGCGCCCTGGGTGCTTGCGGGGTGGCATAGTGAGTCCAGCACTGGGGCTTGGGGGTCCCAAATCCCCAGCATTGTGGTGCCAGGCTCCTTGGGAGGGGCCCCTCGGGGGCCGACCTCGGGTTAGGGTTCTTCCACAGGAGGCCGGCAAGCCCGGCGCTAAGTGGCTCTGACAATGTAACAAAAATGCCATACACTTATCTGAAAGAAATAACAGTGTACAGGAACCCTCTTAGCCCTAACATCATCCTTTGTGAATATGGAAGCCAGCCCCAAAGTGGTCGTGGAAGTCTGACGAAAGGGCTAGGCACTTTTCTCTGAGTCACCACACTGTACAGGGAAAGAGCAATGTACATCATCATTCACGAGTAGGAAGCATGAATGGAAGGTTCTGGAATTTCGAGGACTCTGACCCATCCTTATTGGTAATAAACCACCGTGTACAGGAAAACACCTTCAACTCTCATCAGCCTCCTCAATCCTGATTCCGATTCAACTTTTGGTGTGTAGGACTAGGGAAATGTCCACATCTTATTGCTAAGAAAGAACGATGTCAGGGTAATGCCCTTCAAGTCACCTCAGCCTTCCTGAAGACGGAAGCAGGAATCAAGCTGGTTATGTTACCATGAGGTAAGGAAGATGAGCATATAAGTGAGAAACAACAGTGGGCAGGACCTCTCTTCCAACGAACAGTATCTTTGCTTAATGTTGAATCCCTATGGTAAGTGGTTGTGGGCATTTGTGAGGTCAAAATCTTAAGTGTTTTGTAAAACCTCTTGGTCATTCACAGATGAGACTAAGGTAGTTGGGGACTCCTAGGCAGTGATTTGTCCACTGTCAAAAATATGAAAAGATAAAAGAGACAGATGAGGTCTCCTCAGGCATTGTCCTTTATCCTCATCCTCCGTGAGGATGGCCATCTCTGGACAGCTCAGTGTCAGAGTCTCATTCACATTGGGGGCATCTGTTCCTCACAGACATCAGGCAGGGAAATGAATTTGGTTCTCTGTGCCAGCCCAGCCACAGCTGAGTGTCACAGCACCCTCTCGTGGGCTCATAAGAGTTTCACTGTCACCAGGCAGGTCATTGTATTTGATAAACCACTGTGAGAGTTTGCAATTGCCTTCACCTGCAACCTCCAGAGGCAAATGCAGATCTCTGGTACCATGTGAAGTCATGTGAAGGCTTTGTGAGAAAGTGTCCTTTTGCTTAAGAAAAACATGGCTGGGGCTCCTGGCTGGCTCAGCCAGTTAAGCATGTGCCTTTGGCTCAGGTTATGATCCCAGGGTTCTGGAATCGAGCCGAGGGTCCCTGCTCAGCAGGAAAGGAGTAGGGAAATAGCTTAGAACCCACAGAGAATGTGAATAAAGGGGAGTGAAATGGAACTTGGTCTGTATTTTGCTTTAGGGATTGGAAGTTAGTTTTTTCTCAATTGTGATTGTTCTTGAAACAGAACAGCTGTATTGTTTTTTTTTTTACCTTTAATTTTTTTCTAGTAACAATTTTTTATTATTATATGTTAGTCACTATACAGTATTTCCTTAGTTTTTGATGTAGTGTTCCGTGATTCATTATTTGCATATAACACCCAGTGCTCCATGCAATATGTACCTTCCTTAATACCCATCACTGGCCCATCCCAATCCCCCACCCCTCTCCCCTCTGAAGCCCTCAGTTTGTTTCCCAGAGTCCATAGTCTCTCGTGGCTCATTCCCCCTTCTGTTTAGGGTCCATTGTCTAAAGGGACAGACAGTGGAAGTTCACCAAATATAAGATCGAAATTTCATTGTTCATTATAGATGCCGCCAAGTAGTTCCCAGACATTTCATTCTACTCTAGTAATTGATTATACCTGTGCAGGTGCACGTGAAAGATAACTGATGAATGTATACTGGTAATAAAACACGCCCCACAGTAGTAGAATAATAGAGAATGCACATGTGTAAAATTATTCGACTACGGCTTCCATGCTTTCCCTTTGGTTCCTTGTTATCTATGAAATTGGACAATTTTTGTTCTCTAGGCTTAAAACTCATTGTCAGTATTCAGAGTTTTTCAATGCTGATCTTCTCCCGTATAAGTTACTAAAAACCTAAAATATGTATGAACTTTAAAAAATGCTATATTGAAAATTATAGCAGGGAAGTTCCATTTTGTGAATATTGTGTCAATGGATCTCTATTTTGCCATCAGTGTTCATTAGAAATGATGACATTTCATGTGAGTATAAATATCAATGTGAAAAAGAAAAGGTAGGAAGAACCTTGAATGTTTAAGTAATTGCTGAAATGACAGGTGTGTGTGTGTGTGTGTGTGTGTGTGTGTGTGTGTGTGTAATTGATTTTCAGTGAATGGTTCAGCTACTTGCAGGGCCTCCGAGAGAGCCCAGGTGAACCTTTCAATGAGTTGGTATCTGTTTTCAGAACATGGGAATCTCTTAGTCCAATAGTCAATCAGGCAAGCTTTGAGGTCTTGAAGAGTTTCAGTCCTCAGCGATGGTGTTGCAGACCCTTGTGAGCAAACCCTAGGTATGCTCAGAGCCCTCATTAGCTGGTACCAACGTGTGACGATTTCAGACAGCATTTCCCAAAGAAGTACCTCTTGAGTCTCTGTTCTTGTCAGTTCCCTACACTTCCTTACACTAGTTATGTGATCAGTGTGTTTCAGGATAATCCCCACATGTGATTTTTGCTATTTCCTACTAGTCCTATCTGTTTCTCATCTTGTTCTTTTATGGTAGGGGTTGGGAAGCAACCTGTGTGGTGTAGGAAGGGGTGTGGTAGTTGTCTGCCTTCAGAGGACCAAATGATGCCTAGAAATTGTACTGTAGTTTGAGGTCAATTGTCCATCCTCTGAGTGTCAGGAATTCCATCACTTTACTTTGATGCTAGTCTGTTCTTCAAGCTGTCCTCAGAAATAAGGACGTCATCCATCTAGGGAATACTGGTTTGTGTGTATGTTTTCATTTTAGGAAAGGCCTTGCTGTGCCTGAAAATAATACTGTAGAGCACCCTTTCCTGTTCTTATTGGCCATCAGTCAATCTTTTGTGAAGTATTCGTTTATAAATAGACTTTCTATGGTTGATGAGCAGGAATTCTTTATTGACAAGTCTTTGTCAATGTGTGTATTGCAAATCTTTACTTCCCAGCCTGCGGTTCACTTTTTCATTTTCTTATGGTCATAAGATAAGGAGAAATGTCACATTTTTATGAAGTCCCACTGAATTCTTTTAAATGGTTTGTGCACCCTATGTCTTACCCCAAGTTTGACAGGTTCTACGTTTTCTTTCAGAAACTGTCCAATGGGAAGCTACAATCCATTTTCTCTGTCCATTTATTGCTTACAAATTTCACATTTTTATGAAGTCCCACTGAATTCTTTTAAATGGTTAGTGCACCCTATGTCGTACCCCAAGATTGACAGGTTCTACGTTTTCTTTCAGAAACTGTCCAATGGGAAGCTACAATCCAATTTCTCTGTCCATTTATTCCTTACAAATGTATTTTGACCATCTGTTTCCTAGGAAACCTCTTTTGTTATTATTATTATTATTATTATTATTATTATTAATTTTAAATTGCATTTTTAATTCTAAAAGGGTATTTATAGACTGTTTTGAATTTTCTATGTACACAATCGTGTTATCTGTGAATAGTCACTATTATCCCCTCAATTCTTATCCTTTTTGTTTCTCTTGCCTTAAAACACTGGTAGATTCTCCGATGCCACGTTGAATAGAGCAGCATTGTTTAAAGATTTTCATATACCTTTCTCAATATCTGACAGAAAAAGCAGACAAAACATTGGTAACAAATGTGACCAAATTGACATATAGGGAACATTCCATAATAAGTGCAGAATACGTTATTTTCAAGTGATCATAGACTCTTTACCCAAATAGATGATAGGTGGGGCCACGAATCAAGACTACAAATGTTAAACCCTGAAATTAACTAGATTCTATTCTTAGACCAGAGGGGAATTGAGTCACAGTCATAGCGAAAAGAAAACCAGGAAGTCCTTCAATGTTTAAAAATTAAATGGAACTTTGCTACATATCCTAAAGGTCAGAGAAGGAATCTCATTGGAAATTCTGAACCTTTTATACATGAGGGCTCACACACAATGGCACTTTCTTTGTGAAGAGCATAATAATAACCTAGACAGGAGTTGAGCCTTAAGTCAGAGTTCTGCCTGCCCCAGCCACACCTGGCAGCCTTGGCCTGTGGTCCCCCTCAGCTGTCCTTTCTGGTGGCCCTGAGCTAAGGGGGTCAACATGGCCATATGGAAATGGGAAGCTCCCCACTCATAGTGATGGCAGTGCCCCCTCCCCAGCTGCCCTTTCTGGTGGCTCTGAGCTAAGGGGGTCAACATGGCCGTATGGAAATTAGAAGCTCCCCACTCTTAGTGATGACGTTGCTATCGTATCATCCTCACCAGTCCAACAACATGATTTCTGAGTGAACTATGACACAAGAGCGACTTCTTGGCCTTCCTTCAGGTTTGAAAATCATCTGGTGAGTCATCTATTAGAAATAGGATTCAACATGTGTTCTTTCTTCTGGAAAAGAAATAGACCCAATAGCAATTATGGCTTCCTGAGCACCTGTTCTTGAGAGACATCATACTGGCTCTTTGTAGCATTCTGCCTCTTAAACTTCTCAACTAGGGTGTAGATATTTGTAGGCACATTTTCAGGTGGTTAGACAGGGACTCGGATGATATGAGTCACAGAGGATTTTAGTGTCAGAAACCTAAGTGGGATCCCCAAATTGACTCCAAATCCCTTGTTGTTCCATACAGGGTACTATTTCCCTCTTATCTCTGGTCTTCTCGATCTGGAAACCTATCAAGTATCAGGATTTTCTTGTCATGTGGACAAATGGAACGAATTCAGCGGGCCTTTTCACCTCTGCCCATGGTGATCATTAAGATCATTATCTCAGTGGAGGACCTCTGGGTAAGATACTCAAAGATCCTTAGGGATACAGACAGTATAATATTTTTCTGGTATTAAAGTTCCTGAAACCAACTATCTTTTTTAGTCGATTCAGGCTCTGGTATGTTCAGAGGGTGCTGTAAAACAGGTCTGAAATAGTATTTAAAAACACTCAGCTCAGCCTCTTCTACAAAGTGAGCCAATGCTTATAAACATGGCTAAAATATTGCCTTACCTACGATGACCTCCCAGCCATCATAGTGTTTATATGGTATGACTGTGACTTACATTAGTCAACATTTGCAGAGAAAGAACTTAGTGCATCCAGGGGGCACTTCATGTTGAAATTAGTTTGTGACAACGAGCTACTGTGTTTTATTCTGCAGTCCAAGGGAATGGTGCCAGACATCTCTAAGGTGTCTAGCAGTTTTACAATTCTGATTTTAAGTGGTCTGTGTGCTTCAGCGATTTGGGCAGGAGAAGGGCAGGAGTCCAGAGACTGTGAACACTTCTGTTACCTGTGCTGACCATGGAGCAGGTAGCCTTCTGTGGGCATCATTTTGATTTCTTGGTACTCTTGTGAAAGGTGCTTTTGTCTCAAATTCCTCCTTTTTAGGAGTAATTATAATGATGAAAGTAATTTTTATCTTATATCATCTGTGGGCCCTGATCCTGGGCTCCCAGGGAAGCTATCCTTTAACATTTTAACTGGCTCAAAATGATTGGGCAAAAACTCAAAGCATGAGCCCTATTTCTGCCCCAAGTACATGTTGTACATCTGCTTCAAGAATAAAACAATAACCAAAAATGACAACATGAAAATAAGAAAAAATAAAGAACCTCTTTGGCTCCCATAAGATTAAAGTCATACTGACATGTACATACTGAGAATGCATGAAATCATTGCATTTCCTAAAGCCCAAGCCTTGGAGGGTCTGAGAACCACTGACATTGCCCAGAACCAGGCACACCCCAGCAGGGAGGGGTGGTGCAGAAAGGGAAGGGGCAGGACTCTGAGGGAGGTCTGCAGCTAGAGGGGTCCCTGGAAGGGGCCAGGTGTGTGTGGGGAGCCCGGCCCAGGACCCCAACCATGCCTGTGCTGGGTGTTGGGTAGAGGAGGCGCCTCTTGGACTCCCTGCACTTTTAGGGTTCCAGGGGCTTGAGGGCGGGTTGCCTGGCATCCCAGGGGCTGGGGCACCACCCTCCCTGACCAATCACCCCTTGGGGGTGGAGCTACGTCTCTGTGGGCTGTTCCAGAGTTGCAGTGGGGTGCAGACCTGGGGCAGAAGAAGGGGCACTGGGAGAGAGAGAGTTGCCCTGTGGAGGTCCCAGCTGCTGAGTGAGCAGAATGCACCAGGGGCGGGGGAGTTCGGGGGTAGGGTGCAACCCAGGTGGGAGGCAGGGTTCTCGAAGGGCACTTGGAGAGGGTTCATTGTGGGGACTCAGGTGAGTTTTCTTTTCCTCTTTAAAGTCTCTTCTGCCCCATGTCCACAACTGGCCTTATTCCCCATACCCGTGAACTCCAGGGCGCCCAATCACCTGAGCTTTTGTGGGATGGGTTGCAGAATTTCAGGGTTTCCCCTGTTCCCTGGAAAAGTGTGGGTAAGGACCTCACAGAGTCCCCACCTTCAGTGATGTGTCCCCCTGTTCTCTGACACAGTGCAGGTGATGCATCTTGAGCAGTACCCCGAGTTCAGCAGGGTGTGCCCTGGTCCCCCAGGCACAGGTGTGGCAGTAGCAAGCCCCAGAGCCATACCCAACTTCAGCATTATGCCCCGTGTGCCCCCAGGTTAGTGGTCATTGGCTGTTGGAATCATGCAGGAAAATTCTCCAGGTGGGGGCCTGGAAGCGGGTGTAAACCAGACCCCACTCTAGTTGCACTGGGAATAGAAAAATTGAGGGTTTCCTTAGAAGAGTAAGTCTGCTTTCCAGAAAAGGCAAGGTCATTGGTCTATTGAGAATGAAGATAATTACTGCTAAACAAGAAGTATGTGTTGCCCCTTTGCCCAGAAACCGAAGCAGGTGTGCAGGCTTTAGGTCAGAGGTGCCTTCTTCTCCACAGCTGACAGCACTTCTCTGCTCTGACTCCAAGACACCCGAGGTTTTGAACGTCAGTATCGGAGTCAGCGAGGCAGCTTGTCACTGGACGCCAGTGTTCAGAGAAAGCACAGGTATGTTTGGCAAAATGTCCTAACTATGTCAGGGCTTTAGGTAAAACCTCTCATTATCCCAAAACCTCCTGGGCTTTTCTCTTTTCTCTAGTTGAGCCACAAAGTAAAATTGAAGTAACTGTCAGCATTCTGGGTTTGGTGCAAGAATTACAATTTTCCCTGCTGGTAGAACATTGCAGGGGATCACAATTTCTCTGTCCATTTATTGCTTACAAATGTATTTTGACCATCTGTTTCCTAGGAACCCTCTTTTATTAGAAAGGGAAGGTGAGATTCACTCTGTGCCTGTTTGTAACATCTAATTTGTTCCTTCATCTAACAATGTTTATTCAATTGGGCCTAAGACATGTTTGAGTGGCCAGCATCTAGAGTTAGGTGGCTTTTTTCATCTGATACAGACTTGGATGATGTCATTTGACAAAGGTGATGTTTCATCATTGATTAGTTTATTCATCAAAAGAGTTAAAATTAGGGTGGAGGGGAAATTGAAAATTATCCAAAGCGGCCTGTTCCTGTTTAAAAGTTGAGCTTGACTTTCTAGTTTTACTAAATGTATTATCTCGATATTTTGAGGTGCCATATTCTCTCTGTAGTTTCTTTGGTGGTGGAATCAGAAGGAGAGTCTGGGAATTCTTTTGGATAGTGGCATGCTGGTGGCTTCAAGGGGCTTGGCGTCAGGAGCCTTGGGTGAAGTCTGCAACTGCTTGTCTGACCCTAGGAGCATCTCCCAGAGGTTTTGTTTCCTCTTATGAAATTGCCGGCAGATAATGTTCTGATTAAAGGGGAACCCTCCCATCCTGTTGGTGGGAATGCAAAGTGGTGCAGCCAGTCTGGGAAACAGTGTGGGGGTTCCTCAAAAAGTTAAACATTGAACAACCCCATGATCTAGCAATTGCTCTCCTAGGTATTTACCCAAAGGATACAAAAATGCAGATTTAAAGGGGGAACCTGAACCATGATGTTTATAGCAGAAATGTCCACAGTAGCCAAACTATGGAGAGAATCCCAACATCCATGCACTGATGAATGGATAAAGCAGATGTGGGATACATATATATAATGGAATATGACCCAGCTTCAAAAAGAATGAAATCTTACCATTTGCAAGGATGCGGATGGATCTAGAGTGTATTAAGCTAAGCAAAATCAGTGAGGAAAGACAAATATCCTATGCTCATACGCTTGTGGAACTTCGGAAAGAAAACAGATGAACAGAGTGGAGGGGCGATGAGAGAGGCAAACAAGGAAATAGACTCAACCTTGGAGAACAAACTGAGTGTTACTGCAGGACAGGGGCATGGGGGGAAGAGTTAAATGGGTGAGAGGTATTAAGGAGGGCGTTTGTGATGAGCATCGGGTACTGTATGCAGGTGAGGAATCGCTAAATCCTACCCCTGAAGCAAATGTTCCATGGCATGTGACTAACTGGAATTTAAGTAAGAGAAGAAAGGAAAAAGTGTTCTGCTTCATGAAGAGTGAGGTAAAATTGTAGTGATTTGGGCTGTACTATTCTATAGATGAGAGTTGTTAAACACCCTGTTGTAGGATACACTAGTTGCTTATCACATAAGGAGTCTTCAGAAAGCTGCAATGAAAGATTCAGGTGTCAGAGTATGTTCATGTTCCACTGATATGTTACAGTTTGCACAGGTAGGAAAGAAGATGGAGAGAAAGGCAACAGAAGGGGAAAGTAGGTGTGAACCTTTCATTACTTAGCATTATAGCTTTCTCATGAAAGCCTTGCGCCAGTGTGATTATGGAAGCAGAGGGGAATCCGGGAAATTTGCAGGAGACGGGGGAGTTCCAGATCTGGGTAAAGCTGACAAGGGTCCCAGAGGAGAGCTGAATGCATTCTGCAGCAGGGTGTGGGCGGGGTGGGCTCCAGGGGTGGCTGTGGGTCTCCTGGGTGAGAGTTGTAACAGGTGAGGGCTGTGTGCAAGTTCCTGGCTGAGGACAAGTGAGGCACAGGTGGAGAGCTGGCAGAGAACCTTCTTCTGGGCCACCAGCCTCACCCAACACACAGCTTCATCTTCTGTCCCTTTCACTCCAATTCAGACTTCTCCGAAGGTGAGTGAGAACACATCAAGAGCATTCGAAACAGAAGGGAAAGCATGTGGAAAGGCTCTGGGGCAGGAGAATTCCAGGTATGTCCAGGAGCAGCAAGAAGGCCCTGTGGCCACAGGAGACAGCTTAGGACATGAGCTCAGAGAGGTGACAGATGGTGACAGAAAGCCATTCCAGGGCTATAACCCCATGAGACCCTGTTTCACTGGGCCATCCTGGCTACAGTGTTGAGAACAGATGACAGAGGGTTGAAGATGGCAAGGCAGGTCAATGACGAAGCTTTTCCAGGAACTCAGGCACTGTGGTCCAGACAGGTGGCCTTGGATGGAGTGGTTAGACCTATTCTGGGTCCATTTTGAAGATGGAGCTCACAGGATTTGCTGATGGGTTAGCTATTAGGAGCAGGAGAACAGAGGAATTGGGGTAACTCCCAGCTGTTGTGGGTTGTCCTGATCGAGGGGAAGGAGTGGGTTTTTCGGGTGGTAGGAGGTAGTCCGTGTTCTGCATGCTGAGGAAGGTGCCTTTCCCAGTGGATCTGCTGAGGTTTGTGTCTGAGAGAACCTTTCACTTCTCCTCCCTCAGCAATGCTCAAGTACAAGTATCCCCCACTTTTTAAACGTTCACAGTAAGTCACTTGGTTTTCTTGAAATAACTACGTAATTACCCATCTTCAGTAAGAGGAAGAGACCTGAAGAGGATTTTCCTCTTATGAAAAAAGGTGTACTGTGAGAATCGCGTTCATCATCTGTTTTGGGGAGAAGCTCCTTCCGTTGGGAACCGCTCTCCGCATCCAGCCACCAGCACTTTGAATGGTGTCTGTGAGCCTCTATTGTGCTTTATCTTCATTTATGCTGGGCCTCCGTTAGGTACTTGTGTCCTGAGGCCTAAGAAAAGCCAAAAGAAGGAATTTTGGGGTCTGAGCACACTGTCTAATTGTTCCGTGTAAATTAATGGCCATTCCTTCTTGACAGCATTTCTGCTGTGCAAGGTTTCTCAGAAGCCCTGCACTTTCAAAGAGCAGGGAAACCTATACCCCATGCTGCGGGGTTAGTTTTAGTCTCCATGCTGGACAGAACATTTCATGACTGTCAGATTTTCTCACTCAAACATTGAGACTTTGACCACCTTCACCCATTTCTACCACCCCATCCCCGAATCTGGCACCTACCAATCTGCTATCAGTATCTATGCATTCAGTATTTGTTTATTCCACGTGGAATGTACATGAGAGCATCTGGGATTGGTCTTTCTGTGTCTGAGTTACTTGGAATAAGGTCCCCAAGGTCTGTGTTTCCAGGTCTGATTCTTGTGAATAATGCTGCAGTGAACGTGGGAGTGCATCTGTCTTTTTGAGGCAGTATTTTTGTGTTCTCCGAATAAATACTGAGTAGAGCCATTACTGTGCCATGTGGTAGTTGCATTTATTTTTTCAGGAACCTCCATACCATTTGTCACAGTGGCTGCACCAATTTCCATTCCCACCAACAGTGCACAGTGTCTCCTCTGCAAACCCTTGACCCCAACTGGTGTCTGTCTCTGGACAATTGGTGATCCAACTGTTGTGAGGGGATAGCCGATTGTGGGTTTGACTGATGTTTCCCTGACGATTTTTAGTGATGTCTAACAACTTTCTCTGTCTGTTGGCACCTGTGTGCCATCTTTGGAAAGTATCTATTCACATATTCCCCACGTTTTTTTATACAGTTTTTTTTTGTTTCTTTTGATTTGTATGAGTGTTGTGTGTATTTTTGATATTAGCCTCTTCTCACACATATGATTCGCAGATATTTTTTTCTTATTGGGTCAGTGGCCTTTTAAGTTTTTGCTGGTTTCTTTTGCCGTGTGGAAGATTTCAGTTTGATATTGTTCCACTTGTTTATTTTTGCTTTTGTTGCCTTTGCATTTGGTGTCCGATCTGAAGACTCTTTGCCAAAACCAATGTCGAGAGACTTAGTACCTGTGTCTTCTTGGAGGTTTATGGATTCAGGTCTTATGTTCAAATCATTCATCCATTAAAAATTTTGTGTGTGGTGTAAGAAAGTGGCCCAGTTATATTCTTCTGCATTTACTGTCCAGTTTGCATGTTACCGCTCACTGAAGAGACGGTCCTTCCCTCATGGCATATCTTCTGCTGCTCTGTCGTAAGTTAGGATCATCTACGTGTGGGTAAGTTTCTGAGCTTTCTGTTCTGTTCCACTGAACTGGTGTCTGTGTTTATGCCAGTACCATCCTGTTTTGATGACAACAGCTCTATAATCTAGCTTGAAATCCAGGAGTGTGTTGACTGCACCTTTCTTTCTCCAGGTTGCTTTGGGTATTTGGGGTCTTTTGTGATTCCATACAAGTTTGAGGACTGTTTTCTATTTGCTCGAATAATGCCAGTGGAATTCAGATAGGGATTTCATCACATCTGTCGATTGCTTTGGGTACGATGGACATGTTCACATAATTAAATCTTCCAGTTAAGGAGCATGGCGTATGCTTCCATTTGTTTGTGTTGCCTTCCAAATCTTTGACCCATACATTCTGCCCCCCTCGACACACATGTTTTTCATTTCTTTTCTGCCATGTGTTGAGTGTACTATGTCTTTCGCATTTTTGGTTACTTTTATTCCTAGATTTTTTTTGATGCAATTGTAAATGGCATTGCTTTTTTAATTTCTCTTTGCGAACGTGTGTCATCAGTATACAGAAATGCAAGAAGTTGGGTCATCTGGGTGGCCCCATAGGTGAAGCGTGTGCCTTCAGCTCAGGTCATGATCCCAGAGTCCTAGATCGAGCCCCATTTTGGGCTCCCCGCTTAGCGAGGGTCTGCTTCTCCCTCTTTCCTACACTCCCCCTGCATGTGCTTTTTCTCTTCCTCTCAAATAAATAAATAAAATCTGAAAAAAAATAAAGACAACAGGTCTCTGTATATTGACTTTATATCCTGCAGCTTTCTTGCATTTGTTTAAACTAACTGTTTTTTTTTGTGTGTGTGTGTGTAATCTTTCGGGATTTCATGTCATTTGCAAATAGTGACAGTTTTCCTGTATGGATTTCATATCTTTCTCTTTTTTTAAAATGATGTTAGTCACCCTACAGTACTTCATTTGTTTTTGATGAAGTGTTCCATGATTCATTGTTTGTATATAACACCTAGTGCTCCTTATGACACGTGCCCTCCTTAATACCCATCACCAGGATAACCCATTCCCCTACCCCTCCCTTACTGCAACCTTCAGTTTGTTTCCCAGTGTCAACAGTCTCTCATGGTTCCTCTCCCCCTCTCATTCCCCCCCTTCACTTTTCCCTTCCTTCTTCTAATGTCCTCCATGCTATTCCTTCCATTCCACATAGGAGTCAAACCTTATGATAATTCTCTTTCTGTGCTTGCCTTAATTTCACTTAGCATAATCCCCTCCTGGTCAATTCACCTTGGTGCAAATGGTGGGTATTCATCCTTTCTGATGACTGAGTAATATTCCATTGTATAGATGAACCACATCTTCTTTGTCCATTCATCTGCTGAAGGACATCTTGGCTCCTTATACAGTTTGGCTATTATGGACATTGCTGCTATGAACATTGAGATACAGGTGCCCCTTCTTTTCATTACTCTGTGTCTATGGGGTAAATACCCAGTAGTGCAATTGTTGGGTCATAGGATAGCTCTGTGTTTAATGTCTTGCGGAACATCCATATTGTTCAAAAGTGGTTATACCAGTTGAATTCTCACGAGTAGTGTAAGAGGGCTCCCCTTTCTCCACATCATCTCTGACTTTTTGTAATTTCCTGTCATGTTAATTTTTGTCTCAAGATTTTATTTATTTATTTGATAGAGATAGAGACAGCCAGCGAGAGAGGGAACACAAGCAGGGGGAGTGGGAGAGGAAGAAGCAGGCTCATAGCGGAGGAGCCTGATGTGGGGCTCGATCCCATAATGCCAGGATCACGCCCTTAGCCGAAGGCAGATCCTTAACCTCTGTGCCACCCAGGTGCCCCCTGCCTTGTTAATTTTAACCATTCTAGCTGGTGTAAGGTGGTATCTCATTGTCGTTTTGATTTGTATTTGCCTGATGGCAAGTGATGTGGAGCATTTTTTCATGTGTCTGTTGGCCATTTGTATGTCTTCTCTAGAAGTATCTCTTTGTGTCTTCTGCCCATTTTTTGGGTGTCGAGTTTGAGGAGTTCTTTATAGATCTTGGATACCAGCCCTTTATCTGTAATATCATTTGCAGATATCTTCTTCTTTTCCATAGGTTGCCTTTGTGTTTTGTTGATCGTTTGCTTTGCTGTGCAGAAGGTTTTTATCTTGATGAAGTGCCAATAGTTCATTTTTGCTTTTATTTCCTTTGCCTTTAGAGACATGGCTTGCAAGAAGTTGTTGTGTCCAAGGTTGAAGAGATCTTTTGATTTGGATATGATACAGGAATCCATTATCTTTCTTTCCTGAATGTATTCGATTCCTCTGTCTTTCTTGGTGAGTCTAGCTAAGTTTGTCAGTTTTATTTATCTTTCCAAAAAAGGCACCTTTCAATTTCATTGTTTTTGTTTTTTTTTTTTTTTGGTCTTTTTAGTCTCTGTTGGATTTATTTATGCATTCCTTTTTGTTATTTCCTTATTTCTACTATATTGGGTCTTTGTTGTTTTATTTTTTACTTCTTTACCACATAAATCAGGTTGTTTATTGGAGACCCTTCTCATGGATTGATGAAGACTTGAGTTTCTATGAATGTCCCCCATAGAGCTACTTTTGCTGCATCCCATAAGTTTTTGTAAGTTGTCTTTTTCATCAGTGTCAAGGTACTTCTAAAATCTTTTTTGATTTCTTCTTTGACTGTTGGTTGTTCGGTAGCATGTTTTTAATTCTCCACATATTTTTTTGAGATTATTTAAGTATCTGACAGAGAGTGAGACAGTGAGAGAGGGAACGCAAGCAGGGGGGGTGAGAGAGGGAGAAGCGGGCTTCCCACTGAGCAAGGAGCCTGATTCCAACCTAAATCCCAGGATCCTGGGATCAGGACCTGAGCTGAAGGCAGATCCTTAACAACTGATCCACCCAGGCTCCCCAATCTCCACCTATTTTTGACTGTCCCATTTTTTTCTTGAGACTGATTTCTAGTTTCATATCTTTGTGGTTGGACAAGATTTGAAGCATAAGGTGAAGAGCATTCAGATTAAAAGTTTGTTTCCTGGAGGGATTTCTGAGGGCAGACCATGAGTTCTGTGGGGACGGAGGAAGGTTTTGTGAAACGGGGGTGGGGTTAACCCTTGTTAGAATTACTGACTACTACCATGCAGGCTGTGTGCTACTGTTCACACCGTAGTCCTGATGGACTTGTACTTCATTAGGAATATTTTCTAGGAGGTTTAGGCATAGCCTTCTCTTAAAGAAAGGTGCCATGTGGGTTCATGGCATGACCCCAGGTCAGCAACCAGGATGTATGGTATTGTGGGGGATGAGAAACAGGCTTTCTGTGGGAAGTGACAGAAATAGTTTATGGTGAGCTCCATGACCATAGGTGAGGTCCCGAGTGACCCACTGGGTGTTGGGTTCTGTGGATCTGTCTCATCAGGTGCTGTGGAATTCAGGGACACCCTCCTGTCTGTGGATTTGTGTGGAGACAGGTAGACATCAGTGTTTGGCCAGGCACAAGGGTCGCACTGGACCACCACCAGAGGTGCAGCGTGTGCGGGAGCCACTGCTTGCTTTCCACGAAAGCTGACCAGGGTCTTTGACCGTGATTTCTAGCAGCTGCAAGGGGAGAGGAGGCCGGGGGTGGTGCACACTTCCTAGAGTTGTGGTCAGGACTAGTCTGGAACCCACTGAAGTCAGCCACACTGGGCACAGAAGGCCCCCAGTCAGTGTAGCTGTGGGCACTGCTCCCATGGTACTTTCGGGCCGGCTCCATGCTGCCACCTCCTGCTTTTCATCATCATCTTCAAAGTCATGTGCCTCTGCTCTTGCCCCATGGCCTCCAGGGTATTGTCAGTCCTCCATCTGGCCCTCGTCCCTGTTGCCCTGTGCAGTCCGATGCCAGGATAGCCTTCTTGAGACAATCATCTGGCCCTGATGGAACACTTCCATGGATCTCGTGTGATGCAAGGATGAAGCCCTGCCCTGGAAGGGGGCTGCAGGTCCCCAATCAGGAGAGCCATGTCTCCCTTTTCAGCATGGCCTGCCCTCCCCTCAGTCTTCTTCAGGGAAGCTCTCCCCACTTCCTGAGATGACAGCTCTGAACTTAAAAATGAATGTTATTTTACATATCTCTATGCCTTAGTTCATCCATGGCATGTCTTTCAACCCCGTTAGTGGGGTTTTTTTTTAGCAGTTCTGAAGGGCTGTCTGCTCAAGGAGGGGATGACCCGGGTGGGGCAGCTTTCCCTCTCATCTCCCTCAGCATGTCTCTGAGCCCTGGGGCCAACTGTGCCACTGAGGATTGAGGGACCTGAGCCAGCTCATCCTGAGCCCAGGCTCTGTCAGCTGTGTAGACGGATGCATGTCAGAGTGGTGGGCAGCGGCATGGGCCAGGGGCAGGCAGTGTCTCCTCATTCCTTCCCTCCCTTCCTCGCAGATATAGCTCAGAGCAGCCTTCAACCCCTGCATCTCCAGATCCTTTGACCTGTGCCTCCTGTGTTCAGCTGGTGACCTTGGAGTTTTGCATTGATTCTACCTCCCATACCCTCTCCTGTAGCAGTTCCTGGATCAGGGGAGTGGTGGGACTCTTGTCTGCTTTTGATCTTCTTCCTGTCCCGCACCAAGCCCACCCACCTTTGCATCTTCCATGTAAGTGCTTGGAAGCAAGCCCATCCACAGAGAACCTATTAGCCAAATGGATCCAGGCAAAGAACATTGAAGTAGAGATCCAGGATCCATAATAAACCTGCTCGGAAACTTGTCCCAAAGTCTGTGACTCTCTCACACTGAAACAGAAACAATAATAGCTTTCTGGACTGTGAAGTGACATGTGTCTCTACTTCTAATCTTAAATGCATAGGTGCTGAGCCTGGACTGAAAAGGACCATGGCTCCCGTGGGCTGGGATCCACAGTAAGAACTCAGTGAAATCTGAATTCAAGGCATAGAGTGAATAATTATTGTAGAGTGAATCCTCCCAAGTAGGGCTTATGAACAATGCACAGGAAAAGCTTTTTCAAAGAGGTTTCTGAAAGAAAAATCTTTTTTAAAAATTTATTTTAATTCCAGTAGAGCTAACCTACAGTGTTACATTCGTTTCAGGTGTACAATAGAGTGATTCAGTAATTCTATATATTACTCAGTGGTCATCAAGAAAAGTGTCCTCTTAATCCGCTTCATCTATTTGACTCATCCCTCTATCCACCTCCTCTCTGGTATCCATCCGTTTGTTCTCTATTGTTAAGAGTTTGTATTTTGCCACACCCATACTCAGGCAACCCTGTTTGGGTAGAGTTGCCCTGTCCCCTGCGAGGGGGGATTGGTGTGGGAACGCTGTGAGCCAGTATTTCCAGGCTTTTGTTCCCTGGCATCTTTCTCTGGCGGTCTGCTGTGCCTCTTCTGAGAGTCAGAGCAGCAGAGGCTGAATTGTCACAGAACAGAGGGATTGCGGCATGTTCTTCACGGATGTTCTGGCCACTTTAACTCCGTTACTGTTGGTGCTGCTCAACCCCATAGCGTCCGTGGATGTGTGCTCCACACCTGGTGTCCCTGCCCTCACTTCCAGGGCAGGTGCATCTCTGTCCTTTGTGTTTCTAAGGCCACCAGCCACCAGCCGCCCCCTGGAGCTCCCAGATCTCCAGGTCTCAGTCTGGATCCTGTGAGCACACCAGGATTACGGAGTTTCCTGAGAAGCCTGGTGGCATACCACCTCCTTCAGGGTCTCAGTCTGCTGTTTCCTGGGTGCCAACCACGAGTTCGCCCGCTGCCCCATGCAGGTGGCCCACCAGCCGCCAGCCGCCCCGCGTGCTCCCGGGTCTCTGGGTCTGTCTATTCCCGGTGAGCACACTGGGATTCCGGAGTTCCGTGAGAAGCCTGGTGGTGGGCGCACCTGGTTCAGGGTCTCAGTCTGCTGTTTCCTGGGTTCTGACCATGAATCTGCCCTCTCCCCTGTGCAGGTGGCCTGCCAGCCTCCAGTGGACCCACACGCACTCCAGGAGCTCTCATTCTCATTCTGGATCCCATGAGCACACTGGGATTCCTGTGTTCTGGGAGATGCCTAGTGGTGTGCTCTCTGGGCTCACCAGTCTCAGTCCTCTCTCTAGGGGTGCCTTCTGTGAATCTGCCAGCTCCCCTGTGCAGGTGGCTGCTACTTCCTGGCGCCCAAATGCGGTGGCTCCCTCCCCCTTCCTTTTATCTTCCAGTATCTGTGCCAGGTTTCAGGACTCCCCGCTTCCTACCTCAATACGCAGCGCTGGAGATGTTCATTTGTAGAGATCCAGATATATCTTCCTGCCTCTCAGGCTGATTCCGTGGTTGTTTAGGCTGGCCTGCTACCTATCCAGCAGGACTCAGGGGATCTGCGGAAAAAGGAGTCCCCTACTCCTCCACCATCTTAACTCCTCTCTTGTACCTGAAATAGTATTTAAAAACACTCAGCTCAGCCTCTTCTACAAAGTGAGCCAATGCTTATAAACCTGGCTAAAATATTGCCTTACCTACGTTGACTTCCCAGCCATCCTAGTGTTTAAATGGTGTGACTGTGACTTACATTAGTCAACATTTGCAGAGAAAGAACTTAGTGCATCCAGGGGGCACTTCATGTTGAAATTAGTTTGTGACAACGAGCTACTGTGTTTTATTCTGCAGTCCAAGGGAATGGTGCCAGACATCTCTAAGGTGTCTAGCAGTTCTACAATTCTGATTTTAAGTGGTCTGTGTGCTTCAGAGATTTGGGCAGGAGAAGGGCAGGAGTCCAGAGACTGTGAACACTTCTGTTACCTGTGCTGACCATGGAGCAGGTAGCTTTCTGTGGGCATCATTGTCATTTCTTGGTACTCTTGTGAAAGGTGCTTTTGTCTCAAATTCCTCCATTTAGTAGTCATTATAATGATGAAAGTAATTTTTATCTTATATCATCTGTGGGCCCTGATCCTGGGCTCCCAGGGAAGCTATCCTTTAACATTTTAACTGGCTCAAAATGATTGGGCAAAAACTCAAAGCATGGGCCCTATTTCTGCCCCAAGCACATGTTGTACATCTGCTTTGAGAAGAAAACAACCAAAAATGCCAACATGAAGATAAGAAAAAATAAAGAACCTCTTTGGCTCCCATAAGATTAAAGTCATACTGACATGTACATACTGAAAATGCATGAAACCATTGCATTTCCTAAAGCCAAAGCCTTGGAGGGTCTGAGAGCCACTGACCTTGCCCAGAACCAGGCACACCCCAGCAGGGAGGGCTGGTGCAGAAAGGGAAGGGGCAGGACTCTGAGGGTGGTCTGCAGCTAGAGGGGTCCCTAGAAGGGGCCAGGTGTGTGTGGGTGCCCTGGCCCACGACCCCACCCATTCCTGTGCCAGGTGTTGGGTAGAGGAGGCGCCTCTTGGGGCCCCTGCACTTTCAGGGTTCCAGGGGCTTGAGGGCGGGTTGCCCAGCATCCAAGGGGCTCAGGCACCAACCTCCCCAACCATTCACTGCTTGGGGGTGGAGATGTCTCTGTGGGCAGTCCCAGATTTGCAGTGGGTTGCAGAATTGGGGCAGAAGAAGGGGCACTGAGAGAGAGAGAGTTGCCCTGTGGAGATCCCTGCTGGTGAGTGAGCAGCTTGCACTGGGGTGGGGGTCTGGGGGTAGGGTGTGCCCCAGGTGGGAGGCAAGGTTTTGGAAGGGCACGTGGAGAGGGTTCATTGTGGGTACTCAGGTGAGTTTTCTTTTTCCCTTTAAAGTCTCTTCTGCCCCATGTCCTCAACTGACCTTATTCCCCATACCCGGGAGCTCCAGGGCACCCACTCACCTGAGCTTTTGTGGGATGGGTTGCAGAATTTCAGCGTTTCCCCTGTTCCCCTGGAAGAGTGCGGGTAACGACCTCACACAATCCCCACTTTCAGTTCTCTGACACAGTGCAGGTGATGCATCTTGAGCAGTACCCTGAGTTCAGCAGGGTGTGTCCTGGTCCCCCAGGCACAGATGTGGCAGTAGCAAGCCCCAGAGCCATCCCCCAACTTCAGCATTATGCCCCATGTGCCCCTGGGTAGTGGTAATTGGCTATTAGAATCATGCAGGAATATCCTCCAGGTGGGGGCCTGGAGGCGTGCATAAACCAGACCCCACTCTAGTTGCATTGGGAATAGACGATTTGAGGGTTTCTTTAGAAGAGTAAGTCTGCTTTCCAGAAAAGGCAAGGTCATTGGTCTATTGAGAATGAAGATAATTACTGATAAACAACAAGTATGTGTTGCCCTTTCGCCCAGAAACCGAAGCAGGTGTGCAGGCTTTAGGTCAGAGGTGCCTTCTTCTCCCCACCTGACAGCAATTCTCTGCTCTGGCTCCAAGAAACCCGAGGTTTTGAACGTCAGCATCAGAGTCAGCGAGGCAGCTTGTCACAGGACGCCAGTGTTCACAGAAAGCAAAGGTATGTTTGGCAAAATGTCCTATCTATGTCAGGGCTGGAGGTAAAACCTCTCATTATCCCAAAACCTCCTGGGCTTTTCTCTTTTCTCTAGTTGAGCCACAAAGTAAAATTGAAGTAGCTGTCAGCATTCTGGGTTTGGTGCAGGAATTACTTAGTTTCCCTGGAGGTAGAACGTTGCAGGGGATCACAATTTCTCTGTCCATTTATTGCTTACAAATGTATTTTGACCATCTGTTTCCTAGGAACCCTCTTTTATTAGAAAGGGAAGGTGAGATTCACTCTGTGCCTGTTTGTAACATCTAATTTGTTCCTTCATCTAACAGTGTTTATTCAATTGGGCCTAAGATATGGTTGAGTGGCCAACATCTAGAGTTAGGTGGCTTTTTTCATCTGATACAGACTTGGATGATGTCATTTGACAAAGTTGATGTTTCATCATTGATTAATTTATTCATCAGAAGAGTTAAAATTAGGGTGGAGGGAAAATTGAAAATTTTCCAAAGCGGCCTGTTCCTGTTTAAAAGTTGAGCTTGACATTCTAGTTTTACTAAATGTATTATCTCGATATTTTGAGGTGCCATATTCTCTCTGTAGTTTCTTTGGTGGTGGAGTCAGAAGGAGAGTCTGGGAATTCTTTTGGATAGTGGCATGCTGGTGGCTTCAAGGGGCTTGGCGTCAGGAGCCTTGGGGTGAACTCTGCAACTGCTTGTCTGACCCTAGGTGCATCTCCTAGAGGTTTTGTTTCCTCTTATGAAATTGCTGGCAGATAATGTTCTGCTTAAAGGGGAAGCCTACCATCCTGTTGGTGGGAATGCAAAGTGGTGCAGCCAGTCTGGGAACCAGTGTGGGGGTTCCTCAAAAAGTTAAAAATTGAACAACCCCATGATCCAGCAATTGCTCTCCTAGGTATTTACCCAAAGGATACAAAAATGTGGATTCGAAATGGGTACATGCACCATGATGTTTATAGCAGAAATGTCCACAGTAGCCAAACTATAGAGAGAATCCCAACGTCCATGCACTGATGAATGGGTAAAACAGATGTGGGATACATATATATACACTGGAATATGACCCAGATTCAAAAAGAATGAAAACTTACCATTTGCAAGGATGTGGATGGACCTAGAGTGTATTAAGCTAAGCAAAATCAGTGAGGAAAGACAAATATCCTATGCTCTCATGCCTGTGGAACTTCAGAAAGAAAACAGATGAACAGAGTGGAGGAGTGATGAGAGAGGCAAACAAGGAAATAGACTCAACCTTGGAGAACAAACTGAGTGTTGCTGCAGGACAGGGGCGTGGGGGGAAGAGTTAAATGGGTGAGGGGTATTAAGGAGGGCACTTGTGATGAGCACCGAGTTCTGTATGCAGGTGAGGAATCACTAAATCCTACCCCTGAAGCGAATATTCCATGGCATGTGAACTAACTGGAATTTAAGTAAGAGGAGAAAGGTAAAAGTGTTCTGCTTCATGAAGAGTGAGGTAAAATTGTAGTGATTTGGGCTGTACTATTCTATAGATGAGAGTTGTAAATCACCCTGTTGTAGGATACACTAGTTGCTTATCACATAAGGAGTCCTCAGAAAGCTGCAATGAAAGATTCAGGTCTCAGAGCATGTTCATGTTCCACTGATATGTTACAGTTTGCACAGGTAGGAAAGAAGGTGGAGAGAAAGGCAACAGAAGGGGAAAGTAGGTGTGAACCTTTCATTAGTTAGCGTTATAGCTTTCTCATGAAAGCCTTGCGCCAGTGTGATTTTGGAAGCAGAGAGGTAATCCGGGAGCTTTGCAGGAGATGGGGGAGTTCCAGGACTGGGTAAAGCTGACAGGGGTTCCAGAGGAGAGCTGAATGCATTCTGCAGCAGGGTGTGGGCAGGGTGGGCTCCAGGGGTGGCTGTGGGTCTCCTGGGTGAGAGTTGTGACATGTGAGGGCTGTGTGCAAGTTCCTGGCTGAGGACAAGTGAGGCACAGGCGGAGAGCTGGCAGAGAACCTTCTTCTGGGCCACCAGCCTCACCTAACACACACAGCCTCATCTTCTGTCCCTGTCACTCCAATTCAGACTTCTCCGAAGGTGAGTGAGAACACATCAGGAGCATTCTGAACAGAAGGGAAAGCATGTGCATAGCTCTGGGGCAGGAAAATTCCAGCTATGTCCTGGAGTAGCAAGATGGCCCTGTGGCCACAGGAGACAGCTTAGGACATGACCTCAGAGAGGTGACAGAAAGCCATTCCAGGGCTATAACCCCATGAGACCCTGTTTCACTGGGCCATCCTGGCTACAGTGTTGAGAACAGATGACAGAGGGTTGAAGATGGCAAGGCAGGTCAATGACGAAGCTTTTCCAGGAACTCAGGCACTGTGGTCCAGACAGGTGGCCTTGGATGGAGTGGTTAGACCTATTCTGGGTCCATTTTGAAGATGGAGCTCACAGGATTTGCTGATGGGTTAGCTATTAGGAGCAGGAGAACAGAGGAATTGGGGTAACTCCCAGCTGTTGTGGGTTGTCCTGATCGAGGGGAAAGAGAGGGTTTCTCGGGTGGTAGGAGGTAGTCCGTGTTCCACATGCTGAGGAAGGTGCCTTTCCCAGTGGATCTGCTGAGGTTTGTGTCTGGGAGAACCTTTCACATCTCCTCCCTCAGCAATGCTCAAGTACAAGTATCCCCCACTTTTTAAACGTTCACAGTAAGACACTGGGCTTTCTTGAAAGAACTACGTTATTACCCAGCTTCAGTAAGAGGAAGAGACCTGAAGAGGATTTCCCTCATGAAAAAAGGTGAACAGTGAGAATTGCGTTCAGCATCTGTTTTGGGGAGAAGCACGACGGAGGCGTCGTGCACCCCAACCTGCTCCTTCCGCTGGGAACTGCTCTCCGCATCCAGCCACCAGCACTTTGAATGGTGTCTGTGAGCCTCTGCTCTGCTTTGTCTTCATTTATGCTGGGCCTCCATTAGAAACTTGTGTCCTGAGGCCTAAGAAAAGCCAAAGAGAAGGAATTTTGGAGTCTGAGGACACTATCTAATTGTGCCGTGTAAATTAATGGCCATTCCTTCTTGAACACCATTTCTGCTGTGCAAGGTTTCTCAGAAGCCCTGTACTTTCAAATAGCAGGGAAACCTATACCCCATGCTGCGGGGTTAGTTTTAGTCTCCATACTGGACGGAACATTTCATGACTGTCGGATTTTCTCACTCAAACATTGAGACTTTGACCACCTTCACCCATTTCTAACACCCCATCCCCGAATCTGGCACCTACCAATCTGCTATCAGTATCTATGCATTCAGTAATTGTTTATTCCACGTGGAATGTACATGAGAGCATCTGGGATTGGTCTTTCTGTGTCTGAGTTACTTGGAATAAGGCCCCCAAGGTCTGTGTTTCCATGTCTGGTTCTTGTGAATAATGCTGCAGTGAACGTGGAAGTGCATCTGTCTTTTTTAGGCAGTATTTTTGTGTTCTCCAAATCAATACTCAGTAGAGCCATTACTGGGTCATGGGGTAGTTTATTTATTTTTTCAGGAACCTCCATACCGTTTGTCACAGTGGCTGCACCAATTTCCATTCCCACCAACAGTGCACAGTGTCTCCTCCTCTGCACACCCTTGACCCCACCTGGTGTCTGTCTCTGGGACAATTGCTGTTCCAACTGTTGTGAGTGGATAGCCGATTGTGGGTTTGACTGATGTTTCCCTGATGATGATGAGTGATGTCTAACAACTTTCTCTGTCTGTTGGCACCTGTGTGCCATCTTTAGAAAGTATCTATTCACATATTCCCCACATTTTTTATACAATTTTTTTGTTTTGATTTGTATGAGTGTTGTGTGTATTTTGGATATTAGCCTCTTCTCACACATATGATTCACAGATATTTTTTTTCTTATTGGGTCAGTGGCCTTTTAAGTTTTTGCTGGTTTCTTTTGCCGTGTGGAAGATTTCAGTTTGATGTTGTTCCGCTTGTTTATTTTTGCTTTTGTTGCCTTTGCATTTGGTGTCCGATCTGAAGACACTTTGCCAAAACTAATGTCGAGAGACTTAGTACCTGTGTCTTCTTGGAGGTTTATGGATTCAGGTCTTATGTTCAAATCATTCATCCATTAAAAATTTTGTGTGTGGTGTAAGAAAGTGGACCAGTTATATTCTTCTGCATTTAGTGTCCAGTTTGCCTGTTACCGCTCACTGAAGAAACAGTCCTTCCCTCATGGCATATCTTCTGCTGCTGTGTCGTAAGTTAGTATCATCTACGTGTGGGTAAGTTTCTGAGCTTTCTGTTCTGTTCCACTGACCTGGTGTCTGTGTTTCTGCCAGTACCATCCTGTTTTGATGACAACAGCTTTGTAATCTAGCTTGAAATCCAGGAGTGTGTTGACTGCACATTTCTTTCTCCAGGTTGCTTTGGGTATTTGGGGTCTTTTGTGATTCCATACAAGTTTGAGGACTGTTTTCTATTTGCTCGAATAATGCCGCTGGAATTCAGATAGGGATTTCATCATATCTGTCGATTGCTTTGGGTACGATGGACATGTTCACATAATTAAATCTTCCAGTTAAGGAGCATGGCGTAAGCTTCCATTTGTTTGTGTTGCCTTCCAAATCTTTGACCCATACATCCTGCCCCCCTCGACACACATGTTTTTCATTTCTTTTCTGCCATGTGTTGAGTGTACTATGTCTTTCTCATTTTTGGTTACTTTTATTCCTAGATTTTTTTTTTTGATGCAATTATAAATGGCATTGCTTTTTGAATTTCTCTTTGCAAAAGTGCGTCATCAGTATGCAGAAATGCAAGAAGTTGGGTCACCTGGGTGGCCCCATAGGTGAAGCTTCTGCCTTCATCTCAGGTCATGAACTCAGAGTTCTGACATTGAGCCCTGTGTTGGGCTCCCCGTTTAGCGAGGGTCTGCTTCTCCCTCTTTTGGACACTCCCCCTGCCCTTGCTTTTTCTCTTCCTCTCAAATAAATAAATAAAATATGAAAAAAAAAGAGAACAGGTCTCTGTATATTGACTTTATATCCTGCAGCTTTCTAGAATTTGTTTATTCTAACAGTTTTGTGTGTGTGTGTGTGTGTAATCTTTTGGGATTTCATGTCATTTGCAAATAGTGACATTTTTCCTGTATGAATTTCATATCCTTCTATTTTTTTAAAATGATGTTAATCACCCTACAGTACTTCATTTGTTTTTGATGAAGTGTTCCATGATTCATTGTTTGCATATAACACCTAGTGCTCATTATGACACGTGCCCTCCTTCTTTTTAAAAAGAATTTATTTATTTATTCGATAGATAGAGACAGCCAGCGAGAGAGGGAACTCAAGCAGGGGGAGTGGGAGAGGAAGAAGCAGGCTCACAGCGGAGGAGCCTGTTGTGGAGTTCGATCCCCTAATGCCGGGATCACGCCCTGAGCCGAAGGCAGATGCTTAACCGCTGTGCCACCCAGGTGCCCCAACACGTGCCCTCCTTAATACCTATCACCAGGATAACCCATTCCCCTACCCTCCCTTTCTGCAACCTTCAGTTTGTTTCCCAGTGTCAGTAGTCTCTCATGTTTCATTTCCCCTCTCATTACCTCACTTCACTTTTCCCTTCCTTCTTCTAATGTCCTCCATGCTATTCCTTCCATTCCACATAGGAGTGAAACCATATGATAATTGTCTTTCTCTGCTTGCTTTAATTTCACTTAGCATAATCCCCTCCTGGTCCATGCACGTTTGTGCAAGTGGTGGGTATTCATCCTTCTGACGACTGAGTAATAGTCCATTGTATAGATGAACCACATCTTCTTTGTCCATTCATCTGCTGAAGGACATCTTGGCTCCTTCCACAGTTTGGCTATTATGGACATTGCAGCTATGAACATTGGGATACAGGTGCCGCTTCTTTTCATTACTCTGTGTCTATGGGGTAAATACCCAGTAGTGCAATTGGTGGGTCGTAGGATATCTCTGTGGTTAACGTCGTGAGGAACATCCATATTGTTTTCAAAAGTGGCTGTACCAGCTTGAATTCTCACGAGTAGTGTAAGAGGGCTCCCCTTTCTCCACATCCTCTCTGACATTTTTTTTTCTGTCTTGTTAATTTTTTTTCAAGATTTTATTTATTTATTCCACAGAGATAGAGACAGCCAGCGAGAGAGGGAACACAAGCAGGGGGAGTGGGAGAGGGAGAAGCAGCATCATAACGGAGGAGCCTGATGTGGGGCTCGATCCCATAATGCCAGGATCATGCCCTGAGCCGAAGTCAGACGCTTAACCGCTGTGCCACCCAGGTGCCCCCTGCCTGGTTAATTTAAACCATTCTATCTAGTGTAAGGTGGTATCTCATTGTCGTTTTGATTTGTATTTGCCTGATGGCAAGTGATGTGGAGCATTTTTTCATGTGTCTGTTGGCCATTTGTATGTCTTCTCTGGAGAAGTATCTCTTTGTGTCTTCTGCCCATTTTTTGGGTGTCGAGTTTGAGGAGTTCTTTATAGATCTTGGAAACCAGCCCTTTATCTGTAATATCATTTGCAGATATCTTCTTCGATTCCATAGGTTGCCTTTTTGTTTTTTGATCATTTGCTTTGCCAAGCAGAAGCTTTTTATCCTGATGAAGTGCCAATAGTTCATTTTTGCTTTTATTTCCTTTGCCTTTAGAGACGTGGCTTGCAAGAAGTTGTTGTGTCCAAGGTTGAAGAGTTCTTTTGATTTTGATATGAGACAGGAATCCATTATCTTATTTTCCTGATTATATTCGAGTCCTCTGTCTTTCTTGGTGAGTCTAGCTAAGTTTGTCGGTTTTGTTTATCTTTCCAAAAAAGGCCGCTCTCATTTTCATTGTTTTTTTTTTTTTTGTCTTTTTAGTATCCATTGGATTTATTTATGCATTCCTTTTTGTTATTTCCTTATTTCTACTAATTTGGGGCTTTGTTTGTTGTTTTTTTTTCTACTTCTTTACCACATAAATCAGGTTGTTTATTGGAGACCATTCTCATGGAATGATGAAGACTTGAATTGCTATGAATGTCCCCCATAAAGCTACTTTTGCTGCATCCCATAAGTTTTTGTAGGTTGTCTTTTTCATCAGTGTCAAGGTACTTCTAAAATTTTTTTGATTTCTTCTTTGACTGTTGGTTGTTCAGTAGCATGTTGTTAAATCTCCACATATTTTTTTAACATTATTTAAGTATCTGACAGAGAGTGAGACAGCGAGAGAGTGAACACAAGCAAGGGGGTGGGAGAGGGAAAAGTGGGCTTCCCACTGAGCAAGGAGCCTGATATGGGGCTAGATCCCAGGATCCTGGGATCAAGACCAGAGATGAAAGCAGTTCCTTAACGACTGAGCCACCCAGGCCCCAAAAATCTCCACCTATTTTTGACTGTCCCATTGTTTTCTTTAGACTGATTTCTAGTTTCATATCTTTGTGGTTGGACAAGATTTGAAGCAGAAGGGGAAGAGAGCATTCAGATGAAAGGTTAGTTTCCTGGAGGGCTTTCTGAGGGCAGACCATGAGTTAAGTGGGGATGGAGGAAGTTTTTGTGAGACAGGGAGTGGGGTTAACCCTTGTTAGAATTACTGACTACTACCATAAAAGCTGTGTGCTACCATTCACACCATAGTCCTGATGGACTTGTACTTCATTAGAAATATTTTCTAGGAGGTGTAGGCATAGCCTTCACTTAAAGAAAGGTGCTATGTGGGTTCATGGCATGACCCCAGGTCAGCAACCAGGATGTATGGTATTGTGGGGGATCATAACCAGGCTTTCTGTAGTAAGTGACAGAAATAGGGTATGGTGAGCTCCATGACCATAGGTGAGGTCCCGAGTGATCCACTGGGTGTTGGTTTCTGTGGATCTGTCTCATCATGTGCTGTGGAATTCAGGGACACCCTCCTGTCTGTGGATTTGTATGGAGACAGGTAGACATCAGTGTCTTGCCAGACACAAGGGTCGCACTGGACCAACACCAGAGGTGCAGCGTGTGCGGGAGCCACTGCTTGCTTTCCACGAAAGCTGACCAGGGTCTGTGAACGTGATTCCTAGCAGCTGCAAGGGGAGAGGAGGACGGGGGTGGTGCACACTTCCTAGAGTTGTGGTCAGGACTAGTCTGGAGCCCACTGACGTCAGCCACACCTGGCACAGAAGACACCCATTCAGTGAAGCTGTGGGCGCTGCTCCCATGATACTTTTGGGACGGCTCCATGCTGCCACCTCCTGCTTTTCATCATCATCTTCAAGGTCCTGTGCCTCTGCTCTTACCCATGGCCTCCGGGGTATTGTCCGTCCTCCATCTGGCCCTCGTCCCTGGTGCCCTGTGCAGTCCAATGCCAAGGTAGCCTTCTCGAGACAAACATCTGGCCCTGATGGAACACTTCCATGGATCTCTTTTGATGTGAGGATGATGCCCTGCCCTGGAAGGGGGCTGCAGGTCCCCAATCAGGAGAGCCATGTCTCCCTTTTCAGCATGGCCTGCCCTCCCCTCAGTCTTCTTCAGGGAAGCTCTCCCCACTTCCTGAGATGACAGCTCTGAACTTAAAAATGAATGTTATTTTACATATCTCTATGCTTTAGTTCATCCATGGCAAGTCTTTCAACCCTGTTAGTGGGTTTTTTTAGCAGTTCTGAAGGGCTGTTTGCTCAAAGAGGGGATGACCAGGGTGGGGCAGCTTTCCCTCTCATCTCCCTCAGCATGTCTCTGAGCCCTGGGGACAGCTGTCCCACTGAGGATTGAGGGACGCGAGCCAGCCCATCCTGAGCCCAGGCTGTGTCAGCTGTGTCGACTGATGCGTGTCGGAGCGGTGGGCAGCTGGCATGGGCCAGGAGCAGGCAGTGTCTCCTTCTCATTCCATTCCTCCCTTCCTCCCAGAGGTAGCTCGGAGCAGCCTTCAACCGCTGCATCTCCAGATCCCTTGACCTGTGCCTCCTGTGTTCAGCTGGTGACCTTGGAGTTTCGCATGAATTCTCCCACCTGTACCCTCTCCCATAGCAGTTCCTGGATCAGGGGAGGGGTCGGACCCTTGTATGTTTTTGGTCTTCTTCCTGTCCCGCACCAAGCCCACCCACCTTTGCATCTTCCATGTAAGTGCTTGGAAGCAAGCCCATCCACAGGGAACCTATTAGCCAAATGGATCCAGGCAATGAACATTGAAGTAGAGATCCAGGATCCATAATAAACCTGCTCTGAAACCTGTCCCAAAGTCTGTGACTCTCACACTGAAACAGAAACAATAATAGCTTTCTGGAATGTGAAGTGACATGTGTCTCTACTTCCAATCTTGAATGCATAGGTGCTGAGCCTTGACAGAAAAGGACCATGGCTCCCGTGGGCTGGAATCCACGGTAAGAACTCAGTGAAATATGAATTTGAGGCATGGAGTGAATAATTACTGTAGAGTGAATCCTCCCAAGTAGGGCTTATGCACAGTGCACAGGAAAAGCTTTTTCAAAGAGGTTCCTGAAAGAAAAATCTTTTTTAAAATTTATTTTAATCCCAGTAGAGCTAACATACAGTGTTACATTCATTTCAGGTGTACAAGAGAGTGATTTAGTAATTCTATATATTACTCAGTGGTCATCAAGAAAAGCGTCCTCTTAATCCCCTTCATCTATTTCACTCATCCCTCTATCCACCTCCTCTCTGGTAACCATCCGTTTGTTCTCTATTGTTAAGAGTTTGTATTTTGGTGTGTCTCCTTTTTCTCTTTTAGTTACTTATTTTGTTTGTTTTGTAAATTCCCCATTAGAATGACATCGTATGGGATTTGTCTTTCTCTGACTGACTGATTTTAGTTAGGATAATACTCTCTAGCTCCATCCATGTGTCTGCAAATAGCAAGGTTTCATTCTTTTTCAAGCCGAGTAATACTCCATTGTGTGTGTCTGTGTCTGTGTGTGTGTGTGTGTGTGTGAATACACACACCTATCATCTCGTTTGTCAATTTTTCTACAGACACTTGGGTTGCTTCCATATTGTGATATTGTAAATAATGGTGCAAGAAACATAGGGGAGCACGTATCCTTTTACGTTACTGTTTTCCTATTCTTTGGGTAAATACGAGTAGTGTGATTGTTGGATCGTAGGGTAGTTCTATATTTAATTTTTTGAGGAACCTTCATACTGTTTTCCACGGTGGCCAACACAGTTTGCATTCCCACCCACAGTTCGCTAGGATTCCCCTTTATCCACATCCTCCCAAAACCTGCTCTTTGTTGTGCTTTTGATGTTAGCCATTCTGACAGGTTTGAGGTATTACCTCATTGTCCTTTGGATTTACATTTTCCTGATGATGGGTGATGGTGAACATCTTTTCACGGGACTGTTGGCCATTTGTATTTCTTCTTTGGAGAAATGTCTGTCCATGTCTTCTGCCTATTTTTTAACTGGAGTATTTGTTTTTTGGGGGGTCGAGTAGTATCAGTTGTATATGTTTTGGACACTATCCCTTTATTGCATATGATCTTTGCAAATATCTTCTCCCTTTGAGTAAGTTGTCTTATTATTTTTACGTTTTCATTGTTCTTCTGCCATGTGGAAACTTTTTATTTTGCTGTATTCCCAATAGTTTATTTTTGCTTTCATTTCCTTTGCCTCAGGACACAGTCTAGAAAAACGTTGGTATGGTCCATGTCAAGAAGTTACTGTCTTCCCTCCTGTAGGATTTTTATGGATTCAGGTCTCATATTGAGGTCTTGAAACTGTTTTGTGTTTGTCTGTATTGTGTAAGAAAGTAGTCTAATTTCATTCTTTTGTGCATAGCTGTCTAGTTTTCCCAACACCATTTGTTGTAGAGACTGTCCATTTCCCTTTTGATATCGTTGCTTGCTTTGTGGAAGATTCACGAACCACATAATTGTGGGTTTCTGTCTGAACTTGTATCCTGTTCCTTTGGTCGCTGTGTCTATTTTTGTGCCGTACTGTCTTGTTAGGATGACTGCAGCTTTGTAGTATAACCTGAAATCTGAAATTGTCAGTCCTCCAGCTTTGTTTTTCTTTTCCACATTGCACTGGCTGTTCGGAATCTTTAGTGGTTCCATACAAATGTTTAGGATTGTTTATTCGAGGTCTTTTGTTCTTTAATTTAAATTCAATTAGCCAACTTACAGTACATCATTCGTTTCAGATGTAGTCTTCAATAAATTTTCAGTCATGTGTAGCACCCAGTGCTCATTGTATCGTGTGACCTCCTTAATGCTACTCACCCAGTTACCCCCCCCAACTTCTCCTCCAACAATCATCAGTTTCTTGCGATAGTTAAGCGTCCATTATGGGTTTTCTCCCTCTCTGATGACTTCCCATTCTATTTTCCCTTCCTTCCCCTATGGTCTTCTTCCTTGTTTCTGATATTCCACATAGGAGTGAAAGCATATGATCATTGTCTTTCTTTCATTGGCTTATTCCACTCAGCATAATACCCTCCAGCTCCACCCAGGTCGGTGTGATGGTAAGTACTCATCCTTTCTGATGGCTGAGTAATATTCCATTATATATATGATCCACATCTTCTTTATCCATTCATCTATCCATGGTCATCTGCACTCCTTCCACAGCTTGTCTATTATGGTTATTGCTTCTATGAACACTGGGGTGCATGTGTCCCGTCTTCACTACCTCTGTCTCTTTGGGGGTAAATAGCCAGTAGTGCAATTGCTGGGACATAGGGTAACTTTATTTATAACTTCTTGAGGAAACTCCGTACCATTTTCAAGAGTGGCTGTACCGGACTGCATTCGTACAGGGGTGTAAGAGGGTTCCTGTTTCACCACATCCTCTCCAACATGTATAGTTTCATGTCTTCTTATTTTTAGATATTCAGCCTCGTGTGATATGGCATGTATAGGGGTTTAGATTTGCATTTCCCTAAAGCCAAGTGATATGAAGCATTTATGCATGTATCTTTTGGTCACCAGTACGTCGTCATCAGTGAAGTGACTTCCCATTTTAATCCATCTCAAGACCTAAAGCTGGGTAAGGCACTGAAGCTGGATGATGCCATCGGTTGGAAGTGTGGAGAATTTCAAAAGATCTCCGTGGAGAGCAAGTTCCAAGTTCAGTGTGAAGCTACTAATTGGATCCGGGGAGATCTCTGAAATTGGGGGTTGCCTGGGATGGGCTGAAGGGGGCCCTCCGATTTTCCTATGAATTCTTGCTGCAGCCCAAAATGGACAGTTTCCTGCTGTGGGGCAGGCTGAGTCCTCTAGTCGTGCTGAGGTGAGCCCAATGCCTGGTGCCTTGGAGGCAGGCAAACGGGGAGGGACCCTCAGCAGAAGACCCAGGGTTAGGTTAGGCCTCAAGAGACAGCAGATCTGAACTGCCCAGTGCTCAGAGAACTCTCATGCCGAGTGAGATGAGGGCACAAGGGCGGGTGAGTGTGAGCCTTGGGGTTTCATCTGGAAGGGCCCACAAAGGTCGGGGTTCACCAGAAGGGGCTCTCAGGGGGTGCCCCAAATCTCTTGCCCTGAATGCTCTGTTGTGTCCCAAAATGGTACAGTTTTCTGTGGGTTGCAGGCTGAGTCCTGCGGTGGGGCTTTGGTGTCCCCATCCCCTGGAGTTGGTTGCCAGGACCCTGGGGAGGGGCCCCTCTCTGCCCAACCTAGGGTAAGGGTTAGGGTCCCGGAGCCCAGCAGGGACAATCTGCAGGCTGTTAGGCGAGCTCTGTGGAGGGCTGAGAGGAGGCCATGGGGGAGGGTGAGCATGGGCCTCAGGGTTGGGGCATGGGGGGCTGCCAAAGGATGGGGATGGGCTCCGGGGGCCTCCCCAAGTTCTCGTGCCCTGTAGGCTCCTTAGAGCCCCAAGGGGCAATGTTTCCTGTCGGGTGGCAAGCTGAGACCTGCAGTGGGGCACAGGTATCCCAATTCCCCGGGGCTGCGGTGTAAGGCTCCTGGGGAGGCCCCCATACCCACGGCCGACCTAGGGCTAGGGTTAGGTCCAGGAGCCCCGCAGGCCCGATTTGCTGGCTGTATGGCGAGCTACACGGGCTGAGGTGAGGGTGTGGGGAGGGTGAGCATGGGCCTCAGGGTTCCGGTGCGGGAGGCCGCCGAAGTTCGCTGGTGGCTCAGGAGGGCCCTCCTGGTTCTCCCGCCCTGAATGCTCTATGGCCTCCCAAGGGGCACGGTTTCCTGCGGGGTGGCAGACTGAGTGTTGCTGTGGGGCTCAGGTGTCCCAAATGCCCGCAGCTGCGGCTCCAGGCTCCTGGGGAGGGGCCCCTCCACAGATGAACTAGGGTTAGGGTTGGCGCCCAGGAACCCCGCAGGCCAGATCTGCCCACTATGTGGCGAGCTCCGCCATGGGCTGAGGTGAGGGTGTGGGGTGGGGTGAGCATCGGCTTCAAGGTTGGGTTTAGGGATTGCCGATGTTCGCTGGGGGCTCTGGGGGCCCTCCTGGTTCTCCCGCCCTGAATGCTCTACAGCCTCCCAAGGGGCACGGTTTCCTGCGGGCTGGCAGGCTTTGTCCTGCAGTGGGGCTCAGGTGTCCCCAGTCCCTGGGGCTGCGGCACCGGGCCCCAGGGGAGGGGCCCTACCCAGCTGACCTAGGGTCAGTTCTAGGCCCCAGGAACCTGGCAGGCCTGATCTGCTGGCTCTGCGACGAGCTCGGTGGCAAGCTGAAGGGAAGGTGTGGGGCGGGATGAGCGTGGGCCTCAGGGTTGGGGTGTATGGGGCCGCCGAGGATCGCTGGGGGCTCAGGGGGGCCCTACCAGTTTTCCTGCACGGGATGCTCTGTGGCGCCCCAAGGGGCATGGTTTCCTGAGGGGTGGCAGGCTGAGTCCCATGGTGGGGCTCAGGTTTACTAATCCCCGGGGTTAGGGTACGGTTTAGGGTATGGGTTAAGGTTAGGGTATGGGTTACGGTTAGGGTATGATTGAGGGTAAGGGTTAGGGTTAGGGTAAGGAGAGGGTACGGGTTAGGGTTGGGTTTAGGGGTTACAGTTTAGAGGTTACGAGTTAGGGTACAGATTAGGGTTTAGGGTAAGGGTTAGGGTTTAGGGTTAGGGTTAGGGTTGGAGTACGGGTTAGGTTTAGGATACGGGTTAGGGTTAGGGTATGGGTTAGTGTACACATTAGGGTACAGTTTAGGGTACGGGTTAGGGTACGGTTTAGGGTAAGTGTTGGTGTACGGATTTGGGTACGGCTTAGGGTACGGGTTAGGGTTAGGGTTAGGGTACGGGTTAAGGTACAGATTAGAGTATGTGTTAGGGTTACGTTTAGGGTTAGGGTACAGGTTAGGGTAGGATTAGGGTTAGGTTTAGGGTTAGGTTACGGGTTAGGGGTAGGGTTAGCTGAAGGGGTAGGTTTAGGGGTAGGGTTAGGGGTATGGTAGGGCCGGGTAGGGTTAGGGTTTAGGGTTAGGGTTTGGGGTTTGGAGTTAGTGGTTAAGGTTAGGGTTTAGAGTTTAAGGTTTCGTGATTAGGGTTAGGGGTTAGGGTTTAGGGTTTAGTGTTAATGTTAGGGTTTAGGGTTTAAGGATTAGGGTTTATTGTTAGGTTTAGAGTAGGGTTATGGTTAGGGTAAGGGTTAGAGGTTAGAGTTAGGGTTAGGTTTAGGGGTTAAGGTTTATGGTTTAAGGTTAGGGGTTAGGGTTTAGGGTTAGGGTTAGACCCAGTAGGCCAGCAGGACCCATGTGCCAGTTGTGCGGGGAGTGGAGGAGTGGGATGAGGTGAGTGCGCTGCCGAGCAGGAGTATGGTATCTAGCGTTTTGGCGCAGGGGGCCTTTGAAAGTCGCTAGAGGCTCAGAGGGCCCTGTCCGTTCTCCCGCCCTGAATGACCGGCGGCGCCCCTAGCGCCTGGGTGGTGGCAGGTTGGCAGTGTGAGTCTGGCTTTGCGGTTTGGGGGTCCCCAATGCCATGCATTGCAACGCAAGGCCCCTTGGGAGGGGCCCCTCTGGGGCCATCCTAGGGTTACTGTTAGCACCCAGGATTCCAGTAGACATTATCTGCCAGCTGTGCGGTAGTGGAGGGCCAGGCCGAGGTGAGGGCGCCGGCGAACTGGAGCGTGGGCCCAAGCATTTTGTCACGGGGGGCCTTGGAAGGTCGCTGGGGTCTCGAGGGCCCTGCCTGTTCTCCCACCCTGAATGAACAGTAATGCCCCAGCGTGCCCGGTGTCAGCGGGGCGGCACGGAGAGTATGGTGCTGGGGCTCGGGGGTCCCCAATCCCTGGCGTTGCTGCGCCAGGCCCCTTGGGAGGTTCCCCTTGGGGGCCAACCTAAGGTTAGGGTTAGCCCCCAGGAGGCTGGCAGACCTGATCAGCTGGCTGTGCGTCGAGCAGAGGGGCGGGTCGAAGTGAGGGCGCTGCTTAGCGGGAGCATGGGCCCAAGCATTTTGGAACATGGGCCCTTAGAAGTTCACCAGGACTCAGAGGGCCCTGCCCATTCTCCCGCCCTGAATGACCAGTGGCGCCCCTAGTGGCCTGGGTGCCAGCGGGGCAGCAGGGTGAGTCCAGCGCTGGGGCTTAGGGGTCATCAATCCCCGGTGTTGCGGCGACAGGCCCCTTGGGAGGGGCCCCTTGGGGGCCAACATAGGGTTAGGTTTAGCCCCCAGTAGCCCGGCAGGCCCGATCCACCTGCTGAGTGGCGAGCAGTGGGGCGGGCCGAGGTGAGTGCGCTGGCGAGCGGGAGCGTGGTCCCAAGCGTTTTGGAGCAGGGGGCCTTCGAAAGTCACTGGGGGCTCGGAGGGCCCTGCTCGTTCCCTCACCTGGATGACTGGCGGCGCCCCTAGCGGCCCGGGTGATGGCGGGGCGGCAGGGTGAGTCCAGTGCTGAGGCTCGGGCTTCCCTATACCCGACGTTGCAGTGCGAGGCCCCTTGGGAAGGGCCCCTCTGGGGCCAAGGTAGGGTTAGAGTTAGCCCTCAGGAGGCCGTCAGGCTCGATCCACCATCTTGAGGTGAATGGAGTCGCGGTCCGAGGTGAGGCCGCTGGCGAGCGGAGCGTGGGCCCCAGCGTTTTGGTGCTGGGGCCTTCAAAGTTCACCGGGGCTCAGAGGGCCCTGCCCGTTCTCCCGCCCAAAACGATCTGTGGCGCCCTAGCACCACTGGTGTCAGCGGGGCAGCAGGGTGAGTCCGGCATTACGACTCGAGGGTCCCCAATCCCCGGCGTTGTGGCAGCAGGCCCCTTCAGAGGGGCCCCTCTGGGGCCAACCTAGGATTAGAGTTAGCCCCCAGGAGGCCGGCAGGCCTGATCTGCCAGCTGTGCAGAGGGCGGAGGGGCAGGCTGAGGTGAAGGCGCTGGCGAGCTCCAGCGTGGGCCCCAGCATTTTGGCGCGGATGGCCTTCAAAATTGACCGGAGTCTCGAGGGCCCTGCCCATTCTCCCACCCTGAAGGACCAGTGATGCCCCAGAGAGCCTGATGTCGACAGGACGGCAGGGTGAGTCCGGCGCTGCGGCTCGGCTGTCCCCAATCCCCGGCTTTGGTCACAAGTCCCCTTGGGAGGGGCCCCTCTGGGCCAACCTAGGGTTAGGGTTAGCCCCCAGGAGGCCGGCAGGCCCGATATGCCAGCTAGACTGTGAGAGGAGGGGCGGGCCAAAGTAAAGGTGCTGGCAAGCAGGAGCCTGGGCACCAGCGTTTTGACTTGGGGCTTTCAAAGGTCGCCGGGGTCTCGAGGGCCCTGCCTGTTCTCCCACCCTGCATGAACGGCGGTGCCCCTAGCGGCCCGGGTGGTGAGGGGTGGCAGGGTGAGTCAGGCCCTGAGGCTCAGGTATCTCCAATCCCCAGCGATGCGGCGCCAGGCCCCTTGGGAGGGGCCCCTCGGATGACAACTTAGGGTTAGGTTTAGCCCCTAGGAACTCGGCAGTTCCTATTCGCCAGCTGTGTGGAGAGTGGAGTGGCGGACCTAGGTGAGGGTGCTGGTGTTTGGGAGCGTGGGCCCAGGCATTTTGGCGCGGGGGGGATTCGAAGGACACCGTGTATCGGAGGGCCCTGCCCGTTCTCCCGCCCTGAATGAACGGCAGCACCCCAAGCCCCTGGGTGGCGGCTGGGTGGCAGGGTGAGTCAGGTGCTGAGGCTCAGGGTCCCCAATCCCCTGTGTTGCAGCGCCAGGCCCCTTGGGAGGGGCCCCTCAGGGGTCGATCTAGGGTTACGGTTAGCCCCCCGGATGCCGGTGGACCCGATCAGCGTCTGTGCGGCACGCAGCATGGTGGGCCAAGGTGAGGGCGCTGGCGAGCCTGAGCATGAGCCCAAGCATTTTAGCGTGGGGGGCTTTCGAAGGTCAGTGGGGGCTCGGAGGGACCTGCCCGTTCTACCGCTCTGAATGACCAGCGGGGTCCCTAGTGGCTCAGGTGGCTGAAGGGCAGCAGGGTGAGTCTGGCACTTGGGCTCGGTTGCCCCATCCCCGGCGTTGGGGCGCCAGGCCACTTGAGAAGGGCCCCTCAGGGGCCGACCTACAGTTAGGGTTAGCCCCCAGGAGGCCGGCAGGCCCTATACACCGCCTGTGCGTGGAGCGGAGAGTTGGGCCGAGGTGAGGGTGCTGGTGAACATGAGCCTGGGCACAAGCATGTTGGTTCTGGGAGCCATTGAAGGTGGGTGGGGGTTCAGAGGCCCCTGCCAGTTCTCCCGCCGAGAATGAATGGCGGCGCCCCTAGCGGCCCCTGTGGGGCGGGATTGCAGGGTGCACCCGGCGCTGGGGCTTGGGGGTCGCCAATCCCTGGCGTTGCACCGCAAGGCTCCTTAGGAAGGGACCCTCAGGGGCCGTCCTAGGGTTAGGGTTAGCGCCCAGGAGGCCGGCAGGCCCGAGTCGCCGGCTGTGCGAGTAGCGGAGGTGTGGGCTGAGTTGAGGGGGATGCAGAGCGGGAGCGTGGGCCCCAGCGTTTTGGCGCCCTGGGCCTTCGAATGTGCCATGTCTCGGAGCGCCCTGCCCATTCTCCTGCTCTGAATAACCAGTGACACCCCTAGCGGCTCTGTTGGCAGTGGGGTGGCAGGGTGAATCCCACGCTGTGGCTCAGGGATCCCCAATCCCTGGTGTTGCGGTGCCAGGCCCCTTGGGAGGGGCTCCTCCTGGGCCGACTTAGGGTTAGAGTTAGCCCCCATGAGGATGGCAGGCCCGATCCTCTGGCTGGGCGGCGAGAGGTGGGTGGGCCGAGCTAAAGGCGCTGGGGAGCGGGATTGTGGGCCCCTGCATTT